>NW_028227267.1:76913851-77303851 GCF_978045245.1 Mus caroli
AAAGTGCATTCATGGCTGCCAAGCAGTGTGGAAGAAAACCACACTAACTGTATTAGAGTTTAATAACAAAAGCACATTGGCTTACAAAAGCTAACTGAATACTAGGACCATGACAATTTAGTTTTAGGGAATTAAGCAGACTATTATAAGCCTAATTGAGGTTAACAATAAACAAGTGTCATTGCCTCCATATGGAAAATCTAATTCTGTGATTCAATTTTCCTATCTCTCCATGTTTTATAGAATGTTCGAGAAGGGAGTAGAGGAAGATTTTCCTCATTCTTCAGACAAAACTGTTCTGCAAAACATTCATTCAACTACTTGACCCATGGAAGGATAGTACTTGGAATGTCAAAGAGATCTGAGAGGGAAGAATTAATGGTTTTTAAAAGAATGCTTTAATCGGATTAAATGAGAAAGAGACATTTTGGCAACTGTATGTACTTCTAAAATTTACATTTAAAGGGTGTGCTATGTAATCAGAATTCTAACAGGGAGTCAACATCTTTCTTCCAGAAAAAAAAAATGACTTTTTAAAATTTGTTTGCTGAGGCTGAGCAGCCTTGAAAGAAGATGAAAGGGAGCAATAAATTCAGTGTCTGACTGAGAGACTCAGCAAACACAGAATATCACTATCCTAACAAATCTTAATGAAAAGCTAAATCTACCTGGGAACAGAGGGAATTGATTGGGAATAAATTTACTTCATAAAGACGAATATCAAGTGGTCATACAGTACTGTTTTGTCAAGTTTGAAAAAGCTTTCTCATTAAAAAGAATTGAAGTCCCTTGTACTTTATTTTCTCTGTTACATAAGGATTCTGGGAAGATTTGATTACCAGCTGTGTGACCCATGTTGGCATCAAGGGGAAAGGCAGGAGTAATTGAGACTCCTAGCTGAGCACAGTTCACCTTTTGCACAAAAGCTGGAGGTTTGAGTGAAAATGGTCCCAGGAGTTTTTCCTCTCTACTTTGTCCCCAAAGAATTAATTACAGTGTCTGCCTTAGGGATGTATTTGGGAAGGAAAAGTGTATCCTTTAGGCCTCTGTGGTCTCAAAAGCATATTTGTGGTTTAAATGGAATGGGGAAAGCTTTCTACTGCTCAAGCTCAGAAAAATGTGTGCATTGGTCTACAAGGCAGCTTTCAACAAATAATTTAGTATCTTCAGTAGACTAGAGAGTAAATTTTCAGTCCAAAGGTTGATGCTAAATCATCTGGTTCCTCAACTTATGTGTACTCTAAGATTCAAAATATCACGAATTTTAACTTCCTTTATTTGTCTTATAAATAACATTATCCCCATTGCAGGAACATCGGGAAGGGGTAAAGAAGAATAAAGTTATGGAGTTGCTGAGGCAGGTTTCAGAAAGTGCAAAGGGAGTTTTCTAATAACCACCTCAGAATAGGCATATTCTAGCCCTCACTTCCAGACAACTGAATGAAAGGCTTAGTCATGAAGAGGTTACTTCCCAAATGATGAAATTCAACAATGAATTCAGTAGAGTGTTGTGGTGGTTTAAATAAATATAACCCCTATAAGCTCGTAAGGAGTAGCATTATTAGAGGTATGGCTTTGTTGGAGGAAGTAAGCAACTTGGAGTAGGCTTTGAGATTTCAGCTCAAGCCAGGTTGAGCTGCTCAGTGTCTCTTCCCGCAGTTTGTGAAACTCTCAACTCCCTCTGCAGTACCATGTCTGGAAGCTTCCTATAGCTCTGAAATTTATGTCAACCCCAATTAGATGTTTTTCTTTAAAAGAGTTGCCATGGTCATCATGTCTCTAAGCAGGAGTAGATGCCCTAGCTAAGACATGTGTGCACAGCTATCGCTTCCAAATTCAGCAATCTTAAAGTCACTTCCCTAGGAATAATAAGTATCAGGTCCAGTGGCCAATGGAGAGCCTAGGATTGTTAGTTTTGAGAGTTAAACTAAAACCAAGGTAGATTTGTTTTGGAATCCATTGCTTAAATTATTTGTATGTGTCAAAAAATGTTTGTGTATTGTGTATTATGCTAATTTCTTCTCATAAAATAGAGCATTATCATCAGATAGCTAGTATTTGAATGTCATCCCTGGTATGTTTTAAGACTTCATCTGAATTAAAACTAAGTTTTCTCCAGGAATTGATGTGAAGGATACAGGATTGTAGCTAATACAGTAAAATCATAGACGTCAGTGGGTCAGAGCAGAGTAGGGAAACAGTTTCCACGTGTGAAGTTAATATTTATTGAATATTTCAGTATAAGCAAAAAAAAAATCTATGAGTAAATGTCCAATTTAAGGTGAGTTAGAGAAGAAGAGGGAGAAGGACAGAGAGAATGGGAGAGAATTGCTATTGCTGGACTCATTAAAGCACATCACTGAGGAGAAAGCCTTAGTTGGCAGACTGAGAATCTGAGAGAGCTTCTGTCCTATGTGTCCTTTAATTTCCCTGATTTTTGCTGCTCTGATCCTTTGCATAAAGTGACTTTGACCAAATGTGGCTGTCTAGGTAAGTCTGCTTAGGGAGCAGATGCCCTGTTCAAGAAATTTCCCATTTTTCAATTCCTGTAAAAAATAATTTCTCCATGGCTTCTGATTATTCTCTACTGTATATATAGGATTAATCATAGAATGCAAGGATGAAGCTAATGCCAGGATTATGATCTATGTGATATTTAAGATTCCCCACAAAATTAGTAAATTATCGCTCAGGCTTCATAGATCACCTTTTATGAGCCTAGCTGAGGTGATTCTATCTCAGGGAAGTATATCCACTCATTATTATGCTGGCAATATAAAATTTCTTTGCATGCTACACTAAAAAAGTGGCTGCAGAGTTAGTCATATGACTGTGAAAGAGATTAGATGATGGAAAAATGAGATATAAAAGAGCATATTATACAATGATTTCAGGAATATGGTTACATAATTGCATGGGCACCATTCCACACAATTTACTAAAACGTCTAAAACATCCACCAAATGTTGCTACAACAAATTAGAGGAACATAAGGAAACATGATCTGGTCATGCAAATTAGCAGAACATAAGGACATCAATTAAAAATTCAGAGACCTAGAGATCATTCCCCAGTGTCTCTGAGCTACTGGGAAAGATAAACAGACATGATATATCTCTATTAATAGAAATTTAATAAGTGTCAGTATTTTCTACAAAAAGTCATATTTAAAAAGATATGAATTTATTTAAGAATGCTTCTTTGGGAGGAATGCATCTATCAACCTAAAATCCTGAAATAGGAACAAGAAAAATATTTTAATTGAGAGATAATATGAGATTGTAGAATAATATATTAACAAATAGAATAATGAAAAGATAAAATGAAAGAGGAAAAAATGACAGTAGATAGGCCCTCCCTGGGAACACACGGGCCAGCCAGGTAAGCTAAATGAAGATCTTCATTTTTCCCTCCACTTGTCCAAATACGATTGTCAGTCTCATCTGCAGCAGACCACCTAGTGCAGCCCCTCTTCCTGACCTGCCTCCATCTCCAGTGGACCAAACAGATCTTTACTTCCCTTACTCATCGTTTTATTACAGCTCCCATAGCTAGCAGTCATGCCTTGAGAACCCACAGGGCACTCTGGCCAGGAAAGCAGGTAGTTTAACCTCCAAATCAAATACGCCACTATCATCCACAGCTCTATAGCAGACTATTTCCTGGAGCATTTTCTCACTCTCTGTCCACATTCCCAGGGACCTAAGCAGACTGTTTAAAGGTCAGCATTTCCTTCTCTCCTTGGACCACCCAACAAAGATGAGACCAGATATTAGAACCTAGTATTACAATCTTCCCAAACCCAGAAGCCTAGGCATTGGCACAAAAACACAATGGCAACTAGTACACTGGTCTCTTTAATATTATGTATTAATTGATTAATTAATAAATGTATAGCTACTTTAATATCTCCACTAAAGCCTATCAATACTATCACAACATGACCTGGGAATTGGAACATAGCTGAATCACAAGAGAAAGACCTTAAAATAGCCTTTATAGATATGATAAAGCTCTTTAAGGGGGGAAATAAATAAATCCCTTAATGATATCTATAAAAACACAAAGAAACAGTGGAAGGAAATGAATAAAACAGTTCAAGACCTGAAAGTGGAAACAGAAAGTAGAAACAATTTAAAAATTTAGGAACAGAGACCTCAAAGGCAAGCCTCACCAACCAAATATAAGAGATGGAAGAAAGAATCTTAGAAATTAAAGAAGATACAATAGAACAAATGAATACTCCACTCAAACAAATAATAAATCTAAAAATCTTCTGGCACCAAACATCTAGAAAAATATGGGACATTATGAAAAGAACAAATCTAATTTGTATATAAGAAGAACAAACTCAGGTCACAAACATAGAAATCAGAGAAGAATTTTTTTTCACCTAAATAAGGAGATGCCCACCAAATTACAAGAATCATACAGAACATGAAAAAGACTGGACCAGAAAAAAATCCCTTTGGCACATAATAAAGCACTGAAAGTACACAACAAGGAATATTAAAGAATATTAAAAGATGAAAGGGCAAGAGACCAAGGAATATATATTGGCAAGCCTATTAGAATTACACCTGAATTCTCAATGGGGACTCTAAAAGAAAAACCTGATGAGATATTCTATAAACTTTAAGAGACTAAAGATGCCAGACTACTCTCCCCAGCAAAACATTCAGTCAAAATAGATGGATATATATTTCTATATATCGTATTATATATTGTATCAGATCATATCATTATATCATATATATCAAAATTCCAACCTGAAGAGGTTAATCTTACCTAAGGAAAAAAAATATAAATTTCTCTCTCCATGTAAGTATATATAAGTATATATATATATATATATATATATATATATACACACACACACACACACACACAATCTAAAATTTTCCTTCTAGTCCAATATATTATATATTCTATACAATATATAGTATAATATATAACAGCTATATAATATATTATGTATTATATCTATATAATATATGATGTTATGGTCTTATGTAGTATATTATATGTTATATAAATTATGTGACTTACATAATATATAAATATATATAGTATTAGAAAGAATATTCCAACCTGAAGGGCTTTACCATAACCAAGAAGACACAAGGAATGCGTAATCCCAGCACGAAAAGGGAAAGTACACACACACACACACACACACACACACACAAGCAAAACCCACACCACAACTAAATAACAGGGACTAAAAATACTAATAACTTATATCTCTTGACATCAGTGGTCTCAGTTCCTCAAGAAAAATACATGGATTAACAGAATAGATGTTAAAATGGGAACCATGCTTCTGTTATACCCAAGATAAGAAATGTACCTTAACATCAAGGATACATTACCTTGGGGTAAAAGAATGGAAAACATATTCTAAGCAAATAGACTTAATCTACAAACTGGTATAAATACTTTAATATCTGACAAAATGGACTTCAAACTAAAACTAATCAAAAGAGTTAGAGAAGGACACTACATACTCATCAAGGAAAAATCCACCAAGAGTACATTGAACTTCTGAACATCTATGGTTCAAACACAAGGTTACTTAAGTTCATAAAAGAGGCACCACTGTAGGTTAAGTCACATATTGATTCTTATGTACTAATAGCGGGTGACTTTAATACCTCACTCTCACTGATTGACAGGATATCCAGACAATTTAAAAAAAAAATGCTGGAGTTACCTGGTATTATAAACAACATGGACCTAACAGTCATTTACAGTGCACTTCACCGAAACACACATGGATATACCTTCTCAGCACCTCATGGAACTTTTCCCAAAGTTAGCCATATACCTAGACAAGTCTCAACAGATCCAAAAAAATTTAAATAACCTCTTGTATCATATCTTATCACCATGTATAAAAACTGAAATCAACAACAGAAACAACAGAAAGCTTACAAACTCATGGAGACTGAACAACTGTTTTCTGAATGAAAAATGGGTCAAAACAGAAAGAAATTGAAGACTTTCTAGAATTGAATGAAAATTAAAATACAACATATTCCAATTTATGATGATAATTGTAGGAGGCAAGTTTTTAGCACTAAGTGTCTACATTAAAAAAAGGAGAGATCTTATAATAGTAACCAAAATCGCTCCTAGAAGATCTCAAACACAAAGAAGAAATCACACTCAAATGGAGTGTATTGTGAGAAATAATAAAAACTTGGGTTAAAAAATTTAATAAAACGAAACAAATAAAGGAAACAGAGTTTGCTCTTTAAGGAAATTAGTATTAATGGCAAACCCTAATCCAAATTAACTATAACAGGGAGAGAAAATATGCAAATCAGCAAAATTAGAAGTGAAAATGGACCATAACAAAAGACAGGGAGAAAATCCAGAGACTCATACTTTAAAAATATGTATTTCACCATGCTGAAAAATCTAAAAACATGGATAATTTTCTTGATATAGTCCACTTACCTAAACTAAATCAAGATCAGATAAGCAATTTAAACAGAAAATAGAAGCAGTCATTAAAAACAAAACAAAACAACCAGCCAAATAAGCAAACAAGGTCAGGCTCAGATAAGTTTAGCATAGAATTCTAAAAGACTTTCAAAAAAAAAAGTTAACGCCAATACTCCTCAAATTATTTAACAAAAATAAAAACAGAAAGAATATTGCTAATTTGTTTCACAAGGTGACAGTTACCTTGATACCCAAATCACATAAAGACCTAAGAAAGCAAATTACATACCAATTTCTCTTAGAAAGACAGATGCAAAATTTATCAAAAAAAAAAAAAACCTTGAAAATCTAATAGAAACACACATCAAAAAGATACCCCACCATAATCAAGTAGGTCTCATCCAAGAGAAGTAGAGATGAACCATCTGATAGAGCAAATTAGGCAAGGGAAATAGAATAGATTTCTGGATGAATGAGATATTATGGAATGAGAGGGTCAAGTGGGGATATGTAGGGAGAGATGTACTACATCCACTCCGGTAGCAACAAGTGCGACAGGCCCCAAAAACCTGGGCGCTGTCCCAAGGCAAAAAGTTCATGGAAATTTAGTCTCCTGGAATCATGGCATCCTGTATAAAGAATGCTCCAATGTCCTTACTTTAGTTGGTAAACAGATCTGTGTGCTTTCCCTTAATATTGCTTTATTACAAGTGCTCCTAAGGATTGATATTTTGACATATAGCTAAATTAGATTCTAGGCAGTCCTTGATCTGACCTTGGGCATGGATAGCTAAGTCACTGCCCTACACAGAAATTTACCATTATCTAGAAAGAAGGAAGTTTGTGACCAAAAGAGGAACCAGTGTAGATACTTAGAATTATAGATAGCTGAGTTACACCCATACACAAGTATTTACAATGGACTAAGGGGAAGGTGGACTATACAATAGACTAGAGTAGGAACTATGGCAATGGCAATAAAGCCCTTGTCCCTGACTTCTAAGATTAAGTGGACCTTAGGTGGAACTGTTTTTGATCCCAATTGCTAACATTGAATTTTATCCCAGTTGGTTCCTGCCAGTTCTTCCGTGTTTGCATTCCTCTGTTTTGTGTAAGAATCCAGTAACTTCTTTGTATCTTGCTGGTGTGTCACCCAACTTCCCTACTTTCTTCTGTATAGAAAGTTTGATGGTCGATTTGACAAATTACATTCAGATCCACACTCCCTTGTGTGTCTGTCAATTTCCGCCAACTCCTAGCCCACCTGCACTAGAGATCCGTTCCACGTAGACAAGGGACTAAGAAGGTCTGAGGCAGAGATGTTAATGAAAGAGCAGCTAAAATTAAGGGGAGTTTGAAGTGTAGCATGGAAACCTAATCCAGTAGAAAAGTAAAAAAACATATACATCTATGAAGGATACCTAAATGAAACAGCCAAATAATGGGTGAGGGAGACCCCCAAGTGCCCATCTCTTACCACCAAATGAAGCATCCAATATGAGGTTTGGGACATCTAATTAATTGTTGGCCAAAACTGTACTATGTGGATCCCCAAGTCACCTATGCTCTTGCCAAGACTATACAAGACTATGCAAGATTCTTTTCTAGAAATTTACAGCAAGGCTTCTGTGCTGATGACAACACCTGTATAACAACTTGATTATAAAGAAGTTGAGGTGGTGTCTACTTTGAGCCTCCACTCCTATGTTTCAGCATCTTGATTACAGAAGGCAATCTGCTCACCATCAACAAACATAACATCAGGCCCACCACAAACCTTAATGATGTCCTGCATTTAAGAGTTGCTATAGCAATGGTGCCACAATAACTGATCTGACTTATGACCCATTTCATGAGATGGATCTCATATCTGACACTGCCTATGTGACCAAGAACCTGGGATGACATAGTCCAGGAACCAAAGGCAAATCTACATAAAACTGATCAAAAAACCAAAACCAAAACCAAGACCAACCAACCAAACAACAATGACAACAACAACAAAATCAAAACAAACAAAAAACAACAAAAAAAGAAAATTATATGACTGCTATTGATGTTCTGTTCTACTCATAGATCATTGACTTACTCAGACATCATCAGATAAACTTCTGAACTTAATGTCTCCATGAAATCCTTTCCCTCAGGGTTAACTGAACCCGGAAGAAGAGGATACAGGCAGAGTATAAGAGCTAAAGGGGGTAGAAGACTCTAATCAATAAAGCCTTCTAAATCTCCATGATTAAAACACACATGAGCTCCCAACGGAAGCAACATGCACAGTGTCTGAACTACTCTGCTCTAGGCCCTTTGCCTATATATTATGGCTCTGACTTTAGTGTCTTTATGGGATTCTTGAGTGTGCAAACATATAGGTTTCTGTTTCTTGGGTCTTTTTTTGGTCTCCTGTCCTTGCTTTTGTTGTTGCTGTTTGTTTGTTTATTTTATACAATTTTGATGTGTTAATTTTTATTTTATCCTTTATTTCACTTTCTGTTATCTCTTAGATGCCTGTTCATTTTCTTATGAGAGACAGAAAGGAAGAAAATCTGGACTTGAGGGGAGGTGGGAAGAACCTGGGAGGAGTAGAGGGAGGAGAAACTGTAATCAGTTTATATTATGTGAATAATTATATTTTCAATAAAAGGAAATAAAGAATATGATAGTAGCAATGTGCTGTGTTTGGCAACTCAGTCTACAGGTGTAGAGTGAATGCTATTATACTAATCAATACTTATCTCTATGTTTTGTGAAATGTGTTTATAATAAATGCAGTGATATTTTAAGCCATCTATATGTATATACATAAATAAATATTTATATACATATGTGCATGAGTATACACACACACATACACACACACATTTTTATCTTTAAATTTTTCTGACTTTGGTGTTAATACAAACTAATGAAGGGTGTCCTTCAATCAACACAGCATTACTGATACATGGAACTTTTATTCCAATCCAGTTCTTCACCTAACAGTTTAAGAACTTAATGTTGCAGTTGAACACAAAATAAAGTAATAAAACACACAGAGAAATATGTCAGTATTTGTGTTTTATGAGCAATGTATCAAATCCATTTTTTATTCAAGAAAGTTGACTTAAAAGACAGACTGGATAGCTGGATTTTAAGCAATGGCTTGAAAGATAGAAGCTTTGCAATTTAGTAGATAAAAGAACAGAGTATTTTCTTTGTTTTGTAAAGTACAGGCAATTTATCAGTGTCTTTTCAAGGAAAAGCAAAATTTGTGGGAATAAATTGCACCAGATAATTTCAAGCCTTCTGTTTGTCCTTGAAAGCTATGCATGGAAGGTCGTCAAGGAATAAATATAAAGAAACAGTCAAGGAATATATATGAAGAAACAAGCAAAAGTTGCTTATGCATTTTTACTCTTTATTCTGAGTTGCTCTATGGTGTTGGATGAAGTTTAATATGTATTTTTGGTTGGGTTCTGCTAAAGTAGGTTGGCTGTATGTATCAGTCTTATCAAATGATGAGAACAGTGGGGCTCAGAGAGATGACATCATCTAGACCTTCAGAGATAGGCTAAAAAGTATTGCTCACTGATCAATCCTTACATAAAAATGCTGAATTAAGTCATAATGAGATGATTATACGTTTGATGTTGGAAAGGTGGTCAGACTTGAATATGAAATCAGTCAGGTAAAAATCATCATTTTTGAGAATACTAAGTACACAGGATGATTGAGAGGACTTGAAGAAAGGTGGCTCTTACTCCTTTGTGACAAAAATTGGACAATGGACTTGGCTCCTGGGGTATTGCTCACTTTGCTTATATTTCTGACAATAGGCTGCTTTCTACAATAGATCACAGGTCTGCATAAGTATAGATAGAGTGAATTATAGTATAGTTATAGTATTCTGGCACTGAGAAAGTTAATAGCCTCCCCAAACTTCACATTGCTTTTAAGTAGCATAATACTAACAGACATGCAATGAGGACTGCATAGCAGAATCCAATTGAAGTGCTTGCCCCCCAAATAACAATAATTAAAACACGGTTCAACAAAAGGTACTTACTCGTTCCTTTACTGGAATATGAACGTAGTCCACAGAACACATTGAGGTTTCTAGTATAGCATTATCAGAGACACACTGGCTTCTGGGAGCTCTGGGAGATACTTTGAAGCATGCTTATCAAAATTGGTTCATGAAGCTATCATCAATGTGCTTGAAGTTCAAAATTCTCAAACACTCATTCATTTTCCCCTCCTCTAATTAAGTGGCCAACCTGTTTGTGCAAATGAGGTGCCTCCAACAAAGCATCCTCCTGCTCCTTCACTGTCACTGTCTGCCTATCTATCTCCTAAAGCTGCTGGAATTAACCTACTCCATCCACCCATCTCAAACACAGCACTCAACACGTCTAGCTCAAACTGCTGTAGTGTTCTCTAAAGTGTCAGGTTGCAGCCAGTCTTAACTTTCCTCCAAACTATTTTTCTTTGTGAACTATTTGTCTCTTTGAACATAAAAACTGAAAGTTTCAGTCTCTTCCTCTTAAACTGTCCCTTATAGCCAATTACATAATACATGCTACGTTTTCATAGACCGCTCTGCAAACAGCTTTTTAACCGTTTACAACTTTCATGCCTGCCTTCAATATTATCTCTCTTTGTGCGTTTCCTTTTGCATTACATCATTCTTTGCATGAGTCTTTGGTAGTTCATATTGTTCCCAGTGGTTGTCTCTGTTACAAATTCACAGGCGATCCCAAGTATCTGATCATCTGAGAAGCCTGCTCCATCAGTGCTCAGTAACAGTCTTCTCTCAGTTCCTGCAGATTCCTCTGTAGTTAGGAACAACGCAATGTCGACTGACATTGTCCTCTAGTAGATTGCGAACGACTGAAAAAAAAAGACCGATTCTTTCCTTTGTGGATCCAAGTTAGTACCTGACAAGAGATGGTTAGTTTCAATTGTCAACTTGACACAACCTAGAATCTTTTGGGATGTGTCTCAGTGAAGAATTGTCAGGAGTAGGTGTGCGGGGGGTGGGGTTCGGAAGTATGCACTAGATTATTTTGCTTATATTAATTATTAATTGATTGGGAAGCCCCGTAGTTTGTTTACTATTGCTGTGATAAAATACTGATGAAAACCAACTCAGATGTGGCTGTTTGGCTTACATGACCCCATTATAGCCATCACCGGGAAATTGATTTTTTAAATTGAATTCTTGTCTGTTTTTATGCTGCTGTGGACATTAGGTTATTGTTTGAGCAGAAGTGATATGCGTCCAGGGACTCGCCCAACTTTTCTCTGACTTGTGCGGTGTGGGGTTCTGCCTTGTAGCAGATACAGCTTCCAGCTCTGTGCACTACAGAATTCTTGTCTTGTTCTTCTGAGTGGTCCCCTTCTGGCTGCTCAGGTCTCTGCATTCGGGATCTACCAAGTGCTCAGCTGAATACCCTGGGGATGCTTTCCAGGTGTCTTCTCTAGGCAGCCCTCTCCTCTATACTATTGCTTTTGAGAACCTCGGTTAGCCTTGTCGAAGACCCCACTTGCAGTTCAATGAGCCCTGTCATCTACCATGCTTTGGGCTGTTTGTCCTTTGGACTGTAGTCTCGACAATGTTCAGCTAGTAATCACACCAGTTGTTATCGGCTTCTTTTCTCTTGCTTTTAATCTCCGATGTCTAAGATTTTGGGATGTGTCTCATGTGTTTGTTTTAATCATTTAAGGAAGGAAGCAAAAGTGTTCCATCTGATTCTATTTTTTTTTGCTAGAAGTAGGAAGTCCCCCTAATAAAAGATACTTTTGTGGTACAATCAGAAAACATAAGTATTTCATTAACAATTTCAGTGGATGGTAGGGTACGGTACTCTAGAAGTCAGTATTATCTGGTTCTTTTCAGAACTCCTACCTGAATACACAATGAGCAGCAGGTCTCCATTTCTGTTTAACTGTCAATTAACATTTGACCTCTGGCTTCATAAACTTTAACTCATAAACGTTAAATTCCTTATATGAATGCCATTGTGGAGTATTGTAATATGATAATTGATTTTTTTTTCATTTATTTAGTGTGTGTATGCAGATCAGAGGACAAACCTCAGGAATAGATACTTTTTTTTTCATTCCACCATGTGGGTTCATAGGAATGAACTCAGGTAGTGACACTAGGTGGTAAGCACCTTTACGCTCCAAGCCACTTTAATAGGTCTCTATAAATTTTAATTACAATTCATTTAAAACAAATTAGAACTAGTGAAACACACACATAGTTATAGTAGCATAACCCAAAATAGAGTTTCACATGAAAAATAAAAATGTAAAGCAAAAAATAAAAAAATACATAATCTAAACAAAAGCTATGTAATCTAAGCCATCTGGGAATATTTGCTTAAAGGTAGTTTAAGCTATTTTGAGGATATATAAAAATAATTTTAAAAATAATGATTTTTATTATATAATATTATGATAATTAACTTTGATATTTATACCTGGATTATTTATATGTGATTTAACAATTTCCCAAGCATGATATTTAATGGTTCCAAGTTAGTATTTTTGGGGCATGTCATGTCGATAAATTATGTTTCCAAATTGTACATAATTGTATGTGTCATGATTTATTGAGCCAGTTATTTATTGTTCAGGATCTATGTGTTATCCAATTTTTTAATATTATGAATAGTGCTGTATGATCTTTCTGCCAGATAGATAAGTTTGGCTATTTATCATAATTTTCTTTAAAAATTCCTAGAAGTAGAAGCACTTATTTAAATAATATATACATTTATTAAGCTTTGCATGCTTTTGAAAAATATTATGCAAATATAAAAGCAGAAACTCCCCTTCTTTTTCTATATATCCAGGATATATTGGGTTCTGTTTTCAAATTTCTTTTACAACTGATATTTTGATTTAGGACTAAATCAAAGAATCCAGAATTTAGGACTAAAGTCATTTATGTTGACAATTCTCTTTCTATCTCGTTCTTTCCTGTTTAACTGAAGTTTTGTTCCTCAACTCTCAATTCACCCTTTCCTTAAAATTAGTATGGGTTCTATATCTTAATTTTCCATATCTTTTCTTGGAGTGCTTTTTTCTCTTTTCTTTTATGAGACACAACATATATCCATATACTCAGTCACCTACAACACTATTCATCTATTCATCACTGCAGATAAAGAACACACATTGATAAAATCACTGTATCTGAGACAAAATCCAGACTATGTACAGACATTGTTCTTGTCTTTGAGTTAAAACCTTCTGGGACACAATAGAAGCATCAGCAGATAGGACAGTGCAAATAGAATTCAAGATGCACTCACATATCGTTCTTAAAATGTGGGATGAATAGCAACACACACACACACATACAGAGAGAGAGAGAGACAGAGACAGAGACAGAGAGAGAGAGACAGAGAGAGAGAGAGGGAAGGAGGAGGGAGGGGGCTCAGAATGTTGATAGAACATTATTCAGGTTATTTTTTTATATTAACCAAAATGAAATGAAGACATCTGTACTCTGATTGCTACTTGTATTGGGTTTCCTCCCTCACTTTCTCCTTTATCTCTATTATTTGTAATGGCATTGTTTGTCTTCTGTAGCAAACATGACAGACTCTTTCATATTCTCCAATGGTTTACCTGTAAACTTCCATAAAAGTTGCCTCCTAGACGTTTCCTGAAGCTCTGATTTATACTTTGTCATTCTTTAACACCTCCTTGTCAAGCCTCTAGTTTCCCTCATATTAGTACTCCCATTACTATGGGAATTTTAAACTCAAATGTAGGACAAGAGTATACATACACAGGTGTCTATTGCTGGTGAGAAAGATCATGACACAGAACAACTTCATTTGGCTTACATGTTCTGATCACAGTCCCTCACTGAGAATAGTATTCAGGAATTCAAACAGAATAGGCAGAGTTCTAGAGGCAAGAACTGAGGCAGAGTTAACAGAGGGATGTTGCTTACTTGCTTGCTTCCATGGCTTGTTAAACTGCTTTTATATAAGCCCTTAGGACCACTTGCCTTAGGGGAAGCATCACATACAGTAGGCTTGGCCTTCTTAGAACAATGAATCAAGAAAAATGCTCTACAGACTTAATCTTATGGAGGCATTTTCTCCACTGAGGTTTCAATGTACCATTGAACGTTGCTGAGCAGAGCTGGGCTTTGCATGATGCTATAATGCTTCTGCAATTTCTTCACAATCAACAAAAACTGTTAATACTGCCAAGATGTGTAGTCTCCATTTTAGTTTAGCTTGTACCCTGGGAACAATAGCACAGACATCTGAAAAATTTGAACCATTTTGCACAATATATGGCCAATGAAATTCTCTGTCTCGACTTCCTTTATTTTGAATGATGGAAGAGTATCATCTGGCCTTTCTTCCTCAGTCTAGCTGCTTAAATCATGACATATCATGAAAGGAATCAAGAAAATAGGACCAAAATAAGGGCAACTTTATTTGATATGGTAATGTGAAAAGGTAAAATTCACAGGGTACTAACCCTAAACAAAGAACTACAGGGAACTAAAACCTTCAGAGATTAAGAGGAAATGCCTCTCTCAGCAATGAGACCCATTATTGGTTATTGGAAGAAGACTGGTCAGCCTTAAAACCATATTCATACAAGCAATAAAAATGAACTCAGCAGGTTGGATAGATATTTGTTTATGTTCATACATAAATACAGACACATATATACCCACATATATGTAAAAATAATGATCAAAGTAAAATAGGCCATCAACTTGAGAGCATAAGAGAATATGGGAGGGGATAAAGAACCGGTAGCTGGGAGGGGCTGGAGGAAGGGTAGTGAAAGGGGAAGTGATGTAATTGTATTTTAATTAAAAGATAGTTTTAATAAAGGAAATAAGAAAAAAAGAAGAGGAAAAATGGAAAGAATAATTAATCTTTAGTTTAAATGAACTCTCTCTTTTTTTCTTTTCACACATGCAACTTTGCCTGAATTTCCTCTGACCAAATACATAACTAGACAGAATTGAATGATATGTGGAGAGCTTTTATGGCTGCTTCAAGGATATTGGCAAGAATTTGATATTGGGTTGCGACAAAAAAGTAGGCTCAAGATCTTGATCATCTTGATAAGTCCCTGAAGACCATGGGACCTTTGTTTATGCCTTGTTAGTTCCTTGACTACTTCCTTTATGCCTTAGAACTAACCCTATTCTTTGAATGTACCTAGAATGATAAAAAGCACACTGGAAAAAATTAAATCCTCTTCTGCACTTGCTGGGGTCATACTATAATGTTGTCTAATGTCCTTTTCTCTTTAATCCTCCCTCCCTCAAGACCCTGTTGGCAGACTGAGTTGGCCTGATCAATAATAGCTTGTCTGGTCTACAGGTATCAATTTTGTTTAAGATCACAATCATTTGTGAAATAGATGTATTTTGACAAATCTTAGGAGTTCTGAAATATTTGTTTGACATTAGCTACACATATTCACATCTACATAGAAATACATTATATAAAGAAAAATACTAAAAGAAGTAATAACAAATAAATTATACAAAGGTAAATATTAACAGAGATAATTTAGATTATAAAATTAAATGGAGAAAAAAAATTTTAGGTTATTTTCACTTTCAAATTTTATCTCTGAGGGAAGTTGATGCCGTTTTTTTTTTTTTTTTTTGCCAACTTTTAATGCTGTGCCCCTGAAGCTCTCAGGCCATTCTTTGTTCTTCCTGTGTTTTCTAATTATCTTTATATGGTGACAATTCCTAGAATGGATGTCTTGCCAGGTTACATGAGATGGCCAGCTTAGACTCAGAGTCATGTGATGTTGCTAGGAATCTTAGCTAGGATCACCCTCTTGTATTCCTGGGAGTTTCCATGGACCGAGGTTTCTAACTTATCCCAGAGATGTCCCCACAGTCCAGTTGTCTCTCCCAGCACTCTCTCCCTTTGTCCTCCCTTCAACTTGATCCCATCAGTTCACATCTGTACCTTCTACCACCCCCTATTCCAGTCCCCTCCTCCCATCCAATACTGATGTCTATTCTCTTTCCCCTGATTGTCTATTCTTCAATGAGAATCATGCCTGCCTGCCTTGAGCCCCCTTGCTACTTAGCTTCTCTGGGTCTATGGATTGCAGTATATTTATCCTTTACTTTAGGGCTAATATTCACTTATAAGTGAGTACACACCATATTTGTCTTTCTGGATCTGGGTTATGCACTCAGAATGATCTTTCCTTGTTCCATCCATTTGACAGCAATTTTTATAATGTCATGACTAACAGCCAAGTAATACTCCATTGTGTAAAGTTATCAAATTTTCTTTATCCATTCTTTGGTTAAAAGACATATAGGTTGTTTCCAGTTTCTAGCTATTATGAATAAAGCTGCTGTGAATATAGTTGAACAAGTGTCCTTGTGGTATGGTGGAGTGTTCTGCGTTTATATGCCCAGGAGTGGTATAGCTGGATCTTGAAGTAGATAGATTCCCAGAAACTGCCATATTGATTTCCAAAGTGGCTGTACAAGTTTGCAACCCCAGCAGCAATGGAGGAATGCTTGCCTTGATCCACATCCTCAGAGAAATATGACAATCTTAATATCAATATCTAAACCAAACTCTGAGCGTGAAGGATTCAATGCTATCCTATAAAGTATATAAAGAAATTGGATCATCTTAGTATATGATTCTTCCTGTAAACTTACACTGTGTCTCAAATTACAGAAAAAAAAAAGCTACCAGTTAGTATTTGAAAAATAAAATTTAAGGACAGGAAAGAATCTGTTCTCTGCAACCTAAAGAATTGTAAAGTTTTGATTTTAGGATCTATCTGAGTTTAGAGTTATCATTTTATTTAAACCTCTGTCATTAAGTGATGATTGGCTATTGTTGACAAAAGAAATACCCATATGGGTAAGTAGAGGATAAGTTCATACTAAGGATGACAGGACACACCTTTGTTTTCAGATGTAGGGAGAGTAGGCTGGGACTCAGCTGGAAGCTTTCTCCCTGCTGGCTTATACTCAAGCTGCCTTTCAAAGCTGAGTAGGATGTGAGGGCAGAAAAGACATCATTGTTTTTGTTCAACAATGACATGAATTTACATTAGACAACCTTAACAAAGAAAAGATTTGTTTTTGTTAATGATAAGGCCAAGAGGCAAGTCATAAAGATTGAATATCACCAAACAATCCTAGCGTTTACATCTTGTTTTATTTAAAAAGCAATGGCCTTTCTTTTCTTATTGCTGAAGCTGTAACGATTAAAAATCCATTATCACCTATTGTTGTAATAAAACATAAATCAGTTCAGCAAAGGCCTTTCACTTCAGTTCTACTGTATTTTTCCTTCTTCTTTTTAATGTGAGAGAGATTAGTTCCTGATCTAACCTCTGTGTTAATCACAACTTCTTTGTTGGAGCATAAACAAAAGTGACCCGTTAAACAAAAAAACAAAAAAAAAAGGTTTTCTAGGAAATCAATTACATCAGCACACTTAAAAAATTACACATATGCACACAATAACAATTAAAGTAACATATAGGGGGTGGACCATAAACTGAACAGAACAAAGAGGGGTTTGGGGGAGATTATGAAGGGAGGAAATAGAGGGAGAAATGTAGTCATATTATAGTCACAAAAAAATAAGATCAATCAATTCTGTATGAAAGCTACCTATATTAAGTATAACATTCTAAACCTATTATTTTATTTGACTGTGTTTTCTTTTCCCATGTGTATGTATGTGTGTAATGTGTGTTTGTCTGTGTGCGCATATATATATATGCATATATGTGTGTGTGTTCAAGTATGTATATGTAGATGCATGTGCACATATGCATGTGTATGCAGACCTGAGGCTGGCATCAGGAATCTAGTAAATGGCCACTTTACTCACTGAGGCAGGGTCTTTTATCATGCTATGGGGACCTCCCTGTTTCTGTTTCCACATACTGTGATTACAGTATGACTGCCATGCCTACCTAGCACTGTCTTGATTCCTTACTCTTTTTTTTTTTTTTTTGGTTTTGGTTTTTTCGAGACAGGGTTTCTCTGTACAGCCCTGGCTGTCCTGGAGTTCACTCTGTAGACCAGGCTGGCCTCGAACTCAGAAATTCCCTGCCTCTGCCTCCCAAGTGCTGGGATTAAAGGCGTGCGCCACCACGGCCTGGCTCTTACTTTTTTTTTTTTTTATTAGATATTCTCTTCACTTACATTTCCAATGCTATCCCCTTTCCTACTTTCCTTCACTTATAATCATCGTGAGAGTCCATTTGGGGCTGGAGAGATGGCTTAGCTGTCAAGAGCACTGTCTGTTCATCTAGAGATCCTGAGTTCAATCCCCAGGAACCACATGGCGGCTCAGATCCACCTATAGCATGATCTGATGCCCTCTTCTACCATGCAGGTGTACATGCAGATAGGGCACTCATATACATAAAATAAATAAATGAGTAAATATTGGGGAAAAATCCTTTAAAAAGAGAATCCATTTCATATTGCTACAAAATATGAAAATAGTTGCATAATCATATTACATTTAGTAATAGTATATTTATAATTGTATACTTAAGCAATAACATTCTCTCTCTCACCCTGTGTGTGTGTATGTGTGTCTCTCAGTGGTGGAATGATCATAAAGTATGTGTGTATATTTTACACCAAAATTAATTTTATGAAACTCAGTCTTTATACAAAACACTTTGAGACACACTAATTGTTCCTTTTTTGTTGTTGTTATTTGGCTGACAGCAATTGAATTTAAGGTCAATGAAATTGCAATATAGTAAAATAGATATGAAATGTACTTTCACAATTTTGAAAATGAATTATATAAGGGTTAAGAAAGGAGCTTACATGTTATAAAATTACATGTAGGTTATGCTAAAACTGTCTACTTCCAATTTCTACACTACAAAAAACAACTGGAGAATGCAGAATAAAATAAAAGCTGTATCGCTAGAATTAATAAAAAGAAATACTTTTTTCATAAAAGATGCTGTAATTAACCTATGAGACTCATTGTGATTATAAATCATGGCAGGAAATTACTGAGAATGACTCAAAATAAGGCACACACTAGTATGTGAGCAGTTCCCGAATTAAAGGAAAGATGATCTATAATAAGCAGACCAGTGGAGGTCAGGAATAAGGCTTCCTGCCTTCCTTTTTTTTTTTTTTTGTATATTATAATATTATACAATGAGGCACCCAACCTTTTTTTGAAGCTGAAGCTATTATAAAGATGAAACACCACAGAAAGGCATTTGTCAATTTTTAACATACACATAAAAGAAGCCATTAGTTTTAAGAAAATTACCAACTGGAAAGATTTATAAATCCAGTAAGATAATGAAGAAAATATACTCTCTGACTTGGAATGATTTTTCCCTAATGAGCAGCATCTGTGAGAGGGATCATGCAGTACCTTAAAGTAACAAAGTATCAGGGGTGACTGTCTCTGCTTTAATATCTTTCAGTCTTTGGTAGCTGAACGACAAGGAGGGTGTATAATTAAACATCAACATGTTAAAGAAAATTCTTCTTTTACCTCCATCCTAAGTTATTTTTGGCAAAGTGTATGTTATTTTTAAAATGAGAAACCATTTGATTTAACCATTTGATTATATATAATATATAATATATAATAATATATAATTATATATAATATATAATATATATAATAACCATTTGATTATTTTTAAAATGAGAAACCATCTGATTCCACATTTTGTATTTAGTTCATGGATTTTGTATGAACATGCAAGTGTTCATATGTATGTTTGTGTGTAGAAACACATGTCAAATTTTATGGTATATCTTGGAAATACAGTACTCTATGAGATATGACTGTTTCTCTCTTCCAAAAACACACGTATGAAGACAGCATATGGTATTTTGAATGAAGTATGCCCCTCACTGGTTCAGGTATTTGGACACTTGGTTCCAAGTTGATTTCACAGGTTGTGGAAATTCAGGAAATAAGGCTTTGCTGTGGGAAGTTCACCAGTGGGGACTGGCTTTGAGAGTATATAGCCTTTCTCTACTTCCAATGTTCCCGCCCGCCCCCTGTTCTGTGTTGTGGTTGAGCTCCTGCCAATGTGACTGCGGACAGACATGCATTCTGGCATGATTGGAGTCATAAGTCAAAATAAACTCCTTTTCCATGAGTTTTCTTGGTCATGGAATTTTGCTTAGAAAGAGAAAAGTAACTAATATGCAGAGGGAAGTAGAATAAACTCTGAAGTGTAACATGATATAATATGACAGAGGACCCTTTTCTCCATATTGTGAGACTTTGTGAAAGCCCCTAACCAAATGGTAAGTGTGGTAAAATTTATCAAATGACACTCTAGAAACAAGAGAAGACTGGAACATTGGGAAAAGACTTTCATGTGTGAACTGTGAACAAGAGAGGCAAAGATGAACTGTAATGGAAAGGAATAGCCTAGTAAAAGTTTTAGATATTATCTTAATGGCATTCATTTTACAGGAAAAATATAGAAGAATACATTGTTAATATCGCTATTCAAAGCCTGAGAAATCTTCAGCTGTAGAAAATCTGAAATACACCAAATTTCCAAGAGTTGATCCCAGGGAGATTATATTTGATTAAAAGTGAAAACACAGAAATGCTATGTTTGAAAATTTAATAACATAGTTCTAAATAGTTTTTTGATAAAACCAGAAATCATAACAAGGAATATTAGAAACTGAACACAAAATTTGTATATTAAACACAAGATAGGGTTAAAACTGTTTAATTCTAAGGCTTACATTGGAAAACAAAAACTCAAAATTGATGAGCAGTTATGCAAAAAAAAGTTAACAAGCCCAATGAGGGTGGCCAAGGGGTATGGTAGATAAGTGATATTAAAATTAATAAAATAATTATAATAAGGATCTTTGAAATATCTAACCATATCAATGTATAATTTACTAAAATGTTCAAGGAAAAACAGTCAAAAGGCCTTATTTTAAAAGAAGAAAGACACCTATCTTAAAGAAAATATCTAATAAAAAATAAGGAAAGAAAAAATATGATCCCCATGTAAACTGTTATGAAATTGTCATTTTAATAAGCAGTAATTTATGTATCCATTTAAAATAGGTATCATTTTGTATTAATTAAAGTTGTTAGAAGGTAATTTCCTGTACGGATACTGACTACCATTATCTGTCCCCACAGTATCCCACTATCTGCCTCTCCTGACCAGTCTTTCCATCTCACCAATCTCCTCCATGTTCACAAATATTTCTTTTGTTTGTGCCATGTTTGAATTTAATTAAACAAGGCCACCATATCTGTGAATACACACGTGGAACTGTCTACTGGAGCCTGGTTTGTTTTTGAGCTCTCACACAACTGGAGATAGGAGATAATGGTCTCCCATCCCCTCCTTCCTATTTTTCTGTTTTAGTAAAGGATATGTTCCAGTAGAGGATAGGCCCCTTATGATGTCCCCCTGTCTAGGACTGATTGTTCACAGGACCTATCTTGTGCTCTGTGGATACACTCACAGTAGTGAGTTAGTGATTGTGATGCTTATATTATATGTGTCTAGAGGAGGCTGTCAAGCATCCAATATGTTACATAGAATATGATAGAGTAGAGGTAGAAGTTGTGGCTCAAACATGTCTTCATCTTAAGCCAGCCTTGCAACCTCAACCAAATCACTGGATCTCTTCATTTGTTCACTTCTCTGCAGAAAGTGGAACATTTCATAGGTTATTCTTGCTATGATACTATACACATATCATTTGCATGGATCATCAAAGTGATTATTTATGTGTACACACATACAAGATGTCTGACATACAAGAAGTAAAATGCATGTATTAGCCTTACAATTTTGTTAATGACATTTCCCATATAAAACATAAAGTATGTATTTTAAAAAAGGTATAGAAATTGTATCTTATATCTTGGGTATCCTAAGTTTCTGGGCTAATATCCACTTATCAGTGAGTACATATTCTGTGAGTTCCTTTGTGATTGGGTTACCACACTCAGGATGATGCCCTCCAGGTCCATCCATTTGGCTAGGAATTTCATAAATTCATTCTTTTTAATAGCTGAGTAGTACTCCATTGTGTAAATGTACCCCATTTTCTGTATCCATTCCTCTGTTGAGGGGCATCTGGGCTCTTTGCAGCTTCTGGCTATTATAAATAAAGCTGCTATGAACATAGTGGAGCATGTGTCCTTCTTACCGGTTGGAACATCTTCTGGATATATGCCCAGAAGAGGTATTGCAGGATCCTCTGGTAGTACTCGAAGACCAAAGTGTGGACACTTTGCCCCTTCTTAGAATTGGGAACAAAATTCCCAATTCTAACAATGGAAGGAGTTATAGAGACAAAGTTTGGAGCTGTGACGAAAGGATGGACCATCTAGAGACTGCCATATCCAGGGATCCATTCCATAATCAGCTTCCAAACGCTGACACCATTGCATACACTAGCAAGATTTTGCTGAAAGGACCCAGATATAGCTGTCTCTTGTGAGACTATGCCGGAGCCTAGCAAACACAGAAGTGGATGCTCACAGTTAGCTATTGAATGGATCACAGGGCCCCCATGGAGGAGCTAGAGAAAGTAACCAAGGAGCTAAAGGGATCTGCAACCCTATAGGTGGAACAACATTATGAACTAACCAATAACCCGGAGCTCTTGACTCTAGCTGCATATGTATCAAAAGATGACCTGATCGGCCATCAGTGGAAAGAGAGGCCCATTGGTCGTGCAAACTTTATATGCCCCTGGGGAACGCCAGGTCAAAAAAGTGGGAGTGGGTGGGTTGGGGAGTGGGGGGAGAGTATAGGGGACTTTTGGGATAGCATTGGAAATGTAAATGAGGAAAATGCCTAATAATAATAATAAAAAAGGTATGATATTCTGAAAAGTGCATGAGTCCTATGACTGACTCATCAGTCTATTTCAGACACATCCTTTAACCTGTTTCTTTTTTTTTTTATTAGATATTTATTTTATTTACATTTCAAATGCTATCCTGAAAGTTCCCTATACCCTTCCCCTGCCCTGCTCCCCTACCCACCCACTCCTACTTCTTGGACCTGGCATTCCCTTGTAGTGGGGCATATATAGTTTGCAAGATTTCTTAATATCATCAGACTATTTGAGCAGCACACTTTTTCTGCTAATCATATTTAGAGGCTTACCTCAGAATTTCAAGTGTGTTTATTAAACTCATATATGAAGTTATGGTTTATAACACTTTGTCAGTTAGTGTTTTATTCATACCTCTGTGTCACATAGCAATACTCAATAAACAAATGCCTTATTAGTTACAGATGGGATTATTGCTTTCACTGAATATCAAGATAATGTACAAAATATTCAAACAAATGAAAACTGCTAACCAGATTGGAAGACTGCACAGCCAAGATTCAAAAATAAGTAGTAGTTTTAGGTACAAGTTACATGAAAAAATGTAAATTAAATAAAATACTATTTTGTGTTTAAGGAGTGTAAAAGGGGGCTGTTAAAATGGCTAAGAGGGGAAAGATGTTTGCTTGGCAGGCCTGATGACATGAACTTGATTTATAGAATCCTTGTAAAGGTCAAAGATGATAATTGACTCCACAAAGTTTGTCCTCTGCCCTCCACACATAGCATATGCAGCTGTACACACACACACACACACACACACACACACACACACACACATATACACACAATCAATCAATATATAAAAGTAAAAAATTACCCAAGTTGCATTTTCTAGAAAATATAATTTAAAATAGTTTGGCTAATATGAGCAAAGTTATTATTGTAGAAAAATATTATAACTAAACCTCATGAAAAATATCACATAGTACATTTTTATTTATTATTAATCTATTTAATTAATTTAATTTTTTTGTGCTGAAGATTGAATCCAGAACCTCACACATGCTAAGACCGCAGCTCACCATGAACTACAACCTCAACTCTATTTAATACATTTAATGGCCTAGAGGTCAATTGGTTGAGAGATATATTGTGATCACATGTGGTTCTAGCACACCAACATAGCCAATATCTCCAATTTCATCTATAGATGCAATGAAATTCTGTTAAAAATCCTAGTTTATAAAGACGAGTGAGCATGGAAAGCATTTGAGTCTCTAAACTATGTTGAAGATGAAAACAAAACAATTCTAACACTTCTTGATTATAATAAAAAGACAGTGGATAAGACAGTGGTACACTGATATAGCTATATCTGCATGCATATACCCCAATTATCCATGTCTACACACTAGTGAATGGAAAATGGAGAGAACATCCTGCCATTGGAAAGAATTTATAGATTCTTATCACTCTTTGTTTTTTTTTTTTTACCATACTATTCATGTAAAACCTTTAAAAAATTGTGAAAGTAGAAAATACCTAATTAAAATAAAATAAACTAAAATTGTGAAAGCTATCTATATCTTTTACAAAAGAATGTGATTATTGTTACAGATGGTAAGAAAGCATGAGCACTCTATGTGTACTCTATATACAATGCCAAAGATGGATGCAAAGACTACATAACTACTAATCATCAAATTAAAGAAGACACAGGAAATTAAAGAGCAACAACCATGGCAGAATAACTCAAAGGAAAAGAAATATAAAAGTCAATATACATTTTAAAGTGTTTAGCCACAGTAATAATCAAAAAATGCACAAGAAAATGAATACACAGCACTTCATATCTATTAAATTGGCAGACATGTAGAAACCACATAGAACAACCAAAAATGTTTTCTTGGCTTCTAAAGTTTCTATGTGTGAATAAAGTTCTGTTCCCTCTATCAAGTGAAATGGACTTCTAGGTTATTAATGGTCTTCTTTAGATGACTTTAATGTTTATTTTATATAATGCCCAATAGAAGGGCCCGCACAAACTTTAAGTACTGAATGCTAGCTGATTGTGAGAGGCAAGACCCACACTAACTGAGATCAACGTTCCAGGCACATGTTGGTGCTTCTTGCTGGGATATTCACAGGTGAGGAACTCAGAGTTGTGAATTCCTATCTCCTGCCAACATGGAGTCTTTGACTACAAACAACCTTTTCTCATATAAAATATCACAAAGCCATTTCCTGGAGCTTTTCAAGTTCCTACTAAAATCGAGGGAGGGAATCAGAGGCCACTGTGGAAAGTTTAGTCCTTGCTGGCAGTGCATTTCCACAAAGGACCCGACAGTCTTGGGCTGATGGCTGCTTAGGGAATCTCTAGATAGGTTTCTCTAGGCCATACTTCAATTTATGCATATGATTAAAGGGGTATTACAAGTTATTATTTTCCCATTTTATTTGCAAACACCTAGAAGAAAGAGGGACTACAAAAAGCCACAGACCAATTATTCCTCTCACCCGCCTCTCCAGTCCATTTTCTGGAATGATAGTAAACTGAATGATCTATTTTAGAAAGTTAACTTTTTTTCCTGTTTTTAAGTGTTCATAAACCATGCATAAGGATTTATTCTGCACAGTGGAATTTCCATGAGATAAAGAGCTGAGTCTGCTTTAAAAACAAAACCTAGATTTCATCAAGGCATAAAATAAAGGCAATTTATTAAAGAAGCTGGTGTAGTCATGAATATAATGCAATTTGGGGAACAGAAGCCTCTTTGTTAATTTAGCCAAATACCATATCTGTGATTCAAAGATTTATTAAAGAAATGAGAGAGATATAGATTTTCTTGAAGGCATAATTTTCTGTGTATTAGGGTAACACCTTAGAAAACAGCACAAGCGACAATAATTGGGGAATAACCAGTGCAGACTATGCTGCCAATGAGCATTAATCAATAGGGACATAGTATTTATAAAGACTTGATGACAACAAAGATGCAGGTTCAGAAACTGCCCCGAGATAATGAAGTGAGCAGATTATCACGCACGACATAATGAATGCCTTGTTTCCAATCAGCCTTTATAAACAAACAATGATGGATCCATCATCTAAAATTAGCAAAAGCATCAGAATGCATGAATGAGTTAATTAAAATAGGCAGAGTATATAAATGCAGCTAAATGAGTGCTCAACATAAACTAATATGCTAACAAAATGTTTTGAAATAAAAATCTCGAAGCAGAATCCATATATAAATTCAAAACAAATTTTCAGCTAATAAATTAGAACCCTGGTGTTATTTCCTTTATTACCATTGCAGATTTCGCATTTAACTTCAAATGAAAATGCTAATTTTTGTAAGAATAATTTGAGCTTTGATGAGCAGTGGCATTGGCGTGCAGCACACTATAGCTTTGGAGAGGTTTGGCTTATTTTACATGGAATATTCAAAGAAGAGTATTCATCAGCTGAGATTGTTCATTCAATGGTCCTACAGACAAATTATGTAGATTTATACTGAGAAAATAATGGTATCATTATGTTATCATGTGTTTCTTTTTATATAGAATATAACCTATTATTTATATATAATTTTAGAGTTCTAAATGTTGACAATTTTAATGTTCAACTATTTTCAGAGCATTTTGAGGACATTAACAATTATTTTTTAGTTCGGTTTATTTCCTTAATTTTTTTTTGAAAATATTGTATCTTTGACCCTAAGACTTTGGAGTACAATTGATATCTTCACCTTCAATAATATTTAAAAAGTTATATGTAGAATAAAGTCATTTTAAGTTTTTTTTTTATTTAGTTCAATACCTTGTGTTTTCAAAGATTGGAACTAGACATATTCAACTATTTATTTCATATGCAGAATGAGCTAAGGGAACTCTCTGTTAAATAAGTGAATCTTAGAAGTGTATGACAAGCAGAAATGCACACAGAGCACAGAGGTGGAGGGAGGGAGAGACAGAGACAGGGACACAGAGAGAAGCAAAGACCAAGAGGCAGAGACAAAGACAGCAGAGAGACAGAAACAGAGACAGACCAAGACAATAACAGAGACAGAGACAGAGAAGCAGAGACAGAGCGACAGAGAGAGGCGGACACACATACATATGTTGCAGTAAATTTCCAATCCAAATATGCCCTGGCAATGAAAACACAACTCAGTTAATATGATTACATGTTGTTCGCCTAGATTGGACAGATCTACCACTATTCTACCATTTTCCACATCTATGAGACACCTTAGAACTTGGGGTTTCTCCAGGCCATAGAAGGAGTTACAGAGACAAAGTTCAGAGCAGAGACTGAAGGAATAACCATCCAGAAACTGCCCCACCTGGGGAGCCATCCCATAAACAACCACCAAACCCAGACACTATTGCAGATGACAACAAGAGCTTGCTGACAGGGGCCTAATGTATAGCTGTCTCCTGAGAGGCTCTGCCAGTGCCTGACTAATACAGAAGTGGGTGCTCACAGTCATCCATTAGACCAAGCATAGTGTCCCCAATGAAGAACCAGCTAGGGAAACTACCCAAGGAACTGAAGGGGTGTGCAGCCCCCTTGGAGGAACAACAATATGAACTAACAAGTACTGAAAGGAAATAAAACTTGAGACCTGTGATTCATGTAATGTATGTCAAATAGCCCAAAGAGTTGTTTGTGAGCTTTGAAACCTGGGGCTGAGAACATAGCAGAACAGACCAGGATATGCCCGGGCAGGCCCATCGCCTCCCTATCTCCCACCCCTCTGACCTCAGGCTGCTGATGTTTAAATGGACCAATCATGTGAAACTGCGCCAATTCCTCCCCCAGCCCCACTCCTTTTCTATAAAAACCCCTAGCTTCCAAGCCTCGTGGTCGAATCCACTGTCTCCTGTGTGAGATACGTTTCGACCCGGAGCTCCGCCATTAAAATACCTCGTGTTGTTACATCAAGGCGTTGTGTTCTATTCGTGATTCTTGGGTGCACGCTGAATCGGGAGTTGGGTGGGGGTTTCCCCACTAGGTTCTTTCATTAACCCCAGAGTTCCCAGGGTCTAAACCATCAATCAAAGAAAACACATGGAGAGACTTGTGACTCTAGTTGCATGTGTAGCAGAGAATGGCCTAGTTGGTCATCAATGGGAGGAGAGGCCCTTGGTCCTGTGAAGGCTCTATGTCCCAGTATAGGGGAATGCCTGGGCCAGGAAGCAGGAGTGGATGGGTTCGGTAGCAGGGAGAAAGAGGGAGAGAATAGGGGATTTTCAGAGGGGAAACTAGGAAAGGGAATAACAATTGAAATGTAAATAAATAAATATCTAATAAAAAAAACAGAAAACACAACTCAGTTAATATGATTACATGCTGTGTGCATAGATTCAGCAAATCTACCACTACACTACCATTTTCCACATCTATGAGACCCCTTAGAACTTGCAGTTTCTCCAGGCCATGTGCTTCTGCTCTGCTTTTCTTCTTCCTCCTTCTTTGCATTCTCTCCCTCTTCCATTTTCTATCCCCTCACCTTCTGCTCCACTATCCCTTTATCTGCCCAATCATCAGCTCTCCTTTATTTTACAAATTAAGGTAGGAAGAAGGTTTACAGGAAATCACCTGCCTGCTGACTCATTCCTTGTTCACAACCCCTCACAGGAAAAAGGAATTAACATCAATATAATCAGCTCCAGGGCTATCCACAACACACACACACACACACACACACACACAGAGAGAGAGAGAGAGAGAGAGAGAGAGAGAGAGAGACAGAGACAGAGACAGAGACAGAGACAGAGACAGAGAGACAGAGAGAGAGAGAGAGAGAGACAGAGAGAGAGAGAGACAGAGAGAGAGAGAGACAGAGAGAGACAGAGACAGAGACACAAAAAGACAGAAAAAAAGACAAAGACATAGAGCAGAGAAACTGGAAACAATCATCAAATTTTGTGAGTTGCTTGTTAGATACCCCAGAAATGACTGGGGAAGTTCAGCTGTCATCGTTTGTGCTTGGGTCCCTGACTAGGCAGTTTCTGGGAGACCTGACCTTTCACCTGTAGATAAGCTTCAGGCTTCATGCTCCCACCACAGGACCTTCCATCACCTGTGTGGGATGTAGTTTGCCTTTTAGCTGTTTTCGAGGGTGCAATATTTCTATCACCTTTTGCTGTCTGCTGCTTCTCTTTTTCATTACAACGAAGGTTGACAAAGGTCAAAGAATTTTGGAGGACCCTTGAAATAAACGTGCTTGAGTCTGACCCACGGTTCTCTCATTGCTACCACAATGTGCTTTTTCAACAAGTACAAACAGTACAAATGGTACTTTACTAATGTAATTTATATTACATGTTTCCTCAAAGTCCCAGTATCAGGTCATCAAATGTTCAAAGAATATTTCTGTGGTGATTTCTATTTTGTAACAATTCAAGGTTTCTCAATAAAGATATTTTCTATTTGAAGCCTACATTATTGATAAAATGTGAGGCTATGGATAACCTTAAATTAAAAGTTCTAAGCAAACCAGAGAGAGAAAAGTTAAATTCAGAGTTAAAATTTGATGTATGTACAGGTGGTTTTGAATAGGGAACATGTGGGGCATTTTCATAACAGCCATTTTATGTGTAAGTGGTCTGATGCTTTTGTTTATGCAAGCTTTCATTCTTGTTTAGTGGTCCTTTCTGTGACGTTTTGTTAACATTTTGCACAGGCTGTTTTGAACACCTGTAAACAGAGGAGACAGAGAAACACCTTGGCTTCACAGGATGCCTGCAGCTTTGCAGTTAGTGTCTGTGAACTGCCTGTCCTTAATAGGAAGGACTCCTGCCTTTGAAGTTAGTGCTTGTTCTTTGCGGGGATCTTCCGGGGCATGGAAAGAATGAAATCTAGTCTGGGAACTACAAGATAAATGAACATCTGAAAGGGGTGGCTTTTATTAAGTTGCTATACATGAAAGAAGATAGAGTGGCAAGGCTTTGTAAAAATGACATTTCAAAGGGATGAGGAGTACATAGATAAGACGACCCCAAGAGTCCAGTTTGCCTAGAGTCCTGGGTTTCCGAGTCAGGTTCCACTTTCAATTCTGACAGAGGTGTTTTTCATTCCACCTCCTTTGCTGCTGAGATCTGTGGCTACTACACTACCGGCTGTCAGACTCTCGGCCATATCGTCTGAAATCCTGGTGGTGCCATTTTCTTTCTTTTTTTTTTCCAAACAAAAAATCACCTTAATTTTATTGGGAATACTCTCCTTGTGTGAAAGGGTATTCTTTTTTTTTCTTTTTATTTTTTTTTAATTTTTAATATTTTTATTACATATTTTTCTCAATTACATTTCCAATGCTATCCCAAAAGTCCCCCATAGCGCCCCCCCACTTCCCTACCCACCCATTCCCATTCTTTTGGCCCTGGCATTCCCCTGTACTGGGGCATATAAAGTTTGCAAGTCCAATGGGCCTCTCTTTCCAGTGATAGCCGACTAGGCCATCTTTCGATACAAATGCAGCTAGAGACAAGAGCTCCGGGGTACTGGTTAGTTCATAATGTTGTTCCACCTACAGGGTTGCAGATCCCTTTAGCTCCTTGGGTACTTTCTCTAGCTTCTCCATTGGGAGCCCTGTGATACATAAGTGCACTCTTTTGTCTTATTTATTTACATGTTGTTTTATGTCTTAATTGAGGAAAATAGCATTTAAAATACTAATGGTCTTTCTCATTTTAACAAATGTTTCATGTATCAATCCTTCAGTGATGTTCTATTATCAAATTTAACAATGGCTCCCAATTTATTTTCTGTTGGGGTTATTTTTTTCCTTCTCTCTCAGAAGGTTTTTTTTTTTTTTGGTTTTGTTTTGTTTTGTTTAATAGCATCTGGGTTTGGGCCTTTGTTTCTGTATCATTTCTGTTATGTGTGTTTCTTCATACTCTAGTGACTGTGTTTTATTCCCAGTTTCTGTTTCATACAAGAGTGGTACTCCATTCCTCCCATTTTTTCAAACGTTTGGATATTTTGTTCAGCTATGCTCCACTGGAATATGCCAAGCTTTTAACTGATGCAGTAAATGCAAATGTGCTTCATCTACCATCACCAAGGGGCAACACAGTGTGGAGAAACTCTTGTGCTGCTAGAGTTTATGGGAAGTATTTGTGGATATTTCCAGTGATTTGGAGCCCTTATACCATGGCACAGGAGTCTGTGATCAGTTATTTTTTTTTTATTATTTGTAGTCTGTTTTATTGTTTTATATTTTATTTTACAAGTCAAAATTTTACTCAGATTATGTAAATTTCATTCTCTTAATTTTGTCTGGAAAATGACATTTTTACTCCAAAATATTTTATATCTTATTTTAAAAACCTAAGAATTAATAACAAGTATAAAAATTAGCTAATAAACATCTATAAATGTTCCATGTGTTGTTACTGTCATCTTTGATTCCCTAATCTCTGCATATGCATGTACACAAATATGTACCATCTTTAGAAACATATACATATACAAGAGGTTGATCAAACTGTGAATCTTTTATGTGTGTTCATTCCTCATACTTTTTGAACACATTGAATTTAGACAGTTGAAAATAGTATGTATCATGACATTTAAACCATCCATTTTGGATATTCTTTAGGAAAAATGAACCTTTTCTGTAAACAGTATATTGCCACATTTTGTATATTTAGTGTTTATTAAACTTGTACTACTTCATATCTTCTTTTTGTCTTTTATATTTTTCACAATTTTATAACTTTAAATCTTCTCCTTTATATTTTATTAGATATATCTTTGCATACATATCCAAAGTGTCATGTTTCAATTGTATTCAAAGCAACTTCTCTTTCATTGCCTCCGGTGAACCATTTAACTGTGCCAATCAATATTTTTCTGTATTTGCAAATTACTCAAATTTCCCACTAAGTTTAGAATTTTTATTGTTTAGATCTGTTTTTAAAAATAATTCCTTACTTTTTCCTTCTTATATTTATGTTTGATAGCACTATGTTAAAATCCTCACATAGAATCATACACTTCCAGTACCTTTATTTATTAATTATTGTAATATTTATTTTTCTTTCTTAAATATACAGGAGATGCTGTTTCTTTTTGCTTATGCAGCAGCTACTTCATTAAAAATAAAAGAATCTATTTACATCCAACATTGATCTTTGCATATTATCTGTTTACTTAAGAGACAATTTTATGGGGAATTTTGCTGTAGAAAACATTACAATCCATGCTTTTATTAAAAATGTAAAAAGAAAAAATTTTTTACTTTAGTGTCTTATAAAGCACTGAATTTCAAAGAAATGGTAATGGGTTACCTAGTTGTCTGTCATTAAAACCTGCTATAATAACAAAAACCAAGTTTTGAAAGCCTGTTATCAAGCATCTTACACCAGAATTTTGCTACAGGTGCTGTATCTCTCAAAATTCAGTTAAATCCTAGTGTCTACTAGTACTGTGTCTTCCTATATTGGGTTCCATCGCTTTCTGGGAGCTCAATGGATGTATAAGGAAATAGAGAAACTGCACTATTATCTTAAGTTTTTCATTCTAAGCTATACATTTACATTTGATGGGATACAACATACATATCACTATGTATGAGTAACAAAAAAGCAGAGAGTAACAAAAAACAATGTGTTACCTATGAAGTTGAGGATGGACTTTTACTTTCCCATTGGCAGCACTGTTGGTCTCTAAATCTTAAAGAGAAGCAGATGGGATAAAGTACCTTTCTTTCATTACAAATGCATGAGAAAAATTCTTATTGTGCATAACTGTCAATTTCATTGCTAGGTAGATCCTTTTTGCTTCTTTACTCCATTTGGACTGGTTGTCCTTTCAGTGGGCTCATCTGTAGAGAAAACTGTTTCTGCCTCACTCTCTGTAACCATAAATTGACTATAGCTCTTCATCTAGAGGTGAAGCCTTGTAAGAATGGCCCCATACATGTTAGCATGGCAGTTGGTGCTGTCATCTTTTGTTTTCATTTATATAACTGTGTGGTGGATATTTCTTGCAAACAGCTTCACTGTCATGTATAGAAGACAGCATGTCCCAGTAGATGTCCTGTCCTTGTCCTCTTGCTCTTATAATCATTTCATGATCTATTCCATGATGTTCCATGAGCCTTTAGTATAGGAGCTAGTATTCACGTTCTTTTATTCTCTGTATTTTCAACAGTGGCTTCCTGAAACGGTTTTCATTTGCTTCTAAAATAATCTTCTTTTCAAGGAATGAGAGATACACTTATCTCTGTGTATAAGGAGTAACAGAGAATGCAGTTAGAAAAAAAATACTGGTTTAATGATATGGCAGTAGTAGGTCATCTTCAAGGATCCATGACCTCACCAGCCAAATGTAGCATGCTAGGATTATAGTACTAGGCATCGTTTTCTCCCATCAAGCAATTCTTTTTTTTTTATTAGATATTTTCTTTATTTACATTTCAAATGTTATCCCCTTTCCTAATTTTCCCTCTGAAAATTCCCTCCCCTCTCCCCCTCCCCTTGCTCCCCAGCCTATCCACTCCTGTTTCCTGGTCTTGGCATTCCCCTATACTGGGGTTCATGGCTATTGAATACCCCCAGGATATAGTGTCACTTTGGGAGACATCTTACCTTTATGGGCATAATTATTACTCATAGACATTACAAGTGGTTAGGACTTATTGAATACTTTCTCTCTTAAGAAACTTCATCACCCCTCATGTGACTATAAGAGCTAGTCCTCAGGAGAGTCTTCTAGCTCAGTGCCCTGTGCTTTCCGCAGAGTCCTCTGTTATGGTATATTGTGATTTTAGCAATAGGATCTTACCTTTAGTTACTGTTATGGACATCTCTTAGATTGCCCTGACTAACTGCTCAAGAGGAGGGTCATTATTTCTGGACCTGGAGTTTTTGTTACCTTATAGCTCTTAGGAAAACATTGTTACCCCAATGTATATGCACTCACTTAGAGACCTCTCTTTTTCCCTTATTCTCACTCTGCACCTTCCTTGCTCCCTCCCTGCTTACCTTCTCTCTCATCTCTCTTCTCTCCACTTTTTCTGAACATACATACACTTTGTTGTACATAATTTAAAGTAACATAAAACAATAATTCCCTTAATAAATACAGAAGACAACTCAATGAAGTCATTTACAAAGGGGATACAACTGAAGGAATACATCCTACCAAGTCTTTAAAGTAGACTTAGTTCTCTAGATTTACATAATACAGTGAAGATACTAATAATTATGTGAAACATTAAGCTTTCCTGAAGAAGCCTAAATGCCCAGACATGAGGATATTTCAAACTACTTTAGATAGTTATATGCAAATTGAATTACAGCATGAACAATTAAAATTTCTTTTGAGACATCAATATTCTCACAGTTCCTTCAAATAAAACTTCCTGATAAAATTATCAGTACAAAATGTAATATATTCATGAATTCCCTCCCTAAAACTCCATCAGTAATAATCCTGTTGACCCCTCCAAGTCTCAAGTGGTTACTCTTAAATTGAGTCATAGAAATGAAAGGGGAAGAGTGTGTTACTTTACTTAAAAGTTGATCTAATGAAATATCTGAGTAGAAGATAATTATTTTCTAACACTTGTAAATGGGCAGCATATTTTAAAACAAGAGATAAAGTAGTCAGTAAAAATTTTTAGTAGACTATCCTAATCAACATGGAATAGAAGAAATATTTTGAATATGAGCCCAACATAACCACAAATAAATCAATAGGCTACCTAAACTATTTAAAAACAAATGTTTGTATTACACAGAAGACATTATCCAAGTAGAAGATAATGTATGAATGGGATCAGATTTGCAGTATATCCACCTGACCATTTTCTAGTACCTATTTGTATGTATGTGTATACATGTGTATGTACTTACAGGAGGTCCTGGTAAATTTCAGTAGGACACAAAATAAAGGAAAGGCATTAGTGTGGAAAAGGAACTTGTAAAAAGAAAAGAGAGGTAGAGGTGTGTAGATAAAAGAGGACTGGGGATTCTTGTAATCAGAATGCACTTTATAAATTCTTAAAATTATCAAAGAACATATTCAATAAAAGTTATATAGAAACTCATTTGTACTTCACCACATATAATTTTTTTTGAAAATTTTTATGTATGTAATGGAGTTTGCTTCTTTTTTTTTTACTTCCATAACTTACAATTATCTTTTACCCTCCAGCACCCTCCTCTAAATCCTAAAAATAACAAAAGAAACCCTTTACTTTTTACCCAAGAAGTTCTTTTCCTGCTTTGTGTATTTATTTTCTCACGACCTGGTAAGTTTAACTAGGGTGACTTGCATGAGCATGGGTAGCGATTTAATGGAGCACTGAGAACTTAGGAGTGGCGATTTCACTGGTAGAAGTGGCTATCTCTCTCTAGCAAACAATTGCACCAGTTGCAAAGGCTGTGTCCTGTCCAGATGGCAGTCTGTCACAGCACAGCTCATTGTTCTCTGGCTTCTCTATTTGCTCAACCCCTCTTCTGTAATGGTTCTTGAGCCTTGGGGGGAGGGGGAGAGGAGTTCTGATGATCCCTTTGGAGATGGAGTTTGTATAAGTTGAGTCATAGGAAAATATTTCTTTACTCTATGCTGGTAAGGATGTAGGAAAAAGGGAACATTTGTATACTAATATGGAGAATATACACTAGCCAGTATGAAAACCAAGGTAAGGTTCCTCAAAACCTAAACACAGATCAACCCTATTGCCCACCTATATCAGACTGGGACCTGATAAGATTACATATACCTGAAGAGCTATATGTAAATATGGTACAAAGATAAATATATTCATGTTCATTGCTGCATTATTCATAATAGCTAAGTTTATTGGTTTATTGAGTAGACCTTTATATTCATTGAAAGAGAAATAAAGAAAATGTGATATAATATATATGATAACATTTTCTTATGTATAAGAAAATATGATAACAGGATTATCATCATATTTGCTACATTTCATTGGACAATTTTTTTCTGTCATATATTGACACTTAATATTATATAGGCACATAAAATCATCCTTTATGTGTATATGACCTGAGTGTAGAAGCAACTGTCTAGAGGGTTCATTTAATGAGGAATAACGAGAATTATCAGAGGAGAAAAAGAGGAGTTAGGGTGTACATATTGAAAATATGAAGATACATAGTAGAGTTGTATGTAAATACTATAGGTATAATTAATATATACCAATAAAACCTAATATAAGATTTTGTAAGCCAATAAAATTGTAAATGAGTAATTCCAAAACAAGTAAAGATCATGAAGAAAACCAAGCCAAACCAAACCAAACCAAACCAAACCAAACCAAACCAAACCAAACCAAACCAAAACAAAACAAACCAAACCAAAACAAAACAAAACAAAACAAAACAAAACAAAACAAAACAACAAAACCAAAAATGTGTTCAATATCATCAGCCAGGGAAACAAAAGGGTAAATCTACATTGTTGTGTCAAAATACTTCTTGTCAAAATGTCATGAAGGTAAAGAACAAAAAATAGCTGCTTTGACAGAATGTACAAATCACAATGGATATAATCACAGGACAAAATACTTTGGCTGTGTACAAAAGTTGAATGCATACATTTGTTTGATGAGCCTTCAATCTCATATCTGTGTGTGTGTGTGTGAGAGAGAGAGGGGGGGGGGGAGGGGGAGAGGGAGAGAGAGAGATAGAAAGTGTATGTGTGCTTGTGCGTGTGTGCGTGTGTGCGTGTGTGTTTGTGTGTGTTTGTGTGTGTGTGTGTGTGTGTGTGTGAGAATGGATAAAAATAGGAGTATATATGCAGCTTATATGGGAATAGGGTATTAGTGACTGAAAGCAAATCAAGGTCAACTTCTTCATGTTAGCTTTGGAAAATGATGGGTAGTGTTTTTGAGAAGGGCCTGGCTTCTGAAAGCTTTAAAGGTCTTTCCAGCATTTATATCATACAAGAAGATGCAATGAGATAAACAGATGTTAAACCTCCCTATCATTCCACATTAGCTAAGAACATTGAAGAGTTTTTGATTGAGAACCCTTGCAGAATTTATTTTCATTAGCAGAAAAAGGTGTAATGAAAGAATGAGTGGAGATATCATCGTCTCTCAGTTATAGTTGTGTGACCTGCTGAGAGCTGTCAGAACAACTAGGAGAAAGAACAAAACCACAGCAATAACAGTCAGGATGTAGGACTGTGTATTTTAGCACTGTGACACCACTAGTGTGTTTTCATGCCTGCTAGTACTGCTCAGGAAATAATCTTCCTCACTGAGAAGACAAAAGAATGAATTTGATTTTCATCAATTTTCCTTTCAACTTTGTGATAATATGTTTCTCAGAATAGTACTTGCTTTATCTATAACAAATTTGTTTCAGGCTTGATTTTAAAAATTCTATGCATCCTCCTCTGTTGGGCCCCATTTTGGTCCTGGTTTGGGTCTTAAGGACAAATGTGAGCCTGACTCGAGTTTTGAGACCTGTCTCAGTCACTTGCTGGGGTGACTCAGCAAGACCTGTTTGGCCCTGCCTCTGCCCTGCTGTTGATAATGTAGAGCTTTGCCACTGGCTCTGTCACTCACTCCATACTGTCCCTTCCCTGCCTCCTTACCCCACCAAAAATCACCCTTCCTATGTTCCAAACTTATATAAGCAAGAGGCTAGGCTGATGCCATAATTGAGTTCTGCTTCAACAAGACTCCTGCCTGGCTCAGTATGTTTCTTTTGGGCCATCAACCCTCCCCATTCTGCTCAGCCCAGGAGAGACCCCATTGGAGTTGGGACCTCTCTCCTCTCCCCTGGAGACAGCAAGGAGCCAGCACTCCCCCTTACATTTCTTTAAATATATTTGAATCAACTACTCATTTTTGCTGAAACCTCAACTTTAGCTAAATTTGAGTTTACCCATTTAATGTTAAAGGCAGGAAATATAAATAGAAAATTAATAATCTTGTAACTAATTTAAGCGACTCTAAAGATCAGCAATTATCAAAAATAAAAGAGTGTGAGGAATGCTTTATAAGGCTGGTTAATTAACAGACTCTTGGCTTTTACTTTAAAAATTGAATACAAAATAGACATTTATAGATAATCTCACAATTGCTACAATAAGCATATTTATACAAATGTCATTTCTTCTCCAGAGAATGTCAAGATTAAGTGGATCACCTTGACATACACCAGAATTTGAATGGTAGAATAGTCCACCAAGAATTTATTCTATATATGCTACTTAAATTATGTGTGGCTAACCTTTATAGTAGTTTTGAAAATCATTTTCCTTTGCAACAATTCTCTAGACATCTGCCTCAGAAGATTTTGAAGTTGTGCTAAATATATTATCTAATTGTCTGGCTAGCATTCATATCATTCTTTGTTTATGATCTGTATACTTGACTAAGTGATACAGCCTTGTATAATTTTAGAAATCAGTCAAGCATCTATATATGAAAAAGAATAGAAATATATGAGGAATAAGAAAGTAGAGATGAAACAATTTAAACCTTTGAACTTCTTTATGTTTTGGAGAATTTGGCTGAAAAGTTAGGAAACAAGTGGGAAATCAATTGTAGCTCACAGAGGACTTCAAAGTTTTAAGCACAGCAGAATGTAGTTGCATAGAAAGTACCCATATTCACTTTGTAATTAGAAGATGAAAACAAATGCTGCCAGTTGAAAACTTATAGAGGTACAATCTATAAATATAACAACAGAAACTGAGGAAATTCAAAGAACTATCAGATCCTACTACAAAAGCTTATACTCAACACAACTGGAAAATCTGGATAAAATGAACGATTTTCTAGACAGATTCCAGGTACCAAAGCTAAATCAGGATCAGAGTCCCATAACCCCTAGAAGCAGTCATTAAAAGTCTCCCAACCAAAAAAAAAAAAAAAAAAAAAAAAAAAAGCCCAGGACCAGATGGGTTTAGTGCAGAATTCTATCAGATCTTCAAAAAGATCTAATACCAATACTCTTCAAACTATTCCACAAAATAGAAACAGAAGGAATACTATCCAATTCATTCTATGAAACCACAATTATGCTTATATCTAAACCACACAAAGACCAAACAAATAGAACTTCAGGTAGTACTGTGTTTAATTTTCTTAGGAACCACCAGACCTATTTCCAGAGTGGTTGTACCAGCTTGCATTCCCACCAGAAATGGAGGAGAGTTCCTCTTTCTTCACATCCTTGCCAGCATCTGCTGTCACTTGAGGTTTTCATTTTAGCCATTCTTATTGGTGTGGGGTGGAATCTCAGGGTTGTTTTTATTTACATTTCCCTAATGATTAAGGATGTTGAACATTACTTTATGTGCTTCTCAGCCCTTTGAGTTTCCTCAGTTGAGAAGTCTCTGTTTAGTTCTGTTCCACATTTTTATTAGGGTTATTTGGTTCTCTGCAGTGTAATTTCTTGAGTTCTTCATACATATTGGTTATTAGTCCTCTATCAGATGTAGGAATGGGAAAGATCTTTTCCCAATCTGTTGGTTGCAGTTTTGTCCTATTGACAGTGTCCTTTGCCTTACAGAAACTTTACAATTTTATGAGGTCAAATTTGCTAATTCTTGATCTTTGCTCATAAGCCATTAGTGTTCTGTTCAGAAACTTTTTCCCTGTGCCCATGTGTTCAAGAATTTTCCCCACTTTCTCTTCTATTGGATTCAGTGTATCTGATTTTATGTGGAGGTCCTTGATCCACTTTGACTTCAGCTTTGTTCAGGGAGATAAGAATGGATCAATTTGCATTCTGCTGCATATTGACCACCAGTTGAACCAGCACCATTTGTTGAAAATGATGTCTTTCTTGATCTGTGACAAGTAAGATAGATGTGTGGGTTCATTTCTGGGTCTTCTATTGTGTTTCAATGATCTACCTGTCTGCTACTGTACCAATACCGTGCAGTTTTTATCACAATTGCTCTGTAGTACAGCTTGAGGTCAGGGATGCTGATTCCCCCAGAAGTTCTTTTGGTGTTGAGAATACTTTTCACTATCTTTGGGTTTTTTCTTTTCTTTTCTTTTTTTTTTTTTGTTATTCCAAATTAACTTGCAAATTGCTCTTTCTAACTCTATAAAGAATTGAGTTGGAATTTTGATGGGGATTACATTGAATCTGTAGATTGCTTTTGGCAAGATGGTAATTTTTTACTATATTGATCCAGCCAAACCATAAGCATGGGAGATCTTTCCATCTTCTGAGGTGTTCTTCAATTTCTTTCTTCAGAGACTTAAAGTTCTTCTTATACAGAGCTTTCACTTGTTTGGTTAGAGTCACACCAAGATATTTCATATTGTTTGTCACTATTGTGAAGGGTGTCATTTCCCTAATTTCTTTCTCAGCCTGTTTATCCTTTGAGTAGAGAAAGGCTATTGATTTGTTTGAATTAATTTTTATATCTGGACACTTTGCTGAAGTTATTTATCAGGTTATCATTCTCTGATAGAGTTTTTTGGGGTCACTTAAATATACTATCATATCATCTGCAAATAGTGATATTTTGACTTCTTCATTTCCAATTTGTATTCCTTTGACCTCATTTTGATGTCTAATTGCTCTAACTAGAACTTCAAGTACTATTTTGAATAGATAGGGAGTGAGAGGGCAGCCTTGTCTAGTCCCTGATTTTAGTGAGATTGCTTCAAATTTCTCTCCATTTAGTTTGATGTTGGCTACTGGTTTGTGGTATATTGTTTTTACTATGTTATGTATGGGCCTTGAATTCCTGATCCAGAGCCTCTCAGAAGACAGCCAAATCAGGTTTTCATCAGCAAGCACTTCGAGGCATCCACAATAAAGGTCTGGGATTGGTGGCTATATATGGAATGGATCCCCAGATGGGGCAGTCTCTGGATGGCCTTTCTTTCAGTCTCTGCTCCACACTTTGCCTCCATTTTTCCTCTTGTTTACCCTTCTAAAAAGCACTGAAGCATCCACATTTTGGACTTCCTTCTTCTTAGGCTTCATATGGTCTGTGAATTGAATCTGGGGTATTCTGAAATTTTGGGCTACTATACACTTATTTGTGAGTACATACTGTGTTTGTTCCTTTGTGATTGAGTCATCCTGACCAATACAGAGGTAGATGCTCTTAGCCAACCATTGACCTGAGCATGGGGTCCCCAATGGAGGAATTAGAGAAAGGACTGAAGTAGCTGAAAGGGTTTGCAGCTCCATAGAAAGAACAACAATATCAACCAACCAACGCCCCCCTGAGCCCCAAGGTTGGCTAAACCACCAACCAAAGAGTATACATGGAGGGACCCATGGCTCCAGCTTTTGATCCTGCCAAACCATAAGCATGGGAGATCTGCATATGTAGCAGAGGATGTCCTTGTTGGGCATCAATGGGAGAAGAGGGTTTGCTTGTCATTAATAAGCAAATAAGCCACATAGTTGACACCACAAATAATATATATTTTATATTTTAGAGTGGATCACTAATTATAAAGCCGTTTTACAGGTGAACTTTCTGATTTATTTTTTAATGCTCTTCAAAAGTATAAAGCAATGAAACACTAAAAAAGGTGAATCTAGTAAGGAGAGCATTTGGCAAATAGTTTTCAGTAGCATCTTTCCAGTTTGAAAGAACTACTGACCAAAGTGACAATTTGTACATTGCTGGAAAACAAATCCATATGCATGAACAAACACAAAGGTGAACTACTGATGGTAGGACTGCAAACTGCGGTCTGACACTCCATGCAAGGATGTGAAATTAAGCATCACTCTGTAAAGTCATAAGGAAACATGGTCCCAGTGAACAAAGTTGCTACACGAGGAGTTCTTCAAGCACGTTCATTGAGAGAAGTTGCTATGCAAAAAGTTCTTGTGGAATCATATACTGGTAAATTTAAATGACCAATTTGGTTTTCTCAAATTAATTTCTTTGATAATTATCCCAAACCCTTACAAACACCTTCTAACTTAATACCTCTCCTAACCAATTTGATTGTTCCAAGATTATAAGTAGATGTCAAAATAACCTAAGTAAATGCCGAGTATAGGTCATTTGAGTATTGAGATTTTTACGACTTCAGATGTTTAAGCTTTGTATTTATATTATATTTTCAGGTGAAGCAATCAAAGTAGATTTTCAGTCACTTCACATGTGTCTATTTAAATCTTCGGCATTCAAATAAGAATCAAGCAAACTTTATGATTCATTGTATTTGAATAATCAACACATTGCCTTTTAAGAGTTCTTTGATATTTAAGAAATATTGTGTGTCTTTGGATAAGCCTTCTTAAGCCTTTTCCCCTCAAGCCAGAAAGTTATACTTCAGTAACTGTAAAGAAATATTAAAGGACTAAAATTTAGTTTTCAATAGAGAACTAAGGGTGTTACAAAGGTTTACCAATATGCATATCCCTTATCCACAAACCAAATAGAAGTCAGGGATCAAATGTTTGACAACTGATCAGTGCATTGAAAAATAATTACCAGCAGAGAGAAAAGTTAGCTACCATGTTGTACAGGCTGCAGGCAAAATAGAATGAAAAAATAAAAATACTGTTTCAAAAATAGGGCTGTTGACAGGAAAAAAAAAACATATGATGAAATTGCATTCTTAATAGAATGTATCCAGCATCAAATAAGCCAAATACAAAAGAGAGAAAGTTACATTTTTTTCTGGATTTAAATTTATTCTATACAAAGGCAATGGAAACACAAGAAAAATCCAAATTGAGCTTCAGGCATTAACATTTCAGGAGAAATTAAAAAAAAATAAGTCATATATTTTTAATACAAAAGCCCTGATTGTATTATAGGTTAAAAAGAGTGATCATTAACTGTATCAGTTGTACTCTAATATTTGCTGTTAGATAAAGCACATTATTCTCCAATAAGTTTTTATTTAATTTTATGTGAGATGAGATATAAAAAGGTTTCATTTTTATAAAACAAGTCAATTCTGTTCTGTAAAGATGATATGTGCTCACATTGTGACATCCCTGGTACCTAGTCAGTTTTATGTAAAGAATTTATAGCGATATATTCTATATCTGTTTAATAACATCCAAATTATATTTCAGTAGGAAGCATAATCTGATTTCACTAACAGACAGTTTACGTGTGAGATGCTAAGTCCCTAATTTCTCAGCAGACCATCTTTGAACTCAAGAACCACTGAGGCAGCTTGTTGAGGCAGATCATCAACAAAGATGATCTGGCTACAAATAAGGATACATTCTCAGTGTAGATGGAGAAGACATCTTTTTTTTAAAGGACTATTCCTCCTTAAATAAAGCCACCAATAAATGAGCAAGTTCTATGAGAGAGAGAATTACTGTCTGGCTATAATTGTTGAAAGCCGACTATATATATGTGTATATATATATAAACTATATATATGTGTATATATATATAAACCTTACAAAATTTTGGTGCCAGAGAAGACTAAGACTACCTATGGCAGCTAGGAAGTATTGGGCAGCATGATATGTATAAAAAGAGACATTTAATGTATAAGTAAACTAAAGTTAAAGGAAGAAAGATGTGGCTTAGAGTTGCCCTTGTTTTCACGACATTGAAAAGACAGAATTGTAAACACCAAATAGAGGCATTAAGACATTTTAGAGGAGTTTTAATCCCGCTACACGACTCATCTACACATTTTGTTGGGATTGGAACATTATCCCATGTAAACAAAGTATAAGACAAATAGATGGGACAAGAAGATCACATAGGAAAATTATAGCCTTATGTAATATAGGTATGATAGCCATAAACCTATGGAAAAAACTATTACAACAATGGCGAGCTCAAATTATTATTACTTCAATCTCAGACCATGAGTACCTATTTTAACAGACACTGTATATTGACATCTTATGTAATATGGCTTGGCTTGATTGTTTCTATGTTTAAAAGGTTGAGAAGCCTAGCTCAGGCTTGGTGAGGAGCCAGGTGTAGAAAGTGAGTGCCTAATATCTTGTTTATGTGTGAATTCATAAAGTTCTAATTGTACCTTGAAAAAACAGAAAGGGATATTATATATGATATAATATTATAATAATATTAGCTGGATTGTAGAAAAAAACTGCTGAATTAGATTAACCTGTATACTTTTAAGATTTTCTAACATCAGAGCATGAGTCAGGGAATATGCGACACTGGGAAAGAGGCTTTACCTGTATTTCCACAGGTGACCAAAGACAATCAGTTCCATCAAAATCTGCAAAGATACGATACAAGTAAGAGAAACCTCCATATGAATGACAGGACTCAAGGAAGGATGAGAGGCAAAAAAAAAAAAAAAGGGCAATATAGACAATACAAAGTTGATCCCCCTGTGCTGTGTGGGGACTCCCCAACAAACTGGCTGAAAAAGGACAGATTATTCATCAGACTGGAATACTGATGATCCTGAAATGGACCTTGATGCTGAACGACAGATGATCGAGACTACAGTTGTGATGGATTATCACAGCAACAAACTTCAAAAGGACATTTGGACAGTTAAATTTGTGGGATTCATAATTGTTTGGTTGTAAAAGTTAAACTGCAAACAATTTTTAACTTAAACAAAAGAAGAAAGATTTAGAGAAATGTTAATCCAGCAACCTGGCTGCTCTGATCATATTCAACAACCTAGATAGATCTCTGTGATCTGGCTGGAACACAGACATGCCCTGAACATACACCATTAATCCCTCTAGCTGGAATCCTTTAGTACACACCTTTAGTCCTAAATAGTGGTGTCTAATTGAGGGGGAGACAATGTGATGAATCAAAGATTTGATAGTCAGAGATAGGATAAAAGCTATTGAAGATCATTTCAGGGAGAGTGAAGGCTGTTCAGTAGTTCAGAAAGTCAGATGGGTGTCAGTGCCATAAGTGCAGTGGAATTGACTTTGTGAGTGTGTAAATAGTAGAACAAAGGAAAAGAAAATTAGCAATTTAAGAAGGAAATCAAGTTGCTGGCCAAGTTCAGAAGGGAGAGCAGTAGGCTTAAGAAATAAGCCAAAGAAGATAAAAAATTCAGGTGACAGCAGATGCTGGTGAGGATGTGGAGAAAGGGGAACACTCCTCCATTGCTGGTAGGATTGCAAGCTGGTACAAACACTCTGAAAATCAGTTTGGCAGTTCCTCAGAAAATTGGACATAGTACTACTGGACGATCCAGCAATACCACTCCTGGAAATATACCCAGAAGTTGTTCCAACTTGCAATAAAGACATATGCTCCACTATGTTCATAGCCGCCTTATTTATAATAGCCAGAAGCTGGAAAGAACCAAGATGTCCCTCAACAGAGGAATGGATACAGAAAATATGGTACATTTACACAATGGAGTACTACTCAGCAACTAAAAACAATGAATTTATGAAATTCTTAGGCAAATGGATGGATCTGGAGGATATCATCCTGAGTGAAGTAACATAATCACAAAAGAACTCACATGATATGCACTCACTAAGTGGGTATTAGCCCAGAAATTTAGAATACCCACAATAGAATATGCAAAACTCATGAAACTCAAGAAGATGGAAGACCAAAGTGTGGATACTTCATTCCTTCTTAGAAGGGGGAACAAAATACCCATGGTAGGAGTTACAGAGTCCAAGTTCGGAGCCGAGACTGAAGGAAGGACCATCCAGAAACTGTTCCACCAGGGGATCCATGCCAAGATCCATGCCATAAACAACCACCAAACCCAGACACATTGCATATACCAACAAGATTTTCCTGACAGGACCCTGATATAGCTGTCTCTTGTGAGGCTATGCCAGTGCCTGACAAATACAGAAGTGGATGCTCACAGTCATCTATTGGATGGAACACAGGGTCCCCAATGAAGGAGCTAGAGAAAGTAACCAAGGAACTGAAGGGATCTGCAGCCCTATAGGAGGAACAACAATATGAACTAACCAGTACCCCTGAACTCCTGTCTCTAGCTGCATATGTAGCAGAGGATGGCCTGGTCGGCTATCACTGGGAGGAGAGGCCCTTCTTGGACTTGCAAAGATTCTATGCCCCAGTATAGGGGAATGCCAGGGTCAGGAAGCAGGAGTGGGTGGGTTGGGGAACAGGGGGAGGGGGATGGTATAGAGGATTTTCGGAGAGGAAACTAGGAAAGGGGATAGCATTTGAAATGTAAATGAGGAAAATATATAATAATAATAATAATATGAAATAATCCAGAGGAAAAATATAATAAAAAAACAGAGAGGTTAAAAAATAAATCTTCCTTCTCTTTCATGTAGCTTTCTTGAGTATAATTAATTTCAATTTATTAAATCTTATATATATATGTGTGTGTGTATATATATTTTTTACTAATATATATATATATTTGTAAAAAAACAAAGGCTGTTTACATTCTCTTATGTGCTTTTTAACCATTTTAAAGTTTACTCAGACTCTATATTCTCCCTTTTTCTCTCAGCCTTATTAAAGAGTGGAAATCCTTTACATATGTGATATATAAATTATTATGTGTATAATTTAAACATATTTGCTTTGAGCCTACTTTCTCTTTTGTTTTCTTAATAACATTTCATATAGTTTTGTAAAAATAAGGAGTTTTAATTTTTTTTGTTTTTTGTTTTGTTTTTGTTTTTTGAGACAGGGTTTCTCTGTGTAGTCCTGGACGTCCTGGAATTCACTTTGTAGACCAGGCTGGCCTCCAACTCAGAAATCTGCCTCCCAAGTCCTGGGATTAAAGTCCTGCACCACCACGCCCAGGAAGGTGTTTTAACTTTTATGAAGCAAAATTCATCAATTTTAATAGCATACTTAATGGGCTATATGTTATCAAAATCTAAAAAACAGTGTTTTTTGTTTATTTCTAAATGATCAAATAAAATATTTTAATCCATAAGAAATGTTTCATATAGAATTTTTATATTATTTGAATATGTTTTGCCCATGAAATTAAAATCCATGTGACAGTCTCTGTTGATTTATTAATATTGCTTGATATTTTGTAGTATTGGAGCTGTGCTGATGCAATTTACTCTAGTTTTGAGAAAATGTCTCCAAATTATCCTTAAGCACTGTCTGTCTTAGTTGAAGATAGGTGTCAGCTTGATTGGAAGTAAGATTTACAGCAAGAAAAATAGTATTTATTTTCAGTGCTGCACAGACACTGACTGCTGGGCTCCTATTAAAAAGGAAACAGGCGATTCTGTTTAATTATATATCACAGTTATGTCTGTGAGAGTGTTTCCTGAGGATACAGGCAAGGGCATTAGCAGGTCGCGTGTAGAAGATCTTGTAAGTTTCAGAGTTTCCAGATATGTGACATTTGCTTACTTTGTGAGTGTGGGAATCTCCTTTCCCTCCCTAGAAAGAATGCTTCAATGCAGAGGAAATTGTTATAAAGCAACCAGCAAATGGTTAAGCCACACTGTGTCCCACAAAGATTTGAATAAACAAATGAAGTCAGTAGTCATTGACTTTTGGCATCTCTCAACTGGGACTAGCAAGTAACCAACCAATCAAAAGAAGCTTGCAATTTAGTTTTGTTGTTTTGTTGTTGTTGTTGTTGTTTTTGTCAGCTTGTGAACTAACTCCCCAAACACCTCTTAGTGGGAATAGACATCTTCTGTTCTTCCCAGGTTGTCCTGATTGAGGCTATCCAAATTGCAATTCTAAGTTCCACAGAAATGTTTTCTAGAATCACCTTTGAAGTCTTCTTCTTCTTCTTCTTCTTCTTCTTCTTCTTCTTCTTCTTCTTCTTCTTCTTCTTCTTCTTCTTCTTCTTCTTCTTCTTCTTCTTTTTTTGTTAAGTTAACAAAGTGCTTGAACTCAAGTAAATTTTATTTTAATCAATGGTCCCAAAGTACAAGAGTAATGCTTGTAGAAAATAGGATAGGCACACCACCAGATGCTAGAAAGTTCTTCATGTAAGGAAAAGGTGACAGCTATATTGAGAGAGGAGGTGACCAAGAAGGAGACAGGAGAAAATCATTTACATAAATTCTGGTAAAATATATTATTATAATTGTTTCATTTTATCATTTTTTTCATGAATCCCTACCTGTGTCAAATGTACAGACCGAGCTTCATTTCATGTGTGCGTGTAAAAGGAAATCAATCACCATTCTGGAAACTATATTTAATAAGCTATCTGTGGTGATGCTCAGTGATCTGCTATCCATGGTAAGTGGTTACTACTATTTCTATTTCATTTACATTTATATATGTCTTGTCTACTCTATCTTGCCCAAGAATCCTCAGTTGGAGGAGGCAGGAAAATCAAAATATCAAGAGCATCCTCTGACATAGCTTGTGTGACACCAACTTGAAGTACATGAGAGCCTGCCTTAAACACACACACACCACACACACACACACACACACACACACACACACGAGAGAGAGAGAGAGAGAGAGAGAGAGAGAGAGAGAGAGAGAGAGAGAGAGAGAGATGATTTGTTACTTTGCTTCCAGAATTGTGTAGAAAAAATCGTTATAAATCTCCCCCCTCTAGCTAACATTGATAAGTAATTGTCTTGTATTGAATAACCACTTATATTAAATATCTCAAGCCACAATGGTTTGGTGGAGTTGGTGGTGACTCCAACTTGGTAATTTAAGAAGATGCTTTTCTCTTCATAGTTATGCATTACAGGAAGTATTTGAAAAAATGACCACATTAAGTAGGCATGCCATTGTTAGTCAACTTTCTCTGTTGGTTTAAGACTCCTCTGTCATTGACACCATTCATGTGGAGAGCCTTGGTACATAAACTTGTAAAACTTCACTTCAATAAAACACACTAGGAACAGAACAAATCTCATCCTTCCTTTCCCTCAAAGGCACAGAGATAATCAATTTAAACAGTTTAAAAAGTGAATTTTGCTCTTCTATATCTTAACATTAATATAGAAACCAAGCAGGAGAGTCAACAGAGGCAGAAGCAGAACACATTTGATGACCAAACCAAAAGAAAAAAAATTGTGGAGCATTTTACAATTTCTCTGACAATTAATAAAGAAATATATTGTTCATCTGTCCATGAAATTGTTAGAGATGATTTTTATTTGTAGAATTATTCATAGAGAAACAGATGCTGATGAAGAGTTAAAAGAGCTAGACTATAGTAAAGAGTTTTTAAAATGATCTTTGCAAATTTGAAAACAAAGACCAGAGCAAGTTGTAGTGACTTTCAAATATTCTTCCTCACAAAAGCGTCTGAATGCTTCTCCTTCTGAAATGATTCCGTTTGAGATTATTCACTGTTGGTTCTGAGAGTCTCTCACATCCCAGGTCTCTGGTATATTCTGGAGGAACCCCCAAACTCCTACCTCCCAAGGTTGTCTGTTTTCATTATTTCTGCTAGCCCTCAGGGCTTCAGTCCTTCCTCCCCACCCAATACCAGATCATGTCCCCTCTCCCCCACCCCCCTCATCCCCTTTCCCTCCAGGTTCCTCCCTCCCTCCCTCCCTCCCTCCCTCCCTCCCTCCCTCCCTCCCTCCCTCCCTCCCTGCCTGTCTATCTTCCATGTACTAGACTGCTTTACATCCCTATTACTGCACAGGGTTGTATGTATAGAGATAAATATAAGGATTTCTCGGGGATATTGTTTATTAATGACATTTATACCATATGTCTTGCTAACAAATTGGCTCCAACTCCACCCTAGAAACCAAGAGTCTATCAATACACTCCAAAGGAGCAGCCCAGTGCCATTTCTTTTTGTAATCTTGCTTTAAAATTTTATTTCCCTGCAGTAAAAATGTAAGACTAAGAGACTGTTGGCAGTTTGATCAACCCTCTCCCAGAGCATTTATTTATCTCGTTGCTCTCTAGTTACTTGTTTGATTAGATTGTGGGATCTTCTGGGGCTGAAATGGACTTTTGTTTGTTCCCTGAAGTTCTCAGCGCAGTGATTGAAGTATGCTAGATGGTAATGATATTTCCAGGCAATGAGGTGCTCTTAAAGTCTGCTTTAAAAATCTGAATCTGGAAAATAATGATTCTTAGATTATTATGTGAATGTCAATTCTTAAAGCTTACTAGTAAGACAAACAATGATCATTAATGTAATTCAGAGAGCATTTGTGAGGCCATGTGCATACTTGTGTGTATGTGTATGCATGGGTGCATATTTGTATGTCTGTGTATATTAATGTTTGTGTATATGCATGTCTCTGTGTATAAATATGTTTATTTATCTTTGTATGTGTTTATGTTGTCTATGTTTGTCTGTGACTATATTTGTATATATCTCTGTGTGTGTTTGTCTGTATCTCTGTGTCCCTGTGTATTTTAGTGTCTGTGTGAATCTGTTTGTCAGTGTATTTTTATGTTTGTGTGTATATCTCTCTGTCTGCCTGCCTGTTTGTCTGTCTGTCTGTGTCCGTCTGTCTCTGTCTTTCTCTCTCACTGTGTATGTGTAATCCTACAGAAAGAATTAGAAAAAGCTTTCTAGGTTATTCCAGATCAGATATCATAATAAGCCATCATCTCTGTAGCTATTTTTTTTTTTTTGAGTTTCTCTCTCTCTCTTTTTTTTTTTTAGATATTTTCTTTATTTACATTTCAAGTGTTATCCTCTTTCCTGGTTTCCTCTCCAAAAACCTCCTCCCCCCCCTCCCCCTGCTTACAAACCCACCCACTCTTCCCATTCTGGCTTCCTGGCCATGGCATTCTCCTACACTGGGGCATAGAGTCTTCACAGGACCAAGGGCCTCTCCACCCATTGATGACCAACTAGGCCATCCTCTGCTACATATGCGACTGGAGTCATGGGTCCCTCCATTTGTACTCTTTGGCTGGTGGTTTAGTCCCGGGGAGCTCTAGGGGTACTGGTTCATATTGTTGTTCCTCCTATGGGACTGCAAACCCCTTCAGCTCCTTGGGCCTTTCTCTAGTTCCTCCATTGAGGACCCTTTTCTGGAAAAGACTCCATGAAGTTAACATACCATGTGGATTGGGGTGGGTAAAGGCAATTTTATCTGAATGCTTCCCTCTAGATAACCTCCACTTTCTGTTCCTGAACATTATTGAAATTATGGCTCTCTTCTTTTTTTTATTTATTTACATTTCAAATTTTGTCCCCTTTCCTGTTTTCCCCTCCTCAAACCCCCCTTCCCAAACCCCCTCTTCCTGCCTCTATGAAGGTGTTTCCCCCCTCACCAACCTAGCATCTCCCTACACTTGGGCATTGAGCCTCCACAGGACCAAGGGTCTCCCCTCCCACTGATGCCCAACAAGGCCATCCTCTGCTACATATGCACCTGGGGCCATGGGTCCCTCCATGTAGACTCTGGTTGGTAGTTTAGTCCCTGGGAGCTCAGTGGTGGGGAATGGGTAGAGGGTCGTCTGGTGAGTTGATATTGTTGATTGAGGTTGCATTCCCCTTCAGCTCCTTCAATTCTTCCCCTAATACTTCCTTTTTTAAATTAAAAAAAATTTGCTGGGCAGTGGTGGCACATGCCTTTAATCCCAGCACTTGGGAGGCAGAGGCAGGTAGATTTCTGAGTTTGAGGCCAGCCTGGACTACAGAGTGAGTTCTAGGACAGCCAGGGGTACACAGAGAAACCCTGTCTCAAAAAAAAAAAAAATTAAAACTAGTTTGAAATGATAATGGCATCATGTCTCCCCTTGCCTTTCCCCTCTCTAATCTTTCCTCATATGATCCCACCACTGTTCTCCCTCCAATTAATGGTTGCTATTTCTTTCATCTTTGTCATATATGTGTTTATATTTATGTGCACATATGATGAAATATGTGAATACAATCTGCTCATTACATGTAATCCTACTTATTTGTATGTAATTTTAAGGCTGGACAGTTGATATTGGATAGCCAATTGGGGAAATTTTTAAAAAAGCAACCACATGGCCTAGAGTACCTAGCTCCAGGGAATATACCTAGAATATAAATCCAGCACCTAAATCTCAGAGATCATAGTGGGTCAGGGAGATTTTAAAAGACAGAGGAATAGAAGTTTGCCATTAGATTGTGTCTACTCAAAATGTCAAGAAGCTTTACCCATGAAGCCTCAATAACATGGCTGCCTATACAAAACCTGAAAAAGGATAACACCAATAGACAATAAAATGGAGGGAAATCACCTGAACATAGGTAAAGAAACCAAAACAACAACAACAACCAACCAAACCAAAACAAACAAACAAAACTTCAAGCAACTAAGGAATGTTGAGAACTGGAGATATATTCTTGCCCTGGTTATCTTGCATGTTTTTATTTTCTCAATTGTATGTGCGGATGAGGAGACACAGGTGCCTTCCCATTTGAGTGAAGAAAGGGGACAACTTGTAGGTGTCAGTTCTCTCCTACCATTTGGGGATCAATTTTAGGTCCCCATGCTTCTCAGTAAGTGCTCTTAACCACAGGACAATCATATGAACTCCAGTTTCTTACTTTGAAAACCATTTCCAGACAAAAATCAATGAGAATGCCAGAAGAAAATAGGTAAGTCCCTACTGAAGATATCGTGTACTTTAGACACAGGAGCCGAAGGCCCCTGGTGGAGCTGGCCTGATCTTGCATCTGAGACTTAGCTTTCATGGTAATAGAAAACCCCATGAAAGCTTCCAAAAGAGAGAAACAGCCAGCTGTCTTATGCAGATGGGATATTTATGAACCACAACAAAGACTTGCATGACACGACAACCCTGCCACTTGCAAAAATACATAAATATTAAAGAAAAATGACTTTTATTTAAATTCAAAGGGCAAAGTTAACAGTCTTTTAGAATCTTTAATGAGTAGCAATACAAAGGGTTGGTAATTTTGTGTTTTGCTGCTTCAAAATAGTTCTGTAGTTTATAGTAAAGGGACAGGTTCAAACTGGATATCTGAAGTCAGCATTGACAGAAGTAGAAGTAACTGCTCTGATACAGATCTGAAGAGAAGTGGGCTCAAGAGGTCTTTAACCGGAAAAGTCACATACTGGGCAAATGGCATAGAGGACAAGAAAGAAGGTTTAAGAGATGGGCATGGACTAAGAAAGGTCAAGGAAGAGATAAGTCAAAGCACTGAATCTACTTCTGGCACTCTGGCTGCTGGATTATTTCACAAACCCCACTGCTCTGGGTACCGTTGCTTCTGTCTTCATAAGAAATAGTCTTTCCGGTCTGCCTTATCTTTGTTATTTATTTATTTATTTATTTATTATTATTATTTAATCATTTATTTTGCAGTTCAATCTTTATCCCCCTCCTTGTCCACCCTCAAACTATACCTCCTCCCCAACCACCCATCCCCACCGCACCAGACCTCCCCACATCATGGAGCCTCAAGACTCTTGAGGGTTAGGTGCATCTTCTCTCACTGAAGCCAGTCCAGGGAGTCTTCTGCTGTATATGTGTTTGGGGCCTCATATGAGCTGGTGTATGCTGCCTGGTTGGTGGCTCAGTGTCTGAGAGATCTTAGGGGTCCAAGTTAGTTGAGACTGCTGGCATTCCTATAGGGTTGTCGTCCTCCTCAGCTTCTTTCAGCTTTTTCCTAATTTAACCACAGGATTCACTAGCTTCTGTCCATTCATTGGGTGTAAATATCTGGATCTGATTCTTTCAGTAGCTTGCTGGGCCTCTCAGAGGGCAGCCATGCTAGGCTCCTGTTATAAGCACACCATAGCATCAGTAATAGTGTCAGGCCTTAGAGCCTTTCAATTTGGCCCTGTCACTGGACCTCTTTTCCCTCAGGATCTTCTCTGTGATTGTGCCTGCAGTTCTTTCAGACAGGAACAATTCTGGGTCAGAGTTTTCACTGTGGGATAGCAATACCATCCTTCCACTGATGCTCCTTTCTACTGGAGGTAGATTCTACAAATTCCCTCTTCCTACCATATGGCTGTAGTGTCTATTTCTGGTTGTCAACTTGACAATTTCTGGAATTAACTGCAATCCAGTTCCAATTGGAAGAGTCATCAGTGATCCTAATCTGGAGGCTGGGAGATACAAGTTTCTAACCTGGATCTTGGCATGGATATTGTGAGGCATAGTGGCTATGAATTTCAGAAGATGAAGACAGGGAGATCTCTGAGTTCAAGGTCATCTGGGATTAAAGGTGTGATGGCATACACCTTTAATCTGGGCTACACCTTCTGCTGGAGACCTACAGGAGGACATTGGAAGAAGGAAGATCTACTCTCTCTCTTCTTCACCTGCTTGCCTTGTGGGACTGAGTAATGCTAGATCCTTGGACTTCCATTCACAGCTACTGCTGACCATTGTTGGAAGATAGACTACAGACTGTAAGTCATCAACAAACTCCTTACTATATAGAGACTACCCATAAGTTCTGTGACTCTAGAGAACCCTGAAAAATATAGAAATTGGTACCAGCATAGTGGGGTTCCTGTGACAACATGACCATATTTTGAGTATGACTAGAAGGACTTTGGAAATTTGGGTTAGAAGATGCATTCAGTGTTAAGAGCTCTGTGGGATGTTGTATAGGAGCCTGGAAGATAATGTTGAGAGCAGTGCAAACAATGGAGGCCTGGCTTGTGAAAATTCAGAGGGAAGATTAAAGACTCTAATCGGGGCCATTGCTATTCTGATTGTGAAAATTCTGTGGTTCTGGTTAGCTGGGACTGAAGAATCAACTGTAATTAACAAGATACGAGAGAAAGCAATCCAGTCTACAGATGTCACTATGAACCTATTGATTTAGAGTCTTAAGAGATTTAAAAATACCCACTGTTCTGTAGCAACAAGTGTTGAATGCTCCTTTAAGTCTCTGAGCTGTACAAATCACACAATAAAAACTATATCCTATAAAAAATGAAGTTGGAATCCCAGATCTCAAAACCCCCCTTAAGTTTGCATGACAAAATATACGAAGCTAGCAAAGGCATTGCTTGGTATTACATAGAAGATCAACAAATCTATAAATATTGGTTGGGGAGATGCTTCAAATAATATTATGTTTGCTGTACATGCAATGAGGACTTGAGTTCAGTTTGTCTCACCCATACAAAAAGCTAGGAGTGGTAACACAATCTGTGCGGGGGGGGGGGGGATGGGGGGGGAAGGGGTAGGGGTTCCCTGGGGCTTGCTGGCCAGCCAGCCCAAAGTAACATATAAGCTCCAGTCTCATGAGAAACTGTTTCAAAGCAAGGAGGATGGTCCCTGAGGAACAACATCTCAGCTTGATCTGCATTTATATGCACACATACGCGCACGCGCGCGTGTGCACACACACACACACACACACACACCTTATGTGTTATAATAGAAATTACCTTTAATCTAAAAAAATTGATTCATAGAAGCAGACAGCAGGAGGATTACATATTGTGTTATAAGTAGGGTAGTTAGAATTATCTGAAATTGAGGGGAAAGCTGTAATAAAAGTCGTGGGTGTTTGGTGAAGTAGCTGGTAGAAACTTCAAGTGTGTGTTGTTCACACTTTGTAGCCCTGCTCAATGATGCAGCAATCTGGATTCACCTATGTATTTTCAGATGAAGTCACACAGAAACAAAAGCTAAATTTGCATTATGCCAGAAGAGTTGGAATAAAGGTACACATTTAAAAATAATACATTACTGCATGATTCTAACACAATTTCAAGTAGTAAGACTCTGAGGATTTTAGATCTCCTCTGACAGTCTCATGTGCTCTTTCTGGCAGCCTCTACGAAGCAGATCTGCTAGTTTCACATTTTCTTTCATTTGCCAAGAAGAGATATGGGAGGGAGAACAGTTTTTCCATTTCTTCCCTGCATAATTTCTTGCTCCAAAGTTGATTTACATGCCTTCCCTTTAGCCTGATGCACCACAGCATCTCTCATTTCTTATTCACTCCTATTCAGGAGGACCCAGCTCTCCAGCCTCAGTGAGTGCTGGATCTTCCTTTGTTATTTTCACTTTATTAGAAGATACCTTCTGTTAATTTTTATCTTGGTTGGTTGTGATTTACTTTATACCTGATCTCTTAGATCCCAATGCATTTAAAAATCTTTATACCCTTTTCCTCGAAGGCACTCCCAAATCAGCTCTGTTTCTTGTTTTGTTTTCTGATTTTAATCATGTATCTTTTCTCTGTATTAGTCAGTCTATGTATAGTTTGTAGCTTTTATTTTTATACTCCTCAGGGGAAATCTAAGAAAGAATACGTGCTCTGTAGTTTTAACAATGGTATTTCATATTTGAACCTCCTATTGGATATTTTGAAAGCTCTTCATATGATCATTAGAGCCCAAACGAGACCATCACATCTTGCTTTAGCAAATGTAAATAAGAAGAGAATGTTCGGATTTAAAACTCTGCTGGCAATGCTGCAGTCTTACATTTTCTTCAGATGGAAGAAACAGCCACTTTATAAATGGCCTTTTAATACAAAGCCATTTCTTCTGTAGTTTAGCCCTGGTTACTCTCTTTTTTAACTTTTCATTCTGCCGGATAGATTAAAGACAGGGGATCATTATGAGCCTTGTAAGAAGCCAAAGGATTGCAGTTAGATTAAAAGCTATTTATTCTGTACTTTGTTTTTTCTTTGGTCCTTATTTTCAGATTGAACATAAGGTATCTGCAGCACAGATTGCTTTCAGAAAGATGAATTTGACTAAAAATCATACTATGCATTCATTTAATAAGCATTTGTTTTTGAATGCCTCATATAACTCAAGAGACTTTGATAGTGCAGGGCACATACAAATGAATGAGAAAAGGGTTTTGTCTAAGAGAAGTGCAATGGATTCCATGATGCTCTGGCTGTACAACATCTTCCAAGACTGAATACAACATTCCTCCAGCTGCTGTTGGTATTCACACTCTTAGCTGAGTGTTCTCTGGATTTGCACATAGCTGCAGAATGACAGGTGTCCAATGTCAGTCTTGCTTTTCAAAGATATGAAAATGTATCACCATTTCCTAACTTGGAGATCTCTGAAACGCCATCTTAGCTCCAGCGTTTCCCATAAAAACGTTGGGAATTTTATTGCAATTAGATCAGTCTAAAGTCCAATGTCTTCCTATGTCTCTTCTGTTTTCTTTACTCTCCATTTCATCAGCATTGTTGGTCCTGATCTCACAGCCTTCTCAGTAAATCTCCTGAATATACATCACTTCTTTTGAGTTTGATTTTGGAAAAAGATGCCTAAAGAGAGATGTCACAATCTGTTTGACATGATCGACACTGTTAATCACTGCCCAGATATTTTGAAAACTACTCTACTTTAGTAAGGATGCAAGCAACACAGACTGAACCTAAATTACAATGTCAGGAAGAGTTAGGACAGCACAGTATATATAGAGAGGAAAGACCTAGTTTTGTGTGGACAAATAAACTATGTACAGAGAAGAGACTTATAAGAAGACTTGGTGCATTTTAGGTAGCCTTTGATGGACCAGGAGGACTTAAACCTCTGAGCATAGAAGAAATGGGAAGAGATGACCACAAAGAGACAAGAAAAACACAGGCCCTGCGTGTTGAATAACTTGCATACCACACTATTAATAATAGAGCTGCAGAGAGTTTTAGCAGAACTAGGTTCATTGGCAACACTTTCCCCATTTTTAGGAATAGGTTGAAGGTGAGGAAATGCAGGCCTTTAGATCAGTTATGGAAACTTCAGTATAGGAAGGTGAATATTATGAAGACAAGGAATTTGTGCACTCATTGGATCAAGGGCTAAAGATAAGGAGACATATAGACTGTGCTCTTAGGGAACACAAATATGTGAGAGATCTATGCTAATGTATATTGTAAGATACATCCATGAAAGCAAAGGATAGGATTTATTTATTTCATATCCAGATGACTGGATATTAAAGACTTAGGGATAGTTTAAGTTAATTTACAAGCTAACCTCTTCTACACTTAGTAAAAAATAATTTCAGTTATCATATAATCACTATATCAATTACATTGAAATGATTTAAGAATTTTCCATAAACATCATGCTAAAATCTCAAACTTTCCCCCTTTCACATTTCTGCTTTAAATATTTCCATGCTTGTTTCTTACTTAAAAAGACATTCTTAAAAAACTATACACAATAAAAATGTAAACACAAGTCCTATTTCTTAATACTTGTGTTACAGGAAGTCAACACGTTAGCAAATATATTCTTAAGAAAGTTTCTATAATCTCACATGACATTGCATATTCCTTCATTCAATATCAAATGTCTCTTTTTTGGCCAGTATTGTTCTTTTTAAATGTCTTTTTAAGATCATAGAGTACCCAGCCTTTATAGGTACATCTACAATACAATTTCTGTTCTTAAGGCTCTTACCAGCAGTTTCAACTAATTTGGACCCCAGGGAGCTCCCAGTGACTGAGCCCCCAACCAGGCAGCATACACTTGCTGGTCTGAGGCCCCTGGCACATACATAGCAGAGGACTGCCTGTTCTGGCCTCATTGGGAGAAGTTGCACCTAGTCCTTGAGAGACTTGAGACCCCAGGGGAGAGGGATGTCTGGTGGGGGAGGAGCACCCTCTTGGAAGCAAGGGGGAGGAGAAGTTGAGTAACTATGGGAGGGAGGATGGTGGAAGCAACAGCTGGAATGTAAAGAAATAAAATAATTTATAAAGGAAGGTCTGATACACTAGTGACGATCAAATGATGACTTTTAGCAGGCAATTAAAAAGGGCAAAGTATTCCAATTGTGGCTTTAAATACATTCCTCCAATAATTAAAGACAAATACTACTGCTGCAACCTGAAACGTAAGAGTAAAATTTCTCACAAATATGCTTGTCACAGGCATTGTTATTGATGATCTATCTGAGCTTTATTTCCTGGCTGAGAAACCTTGTCGGTCAATTTATTTCAACATAATACCATTTGGTGGGGTAGTTATTAATCCTGTAATTGTCCGTGGCATGCCAGGAATAATTCAGTTAATTATGACAATATGTCTCACTTTGCTATACTCAGTTATGTCAAAATATTATTTGCATGCAATGGGAGGGAAAATATCAGGTGCTGATTTCAATTCTAAATTCAAAATGATTGTTAACTCTAAATATAAATTCATATAAAGTATAAATATATAATTGTAAAAATATAAAAGAAGGACATTTTTGTTTCCCCTTCACAGAAAGTCTGCTTACCTAAGTCCAATTTGATACATTACCTCCTCATTTTAACTGATCCATCACATCTAGTTTTTTATAAGCTCCAAAGAAGAGTGACTTTTATTGAGTATTGGCTTCAATTAAGTGCCATACTATAACAATTCAACCCTGATCATATTAAAAAGGGAATTTCATTTTCCCTACCTAATATATAGAAATAAACCTAATGGCTACCCTTCTCTTCTAGTCATGAGAATAAATGCTATGAAGTTAGGTTAAAAGTTGTGATCGTTTATGTAATAACTTGTTAACATAGAATTAAATTTGATTAAAGGATTTGGGGCAGGATATGCCTGAATGGGTTCCAGAATAGAAAACCCTACGAATAAAACAGTGATATGATTGTTACATCCTAACCTTGGTTCACTATGAAAATGGGAAAAACAACACTTGTTATATAGGACTGTGCTGGTACCAAATTGGATTCAGCAGGAACTTCCCATAAGGAACAGTAGTACAAGGTTGTTTTACAGTTAGTTTACTTAGCTAGTTTCTAACTTAATGATGAACAGATAGCCAAGTGCTTATTAACCATGTGAACACTTTTCTCTGGTCCAAGAAACAGCAATGTGTATTAACTTGCTATAGCAAGAGGAATACTTAGGATTGCATAGTAGTTTTAATGTATAGTTTCAATAAGTTGACATGTTCATTAATTCTCTTTTTCCATTATTTTCTGAATATTCATAGATTAATATATCTCATGCTCATAGTATTATAATGAACACATCTGACAAATTATACATAGTCTCACTCAATCCTAATTTAAAATATACAGAAAAGACTTATGCAATATGCAGAAAAAACCAAACAGGTTATCCAAAACATCACATGAACTTAATAGAGTAGAACGCTAAAAAGTTATTGCAGATACTTACTGGTGATAATAAGACCAGTTCATAAACGCGTTGTCTGGGGAAGTTATAATACTCTTGGAAAACCTAAGGCCAAGAGTGTTGTGGGGTCTTTAGTGTAATCTGTACTACTGCTCCTAGAAGTATCAGCTCTGAGGATTTATTATATTTACAAACACCCTGGCCATAAGCTTTGGATCATTCGCAGACTAGCTCACACTTAATATTCCATTTATTGTAATCTAAATTCTGCCACATGGCTGATTACCTGTTTTATGCTTCTGTTCTCCTTCATGTTCCAGACAATTCTACGCACACCTGGCTCTATCCCAGAATCCTTTCTGCCTACTGGTTGTCCCACCTTCTATTCTACCTTTTCCTGTAGGCCATAGGTGATATATCTGTACAGTACACAAAAGATTCTCTGTACACAAGAGCAGTAAAGTTCAAATGTGTATGAGAAGATGTTTTACCTCAATCATATCTGGTCCCATCCCCACCCCCCATAGCTGGCACAGTGTATCACAAGTGGAGGGAGAAACCCAGCTCACACCTTATTTAGGGTGGAAGGAGAAGATGGAGACACATGCCTAATGTTACACTATATGCCTGGTTCCATTGAAGATTGTTTTCTATCCTGCCTAACTTGTATTGCTTATGTGGGACTGGCATGCTTTAGTTGTGGAAGGGCTTCGAGAACAAAAGCAGCCCAGGGTGTTGCAGTCATGGACAGCCTGTACTGCCACAAACAGAAGCAGTCAATGACTCTTGACTGATGCTCTTTCCTTAGGAGAAAAAGAGAGCACAGAGACATGAACTCAGGCCTCTGGCTTTTGGAGAGCTCTTTGCTGGAGTCTCTTTTTGCCTGATCAAGACTGAGGATAGAGTCAGAACTTTTAGGAGGCCTGGAAACTTCAGAGCAAAACAGCTCAGTGGTCTGTGTCATGAAAGCCCAGACTAACACAATTAATCTTTTAGGAATGAAAAGTTTGTAATTTATGAAAAAGAATCGAATCACTCATGCTGGGATACAAAGCATTGTCAAGTTTAGGATGATTCCTAGAAGATGTCAGTCACAACCAAAACTGTAGGCAAAGTAACTGATGAAGGCTTTCCTTCATAGGAATTATCAAAAGAAGACTGGGAGAGATTTCTCTCTCTCTCTCTCTTTTTAATAAAAAAGGACAAATAATGAAAAATATGCTATACGGAAAAATTACTAAACTGAATTAGAAACTTCCTAAAATTAAAGTCATACCATTCATGTGAGTTCAACATATTAACTGGAAATCAGATGTAAAAATCAAGTTGTGTCTCAACAACATAAGTAAAATATTAATCATGAATTTCCTCTTTCCACCCTACCAGTAGACAATCTGAAAAACAGAAAAGTAAGAATATAGAATCCTTTGAAATTACTCCCAAAGGAGAAACTAGAAGAAAGAAGGGTCTTAGTCAAGATTTGTGTGGTGAAAGCTGCAAGGACATGCCTAAAAGAAAACACAGACATGGAAAAACACTTTATACTTACTGAGATTTAACATGGGCTAAATGCTCATAGTTGTTCATGTTATCTGTATAAATTTTGGTAGCTTTTTTGTTTAGTGTGTTCGTGTGTGTGTGTGTGTGTGTGTGTGTGTGTGTGTGTTTGTCCATAACAAAATATTCAAGAATGGGTAAAAGAAGAAGAGATTTATTTAGTTAGGTCTAACATTTTGGAGACTCGAGAGCAAACCACTTCTCTGTGCTGATCTCTGGTTACATGGACACACATGCCACAATGTGGCAGATGGCAGCATGGCATGGATGCACAGGAGAGAAAGGGATCAGATGGTGTTACAGAAAGTCAGAGGGCAGGGAGAGTCCAGTTATCAATTTTTAACAGCTATCATGGGAACTTGTATCAATGGGCCAGCATTACTGTTAAGGGTAGTACCCCCTGACCTAGTGGTTTAATTATCTTTCACTATCCTGGCTCTTAAAAGTTTAACTACTTCTGATACTGCAACATCTAGGGCCAAACTTTCATTCAGAACAGAGATCCTTGAAGAATAGAGTCAATTATTTAAAGAACCATAGCCTCACACAAAGCAGTCTACAGATCAATGCAACTGTCATTCTAATTCCAATGAATTGTATTGCACAAATGAGAGAAACTACCTTAAAATTAATGTGGACTATCACAGAAATCTAAATACCTAAATCAATCTAAACAAAGGAAGCAAAACCTTTATTCCTCATTAACCCTGGCTTCAGAGTACGTTATAAAGCCACAGTAATACAAAAGGCCTGGCACTGCCGTAAGGGAGGTATGTGGAAAAATGGCACAAAATAAAGAAGCCCACAATAAGAGCATCATGAATGCCACTAAATGATCTTTAATATGGAGTCAAGGCTACACAGTGTGAAAAGCAAAGATTCTTTCAAAAACTTGGGCCAGCAAGATGACTCAGGAGATAAAAGTTCTTACCACTGAACCTGATGATGATTTTGGTCTTTGGTACCCATTAGACAGAAGGAAACAATGAAACAATAAACTCTCACATGTTGTCCACTGACATCCATTTATGTACTGTGGAACACATGTACGTTCACAAACATACACACACACACACACACACACACACACACACACACACACACTCAAAGTAACCAATAAGTAAAACAACAACAACAACAACAAAAACCCCAACATCCCCTCCCTCTAAGTTAACTGACCTTTGGAAACCTGTGTATCCAATGCAAATGCATGAAGATGAAATATCTTACCCATATTCATATTTATTCAAAGTAAAATCCTGAAAAGACCCCAAACTCTAAAACTAGGAGAAAATAGATGTTTCATGATATTGGATTTTAAACTAAAAGCACAGATAAAGCAAAAATAAATGAGACTTTGACATACTGACAGAGAAAATCAAAGAGTAAAAAAAGTCACCCATAGTATGGAGAAGGTATATGTAAATCTTCTGTGAGGTAAGGGGTTAGTACTCAGATTATGTTGATGCCTTCATTTCCATCATCTCTATCATGACTGTCACCACTGCCAATGCCATTTAATTAAAAACAGGCAAAGTGGAAACATGGACATTCCCGATAGAAAATATATGAATATACAGTGAGTATAAGGAAAGATATTTAAAACCACCAATAATTAAAGAAATAGAAATAAAAATTATGCCTGCTTATCATTTTATAATATCTGCTAGTATTTCTAATTTATTAAGTAAATGGATACCATAAAGAAAGAAAATTTCAAGAGTTGGCAAGGAATATTGGGAAATTAGAGTTCAGGCACATTGCTGGTGATCAATAGATATTTATACCATGTTGCAGGCTCTAATGAGAAGTGATAGGAATGATCGATCCTAAAAGCATAAAAAACATAAAACCCAGAATCTACTTATGAACTAATAACTTTATCTCTGTGTATAGTTACAAAACAAACAAACAAAAATCAGCTCAAAGAGTTTGTTTTACACATATGGTTATTACAATATTTTTTGACAGTAGTCAAGAGGCAGAAGCATCTGAATATCTATTGACAACTAAATGGATAAAGAAATCATTTTATGCACATACAGTGATATTAAGGCATAAAAAAGAAACCCTGTCAAATGCTAAATCATAGATGTATCTTAAGGGAAGTAAAGAAGAAATAAAGCATTCACAACCCAGTGAGAATTGGAGCAGAGATAAAGAGATCATAACCCAGCAGAGAATGTGAGTGGATTTCAGGAGTACTGCAAGACTTTCCTGGTAGCTCTATAGGTGACACTTGGTTTTGTCAGGGCTCTGGGAAAGAAAATAGCAAAAAGATGACTAGCCTCCCAGCATTGGAGCCAGATGTACATCTTCATAACACTTGTTTCCACTTGTCACATTGGCTCCTAATAGGCCTACCTGGTCCACTCCTGATATGAACATACATGCCTTGCCTGAGGTAGAATCCTGTTGAGGTGTGTCCTCTTTGTAATGGACTGTATTCTAGCTCATTGAACTAATATCCCTGATGATTAAATTTCTTGATTGATAGGAAGTAGGCTGAAAGTCTAATAATAATAATACTATGTAAATTTTATGGGTCTGTGGGACTAGCCTGATGTTATAGGCTGGTATTCAGCTCTCAGTGGGCAGCACTATTTTCTTTCTGGGATCTGTAAAGTGGAAGGCTCTGTCATTTTGGAAGTGCTTATGTCAGGTGATCTATGTAAGCTAACATAGGTGCTTTAGGTTTGTTATAATCAGTGTCATCCAGACATTACACTCACTTGGTATACAAGGTATTTTTATCCAAATCAAAACAGCTGCACACATTTCTGGTGGCTTCAGGACCCTGGGTCACCATGGTCATCACCAGCTTAAGGCAGGCTTGAGCCATTCTTCACAGGAATAAGACACCAAGTGTGTTAGGAATGGGTGCAGCAGTTCCCAGATCCCTCAGAGACTAGTCTGCACAGGTGAGAGTGTGGACTACAGAAGCTTACAGCTTCTGGGACAAGCAAAAGCCAAACAGCTTCTGGGGCAGACACCATTTCAGGCTCCAAACATCTGGGCACCTTCCCTGCCAGAGGAGAAGTGTCCGCCCTGCCCTGGAGGACTTTGGTGGAGTACCTGGGGGAGCCATCTCCGGTCCGGGATCTCTCAGAGACTAGACTGTGTAGGTGAGAGTGCCGACTACAGAAGCTACACAGCTTCTGGTACAGGCCCTGTTTCAGGCCTTCATCTTCTGAAAGGAGGCAGGTCAGATATCTGTGCACTGTCCCTGCAAGAGGATTGCTTGTCTGCAGAGAGTACTCTGACCACTGGAACTCAGGAGAGATCTAGTCACCCAGGTCTGCTGATAGAGGCTAACAGAATCACGGGAGGAACAAGCTCTAACCAGAGACATCTATAACAACCAACTCCAGAGATTACCAGATGGCTAAAGGCAAATGTAAGAATCTTACTAACAGAAACCGAGAGCACTCAACATCATCAGAACCCAGCACTCCCACCTCAGCAAGTCCTGGATAAGCCAACACTCCCAAAAAGCTAGACCCGGATTTAAAAGCATATCTCATGATGATGGTAGAGGACATCAAGAAGGACTTTAATAAATCACTTAAAGAAATATGGGAGAACACTACAAAAGATGTATAAGTCCTTAAAGAAAGGCAGGAAAACACAACCAAACAGGTAGAAGTGCTTAAAGAAAAACAGGAAAACACAACCAAAGAGGTAGAAGTCCTTAAAGAAAACCAGGAAAACACAACCAAACAGGTGATGGAATTGAACAAAACCATACAAGACCTAAAAAGGGAAGTAGACACAATAAAGAAAACCAAAAGTGAGGCAACACTGGAGATAGAAACTCATGAAATTCAAGAAGAACAAAGACCAAAGTGTGGACACTTTGCCCCTTCTTAGAATTTGGAACAAAACACCCATGGAAGGAGTTACAGAGACAAAATTTGGAGCTGTGACAAAAGGATGGACCATCTAGTGATTGCCATATCCAGGGATCCATCCCAGGATCAGCTTCCAAATGCTGACACCATTGTATACACTAGCAAGATTTTGCTGAAAGGACCTAGATATAGCTGTCTCTTGTGAGACTATGCCAGGGCCTAGCAAACACAGAAGTGGATGCTCACAGTCAGCTATTGAATGGATCACAGGGCCCCCAATGGAGGAGCTAGAGAAAGCACCCAAGGAACTAAAGGGAACTGCAACCCTATAGGTGGAACAACAATATGAACTAAACAGTACCCCGGAGCTCTTGACTCTAGCTGCATATGTATCAAAAGATGGCCTAGTAGGCCATCACTGGAAAGAGAGGCCCATTGGACTTGCAAACTTTATATACCCCAGTACAGGGGAACGCCAGGGCCAAAAAGGGGGAGTGGGGGGTGGGTATGGGGGACTTTTGGGATAGCATTGGAAATGTAAATGAGGAAAATATTTAATTAAAAAAAAAGAAAGCCTTGGAAAGAAATTTGGAGCCATAGATGCGAGCATCAGCAGCAGAATACAAGAGATGGAAGAGAGAATCTCAGGTGCAGAAGATTTCATAGAGAACATGGGCACAACAATCAAAGAAAATGCAATATGCAAAAAGATCCTAACTCAAAACATCCAGGAAATCTAGGACACAATGAAAAGACCAAACCTACAGTTAATAGGAGTTGATGAGAATGAAGATTTTCAACTTAAAGGGCCAGCAAATATCTTCAACAAAGTTATAGAAGAAAACTTCCCAAACCTAAAGAAAGAGATGCCATGAACATACAAGAAGCCTACAGAACTCCAAATAGACTGGACCAGAAAAAAAATTCCTCCGGACACATAATAATGAGAACACCAAATGCACTAAATAAGGATAGAATATTAAAAGCAGTAAGGGAAAAAGGTCAAGTAATATATAAAGGCAGGCCTATCAGAATTACACCAGACTTTTCACCAAAGACTATGAAAGCCAGAAGATCCTGGACAGATGTTATACAGACACTAAGAGAACACAAATGCCAGCTCTGGCTACTATACCCAGCTAAACTTTCAATTACTTTAAATGGAGAAACCAAGGTATTCTATGACAAAACCATATTCAAACAATATTTTTGCACGAATCCAGCTCTTCAAAGGATAATAACAGAAAGAAAACCACAAGGACAGAAACTATGCCTTAGAAAAAGCAAGAAATTAATCCTTCAACAAACCTAAAAGAAGACAGCCACAAGAACAGAATGCCAACTCTAACAACAAAAATAATAGGAAGCAACAATTACTTTTTCTTAATATCTCTTAAGATCAATGGACTCAATTTCTCAATAAAAAGACATCGACTAACAGACTGGCTACACAAACAGGACCCAACATTTTGCTGCTTACAGGAAACCCATCTCAGGGAAAAAGACAGACACTACCTCAGAGTGAAAGTCTGGAAAACAATTTTCCAAGCAAATGTTCTGAAGAAACAAGCTGGAGTAGCCATTCTAATATCGAATAAAATGGACTTCCAACCCAAAGATATCAAAAAAGACAAGGAGGGGCAATTCATACTCATCAAAGGTAAAATTTTCCAAGAGGAATTCTCAGTTCTGAATATCTATGTTCCAAATGCAAGGGCAACCACATTCATTAAAGAAACTTTAGTAAAGCTCAAAGCACACATTGCACCTCATACAATAATAGTTGGAGACTTCAACACACCACTTTTATCAATGGACAGATCCTGGAAACACAAACTAAACAGGGACACAGTGAAAGTAACAGAAGTTATGAAACAAATGGACTTAAGAGATATCTACAGAACATTTTATCCTAAACAAAAGGATATACCTACTTCTCACCACCTCATGATACCTTCTTCAAAATTGGGCATATATTTGGTCACAAAACAGGCCTCAACACATGCCAAAATATTGAAAATTTCCCATGCATTCTATAAGAACACCATGGACTAAGGTTGATCTTAAATAAAAACATAAATAATAGAAAGCCAATATTCACGTGGAAAGTGAACAACACTCTACTTAATGATACCTTGGTCAAGGAAGGAATAAAGAAAGATATTAAAGACTTTTTGAGTTTAATGAAAATGAAGCCACAACATACCCAAACTTATGGGACACAATGCAAGAATTTTTAAGAGGAAAACTCATAGCTCTGAGTACCTCCAAAAAGAAACTAGAGAGAGCACACACTAGCAGCTTGACAACACACATAAAACCTCTAGAACAAAAGGAAATAAATTCACCCAAGAGGAGTAGATGTCAGGAAATAATCAAATCCAGGGGCAAAATCAACCAAGTGGAATCAAGAAGAACTATTCAAAAAATCAACCAAACAAGGAACTGGTTCTTTCAGAAAATCAACAAGATAGATAAACCCTTAGCCAGACTAACTAGAGGGCACAAGGGCAGCATCCTAATTAACAAAATCAGAAATGAAAAGGGAGACATAACAACAGATCCTGAAGAAATCCAAAACACCGTCAGTTCCTTCTACAAAAGGCTTTACTCAATAAAACTGGAGAACTTGGATGAAATAGACAAATTTCTAGATAGATACCAGGTACCAAAATTAAATCAGGATGAGGTTAATGATCTAAACAGTCCTATATCCCCTAAAGAAATAGAAGCAGTCATTAATAGTCTCTCAACCAAAAAAGCTCGGGACCAGGTGGGTTTAGTGCAGAATTCTATCAGACCTTCAAAGAAGATCTAATTCCAGTTCTTCACAAACTATTCCACAAAATATAAGCAGAAGGTACTCTACCCAATTCATTAGATGAACCCTCAATTATTCTGGTTCTTAAACCACAGAAAGACCCAACAAAGATAGAGAACTTCAGACCAATTTCCCTTATGAATATCAATGCAAATATCCTCAATAAAGTTCTCTCTAACCAAATCCAAGAACAGATCAAAACAATCATCCATCCTGACCAAGTAGGTTTCATTCCAGGGATGCAGGGATGGTTTAATATACAGTAATCCATCAACGTAATCCACTATATAAACAAACTCAAAAACAAAAACCACACGATAATGACATTAGATGCAGAGAAAGCATTTGACAAAATCCAACACCCATTCATGATAAAAGTCTGGGAAAGATCAGGGAATTCAAGGCCCATACTTAAACATGACAAAAGCAATATACAGCAAACTAGTAGCCAACATCAAAGTAAATGGTGAGAAGCTGGAAGCAATCCCACTAAAATCAGGGACTAGACAAGGCTGCCCACTTTCTCCCTACCTATTCAACATAGTACTGGAAGTCCTAGCCAGAGCAATTCGACAACAAAAGGAGATCAAGGGATACAAATTGGAAAGGAAGAAGTCAAAATATTACTTTTTGCAGATGATATGATAGTATATATAAGTGACCCTAAAAATTCCACCAGAGAACTTCTAAACCTGATAAACAGCTTCAGTGAAGTAGCTGGATATAAAATTAACTCAAACAAGTCAAAGGCCTTTCTCTACACAATGGATAAACAGGCCAAAAAAGAAATTAGGGAAACAACACCCTTCACAATAGTCACAAATAATATAAAATACCTTGGTGTGACTCAACTAAGTGAGTGAAAGATCTGTATGATAAGAACTTCAAGTCTCTGAAGAAAGAAATTAAAGAAGATCTCAGAAGATGGAAAGATCTCCCATGCTCATGGATTGGCAGAATCAATATATTAAAAATGGCTATCTTGCCAAAAGCTATCTGCAGATTCAATTCAATCACCATCAATATTTCAACTCAATTCTTCAACGAATTAGAAAGGGCAATTTGCAAATTCATCTTCAATAACAAAACAAAACAAAACAAAACAAAACAAAACAAAACAAAAACCTAGGATATTAAAAACTTTTCTCAATGATAAAGAACCTCTGGTAGAATCACCATGCCTGACCTAAAGCTGTACTAACGACCAATGGTGATAAAAACTGCATGGTACTGGTATAGCGACAGACAAGTAGACCAATGGAATACAAGTGAAGACCCAGAAATGAACCCACACACCTATGGTCACTTGATCTTTGACAAGGGAGCTAGAACTATCCAGTGGAAAAAAGACAGCATTTTCAACAAATGGTGCTGGCATAACTGGCGGTTGTCATATAGAAGAATGCGAATTGATCCTTTCCTATCTCCTGTACTAAGGTCAAATCTAAGTGGATCAAAGAACTTCACATAAAACCAGAGACATTGAAGCTTATAGAGGAGAAAGTGGGGAAAAGCCTCGAGATATAGGCACACGGGAAAAATTACTGAATAGAGCAACAATGGCTTCTGCTGTAAGATTGAGAATCTACAAATAGGACCTCATAAAATTACAAAGCTTTTGTAAGACAAAAGACTCTGTCAATAAGACAAAAAGGCCACCAATAGAGTGGGAAAGGATCTTTACCTATCCTAAATCAGATAGGGGACTAATATCCAATATATATAAAGAACTCAAGAAGGCGGACTCCAGAAAATCAAATAACCCCATTAAAAAATGGGGCTCAGAGCTAAACAAACAATTCTCACTTGAGGAATACCAAATGGCTGAGAAGCACCTAAAAAATGTTCAGCATCCTTAATCATCAGGGAAATGCAAATCAATACAACCCTGAGATTCCATCTCACACCAGTCAGAATGGCTAAGATCAAAAATTCAGGTGACAGCAGATGCTGGCAAGGGTGTGCAGAAAGAGGAACACTCCTCCATTGTTGGTGGGATTCCAAGCTTGTACAACCACTCTGGAAATCAGTCTGGTGGTTCCTCAGAAAATTGGACATAGTACTACTGGAGGATCTAGCAATACCTTTCCTGGGCATATATCCAGAAGATGTTACAAATAGTAAGAAGGACACATGCTCCACTATGTTCATAGCAGCCTTATTTATAATAGCCAGAAGCTGGACAGAACCCAGATGTCTCTCAACTGAGGAATGGATGCAGAAAATGTGGTACATTTACAGAATGGAGGACTACTCAGCTATTAAAAAGAATGAATTTATGAAATCCCTAGGCAAATGGATGGACCGGGAGGGAATCTTCATGAATGAGGTAACCCAATCACAAAAGAACTCACATGATATGTACTCACTGATAAGTGGATATTAGCCCAGAAACTTTGAATACCCAAGATATAAGATACAATTTGCAAAACACATGAAACTCAAGAGGAAGGAAGACCAAAGTGTGGACATTTTGCCCCTTCTTAGAATTGGGAACAAAACACCATGGAAGGAGTTACAGAGACAAGGTTTGGAGCTGAGATGAAAGGATGGACCATCTAGAGACTGCCATATCCAGGATCCATCCCATAATCAGCCTTCAAACGCTGACACCATTGCATACACCAGCAAGATTTTGCTGAAAGGACCCTGATATAGCTGTGTCTTGTGGGGCCATTCCCGGGCCTGGCAAACACAGAAGTGAATGCTCACATTCAGTTAGTGAATGGAACACAGGGCCCCCAATGGAGAAGCTAGAGAAATTACTCAAGGAGCTAAAGGTGTCTGCAACCCTATAGGTGGAACAACAATATGAACTAACCAGTTCCCCTGGAGCTCGTGTCTCTCGCTGCATATATATCAGATGATGGTCTAGTTTGCCATCATTAGGAAGAGAGGCCCCTTGGTCTTGCAAACTTTATATGGCTCAGTATGGGGGAATGCCAGTGCCAAGAAGTGGGAGTGGGTGCATAGTGGAGTGGGGGGGGGGAGGGTATGAGGGACTTTTGGGATTGCATTTGAAATGTAAATGAAGAAAATACCTTATTAATAAAATAAATTTTAAAAAAGGAATGGGTGTAGCACTAGCAGATAGCTCAGAGACCACTTGTCTGGAGTATTTGCCACCCTAATCCAAAAGAAAGTGGTACATATGAAGGTTCTTTTTTTTTTCCTTTCCATTTTTAATAAATGAATAACAAAAACGTTTAACGGAACTAAAAAGCCAAGGTAAGATTATAATCCAAAGATGAAATATTATTATTTGAGAAAGAGATTTACTATGTATGTAGCTTTGGCTGACATGAAACTCACAATGTCAAACCTGGGCTAGCCTTGAATTCACAGATTTATGCTTGGCTTGGCCTCTTGAAGGCTGCAATTGTAGTGTGAACCACCATGCCCAGTGCTAATGACAAAAATTTCATTGCTCAAGTCACTATCAGTGACTGAGCAGCCACATCTCTGTTATACTGTTTTGGGGAAATATCAGACAACTGCAAAACAACAACAACAACAATAGAAAGTGTTCACAAGAGGAAAAAAATACAATTCCTTCTATATGTGTTCTCTAAAGTAGTCAAACACTTAAATACAAAAAGTATCACATAGTTGCTAGAAGCTAGGATAACGGTGAGAAGAGTGACCTCTGCATATAGAGTGTTAGTTTTTCAAGAATAGAAATTTCTGGCGATATCTTTTATAATATATCAATGTTAGCATTATTGCTTTATACTGAAAATGGTTCGGAAGTTGAATTTCCAGTATACGCATTTGCAACTAAAAAGAAAGAAATGATCAAAGATATGATTATAGGGATAAAACATATAACTAGAACCAAATATTGTAAGCAAAAGAATCATATTTAAAACTTGAGAGAGTTGACATTGAAATTATGTTAGAAAAAGAATTAAATAAAACAAAATATTGTGGGTGCTGGAGAGTGAATTAATGAACCGAAAAACAGACTGTAAAAACCCCTAAGCACACAGCTCAGTGACATGGAGGGGTAAACTACAAAGACTACAGATTTGTGGAGGAGAGAATAGGATATCTAACAAAAACATAATCTGAGTTCTTAGATGAACAATAGGTAAAGAGACAGATATAAAGTTGAAAAAGTAATTTGAAGAGAATAGCTGAAAGAGTGTATTATTACTCAGATTCAGAAAACGCAAAGAATTTCAAGCAGGCAGGACAAATTGTAGGTCAGAATTTTTGTGGCTGGGTTGATATCCCAATCTCTTTTTTGGAAGTCTTGCCTGTTTACAGAAGATGGTCCATTCAGGCTCCATAGCCTCCATTGCTAGGAATCTTCACTAGAGTCACCCTCATAGATTCTTGGAATTTTCCATTGACCTAGGTTTCTCTTTTACCTCAGAAATGTCTCCTAATTCCAGTGTCTTATCCTGTACTCTCTCCTCCAACTGCCTACGTAATCTCTCCTGTGCTCATCCCCACTTGTCCCTATTCCACCCTTGAAATATATTCTATTTTCTAGGGATATCTATGATTCTCACCTTGAACCTTTCTTGTTAAAACAGATGGGTTTGTAGATAAATTTTAATAGATTGCCACAACACGACTGTTCTGTCAAGAGATCACATCCAAACACCTTCTAGATCTATATGATTAAACTGGAACGGCCTACCTTTAATTACTCTGGATGGAGTATACACATACCTTCAGTACATACCTTTATTCCCTGATGTTGAAAAGTTAATTTGTAGAAGGACACAGCCATGTTTGAAAGTAAGATCTCATTAAGGAGCAAATCAAGTGATATATCAGAAAATATTTGACAGAATGAGTCAGAGATAGGATATGCCCAATTCTCACACAAGAACAAACAGGAAAGAGAGATAATTTAAGGTAATTTAAGAGAGTAGTACACACACACACACACACACACACACACACACACACACACACACAAAGAGGCAACTTGGTTTCTGGTTAGCTATGTTCCAGCCCACAGCCCCAACTCCATTCTCAGCTCTTCCACAGCACCCAGCAGCGTCTGTGGTGCCCAAGAATCTGAGAACCTGAAGTCCTCCCTGAAGTCCTCCGTGCAGGTCCAGGAGTTCCAGGATGTCTGAGCCATACTTGAGACTGTGCTTCCCCACCCCGAATGGATGCGGGACCTCACATTTAATGAGGGGCGGGGGAGGAAGGGAGAGAACAGTTTTACTAGGGCAATTTTAGAGAGACAGGTTGCAGGTGAAGACTGAACAAACCAGAGAATAAAAAGAAGCCAGATTAGAACAGATTGCCAGAGTTAGTTTGAGGCCAAGAAGAACAATTCACTTAGAAGCCGAGAGAAGTCAATTTAAATCCATCAGCTTGGAGAGGATCTTGGACCTGGATACCTGAGTTGAACCAGCCAGGCAGATTTCAGAAAGAGAAAGGCTGAGTTTATTCATCAGTAAGCCTATGAGATGATGGTTACATATGGTGATTAAAAGTTACATTTACAGGACTTTTATGTAATTCTTTGTGTTCACTGAAAATTATCCATATTTAAACCAAAAGAGTCACCCAAAGGCAAATAATAGAGCAATACAAACTACTGAATACACGAGGTATTCCAACAAGTGAAAATCATGGAATTGTTTCATATAGAAATTAAACCAGGGCACAATGAGATGTCATTCAGAAAATTAAAATGTAAACATAATGAATCAAGAAAATAATGTAAACAATGACAACCATTGCAAAGTCAGCAAAATCTACTGATCTACTTGAACCTTCCTTAAGAGGAAGGAAAAGTTCATTTGTAGAAGGGCACAGCCATGTTAGAAAGTGACATCTCATTGAGGGGCTCAAAACATGCAGGTTATTCTTCAAAATGAATAAGGTTGGTGATGCTCCTTCACAGAAATTTGGTAAAGACAAAAGGAGAAAACTTTGTTGGTCTGAAGATAAGCAGAGAGTGACAGAAGAGGATACTACTACCTTCAGATGGCCTCTGTCTACACCTCCATTTAACACACACACACACACAGAGTGAGAGAGAGAGAGAGAGAGAGAGAGAGAGAGAGAGAGAGAGAGAGAAAGGGGTGAAAACTAGATCTTTATGTCCTATTCACAGAGAATCATTCTGAGAAAAGAGATGGACTCTCACTATTAAACAAAGAGAAAGGACTCCAATGGTAAAAGAACAACTTCAGCTCATTTCCATTCTGAAGAGTAGCTGGCATGTTTTGAGGTCACTAGCAGTCATACAGCTAATTAAGCAATGAGCTTCCTCTATTAAAATATTTATGCACAATGGGCATTGCCTTACTATATTAGAGATAAACAGAAAATAAAAAAGTATTTACTTATTCTAGGCATCCAGACTTAATATAAGACCATCCACAACGTGGAATCATTAAATGATGTTTCCACTTTCACATTTTAAAATGAAGATGCCTGTATGATTATAAATTTAAATGTAAACTCTCAGCTTCATATGAAGTAATTAAACAGTGGAGACAAATGGATACAAATGGATACAAGTGGATACCTGGGAAGATAAAGATAGCCATCCACACAGATCATAAGTTTATGAAAAGCTGCATGTTAACATCATTGAAAATATTAAAAATACTTTTCAGAGGACAAAAGGGAATTAAGTCCCTCCTTCTGAGAATGTATACCTTATAAAATCATTTAGTGAAATAATTCTCTAAAAGGCGAATGGTTAAAGAATTATCTAAAAACCCATAGCTTTTCAATTGGACCCGAACAGGTAAAAATAATTATTTCATTCATCTCAGAGGATCATTTAAACTCTTTGTTAGCAGAAACAGTTTGAAATTTTATTTGTATATGTCGATTCTGAGCTACTTTGATGGGAGAAGGGACACCTGAGGCCACTGTAGGAGGATTGTACTGACACTTTCTAAACTTTTAGAATAAGAAAGCTGTAGGTGGCTGCCAATTCATTTGTCTTACAAACGGAGCATATGTTCACATGCCAGTGTCTTATAAACCTGAAGGCATCAACTGCAATTGTCACTAACTCCAACCCAATATTTGTTTTCAATCATTTCTAACCTGAGAGGCCTGGATGATACAAACCCAATTTAAAGGCTAACAAAATTGTCTTCCCCTCTCTGGATTGCAGTGCATGATCCATCTCATGTACAGGAGACCTTCACTGCCTCTCTGAGCTGAAATACTCACTTTGTATCAGCTTTTCAATTCACATCTAAAAACAGTGATAGCAAAGACTCAGATGTGTTTGTGATACCTGATTAGTTGAATTGCTCTGGGCTTCCCTTGGTATTGCACTGTACTCAGTTGAATTTTTCTCTCATGCAAAAGGAATGACAAGTAGTTTGCTTAACACAGAGTTCACAGGTCTGCCCTGGCAAAGGGGTTGAAGCAGTAACACTTTTTGAGAAGTAGACTCCATTTTCTTTTCTCTAAAATGATGATTTGATGATGTCTCCAAAGGAGATTTTTATAAGGACTTAAATGAGGAATAAGTACTTTGACAAATTCTATCATATGCCAAATTCCTTCATCCATACATAATGATTTGATTAGCTTCCCTTAGACAGAAACTCAGCATTAAGCTCTCTTGGGAGAGAGATAACAAGTAGATTGCCTAGCATTTCCATTTACCATTTTTTGATGTTTGCCAAAATAAATCATAGGGATGGTTTGGCTCTTTCTTAAAAGAAGGAACACTAAGAAATTTGGTCCACCCCTGTCATCATCCTCTCAGATCCCTCTCATTTGTCACAACAGAGTTATGAAAGATGAAACCATAAATTCAATTTAGAGGGCAATTTACAGCTAATCTTTGGAGTAATTTCAGTGTGAATAATACAGAACTTCAGATGCATGGTCAGTCAATTCAGCCTTGATTTACTAGTATTTAAGAAATCTTTATTTCATTAGTGATAATTGCTAAACAAGCAAAGTAATTTTCCAAAGTTGTCTCCCTTCATCTCAGGATTTCAGTTCTGAAAGATAGTTACATTTTTATTACATGTTTATTAAAATTAGGATGATAAAGAAGATTTGTTTTGTTACTTAAAGACTTTAGATTATAAACAGTAACTCTTTCCCGGTTTTGTAGGAACTCTTTAGCTTTAGGTTATATTTGCTTTTTTTTTTTTCTTTAGATACAATCCCCATTAACATTACCATTTTAAGTATTCCAGCATAAGGGTCCTGGGGTTTAATATTGATTTACAGCTCTGTGTATACCACAAAGAATGTATTAAAATCGAGCTACAAAGAGAATGACATTTTTGTTCATACCTAAGCATCAAGTTTATTTGAGATTTTTTTTTTTTACTTATTAAAACTCCACACTCTGACATGTTCAATACACTGTGAATCGGTGCCTTTGTATGCAAATACTTAAGAAAGCAGCCACAGGCCCAGACTTATGAAAAACAGTGCTTAGAAATGCGTCACACTTGTTTTCTTTTCTGTATTTATTGCAAGCTCTTTAACTGCTGTGCGTTAACTACCAAAACAGGTAAAGTACAAAGCAACACAGAGAACCAAAAGCTAATGTCTTTTCTTATTTTATTTTGCTTCATTCAAGAAATAAAGAATAAAAAACATGTGCCCACATGCATGCACAAAAACTCATATCTGTTCCTCTCCCCCTCTGTTTCACTCATCTTAAAATCAGGGTCATGAATCCTCCGGACTTTGTATGATTCCATTAAGCAGGCACAGTGCTTTCAGTCCTAGGCATATAAAATCCCCTTCAGTTCTGACATTCATTAAAATGAAGCAAATAAACAAAGAGTGAGTGATGGCCCCAAGCTTGTAGCTGCGAGCCAAGCCATTATAGGTGCAATATAATGCAAGGACAGGAGGGCATGGACTCCAATGATACCGCTCGCTCTATTCCATCAATTGCTTTATAATTTTGGTGGTTTTCTAATAAATGTGATATCAATGACAGTGCAAGCAGGTCAGTGTTGCCATTGAATTGGTATCTGGTGTATGTAGTTTTATATCTCGAAACAATGAATATAAAATTTGAAAGAGAGTGCTTGTTGACATTGAATTCACTACTTGTCACTAAGTGACAACAGTTGACACTGCTAATTTCAAACGAAGCCAAGAATATGCTAGTTCTAGGTCACAAAAGCCATCTGCTAAGTTTATTTTCAGATAGTGAGCCCATGTCTCCTTCATAGAAACCTCTCCAACTGAAGATATAGAAGACCCTTGACCTTGAGATCTCCGCTCATTTGTTTTTTTTGCCCTATTCCTCCAGTTTCTTTCTAGCTGTTCACCCCTGGCTCCTATAAGGAGACCTGGGGTATAGGCTAAAGACAGGGAATGAACAGGGAAATAAAGATATGATTGTGTGTGAAGATACACTTTAGCTAGAGTCCCAGTCAATTCTCACCAGCTATGAGTTAATGGCCATTTTTTTTATAATCAGATGACACTGAAAGTATAAAGTAGAGGTGTAGTAGATTCTTTTTATTTTCTATCGTTCATTCATACAAAAAGACAAATGGCAGAAAGCACATACATTTAGACTTGTCTTGTTTCAGAAGACAATTCTTTATGATATTTTTATTGATACAAGTCTCTTATCAGACCATAAGAAACTCCTGGCCAATTGGCATTCTGGTAAGCATTTGACTAAGGCCAGTTTGTCCAGCTGGCCTTTCTTTTCTGGAACCTAGAGGTAAGCTGCTTGGTCATTGTTTGCTTCAGCTTCTGGGGCATTTGCATATATTCATTGGGACTTTAAATAATTTTCTAGAGCATTGTTTACCTTACCTGAATTTCTGGAAATCCATTTTATTTGCATACTTTTCTAAGTGGGTCATAGCGTGTCTTTTTGTTTGGTTAACTACATTCAGGCCCTTTAAGTAGGAGAGCAGTTGGTTGTTTAGTCTATTAAAGCTGCCATTTGTTTACTTGTCACTTCGGGCTCCTGTGTTTATTCAAGGAGGTTCGTTGTGCTCACACAGCACTTCAGGTTTAAATTTCCTCACGTCTTTAAAACAAATCATATCTCCATTTCTTTAGGGAAAGACCCCGTATTGCTCAGAGAGCCATCCTCTTCTCATTTAACTGGTTCACTGTGAGTGCTTCCGTGGCCCCACTTCATTATGCTTTCAACACACGTTTAGTTTTATTTTTTAGTTTTTTATAAACCTAATACATCTTAGAGACAATGTCTAACTCACTAGTGACACAGCACATGTGGTATATAGAAAACGAAGACAACCAGTGTGTTAATACAACATGGCTGATTAAAAAGCCTTACTAAAGAATAGTTGATAAATTACATATATTTAAGATACATAATATGGCAACTTCATGATTGCATATACTACCAAATTATTATCATAATCAATTTAAGAATTCAGTTTCACAGTTATCTTTCTTGGAAGGGAGATTCTGGGAAGAATATATGTCATGTTAATTTAGGCAGCATGAACATGTTTGGACACTTGACTTGAATTTGGCACATTTGGCTGCTCCCAAGTGATTTATTTTTACTCTGGCAATTTTTATGCCACTGTCAACTGGGGGCTTATTACGATATAGAGTATGGACTTAGAATCTAGAATTTTACAATTTAGAATGTAGAATGTACATTGGACATTGTGGATTTAGAGGACATTGTGGATTTAGAATTTAGATTCTGAAGTTTACGACATAGAATGTAGATTCGGGATTCAGAGTGCTACAATTTAGAATGTAGAATGGCAAACATCTCCCTAGACTTGCCCACTGAGAATGTCCCTTTTCCAAAGATCCCCCTAGATGGTTGCTGTAAATTAAAGTTTTTCTCTTCTTAAGCTGTGATAAATAAAATTAAGTCAATCTTTAGGTAAATGGCTTACAGACCACTGACATTAGTCACCTGAAAACCTTGTACAAAGCTCAATTTTGTGTCAGCTGTACTAAGGAGAATCAAGAGTCAAAATGGTACGAAGATTCCCTGCCTCACAACCAGGGGACTCTACCACATTTTAATATTTGAGAGCTGCAGTACTCCTGCTATGTGCCTTCAGTCAGCTAACACATTATGAGCTGGGTTTAATGTAAAGTAGATGAAAGGTGTGAAATAGATGACTGACCCAAACATTCCTTCACAAATTACACTACTAATATACTCTCTTATACTTGCAGACAGGAGTCTAGCATACCTGTCCTCTGAGAGGCTCCACCCAGCAGCTGACTGAAACAGACGTAGAGACCCACAGCCAAACATTGGACAGAGCTTGAGCATTCTTATGGAAGAGTTGGGGGCAGGATGGAGGATCCTGAAGGGGATCGGACCATGGGTCCCATGGGTTGTCCTTAAAGATGTTGCCAGCCTCTGGAATCCATTCTGCTAACTGGGCTGCCTTGTCTGGACTCGGTGGGAAAGGATGTTAATATCCTTTCCTGATTCACATATTTTCTTTTTTTTATTGGTTGTTGGGTTTTTTGATTCTTGGTATGCTCTTGACAACTCTTTCATTATTACATGTCTGGGAAAGAGTGTTCTTCCATTCTTCAGATTCTCTCTGTACACTGTTAGCAGTTTGATTTGCCAAATAGAAGCCTTAAATTTTATTTGGTCTCATATGTCAATAGTTGCCCTTATTAGCAACAGGAATTCTATTCAGAAATTCCTTATTTTGTGTTTTGCTTTTATGGTTATTTTCTTTTTTGAGATTGTAATATAATTATATCATTTTCTAGCCCATTCCCTACCTTCCAATTCTCCCATGTGCTTCTCCTTGCTGTCTTTCAAATTTTTAAAATTGTTACATAAATAAAACTCAATCTTATAATAATATTGAGAGGGTGGTGGTGGTGGTGGTGGTGTGTGTATAATCTGTTTGTGTATGTGTCTATAAGTGTGTTTTGTATGTGTGCCTGTGGTATTCACTTCCATTTGAGTGAAGAGAAGTATGGTATGTTTGTGTATGTGCATATGAATGTTTTTTGTATGTACATGTATGTGTATGCATGTATGCGTATGTGCATGTGTGTGTGCCTGTGTTATTCACTTCCATTTGAGTGAAGAGATGTATGGTATGTTTGTGTATGTGTGTATGAGTGTTTTTGTGTGTACATGCATGTGTATGTATGTATGCGTATGTGCATGTGTATGTGTGTGTGCCTGTGGTATTCATTTACATTTCAGTGAAGAGATGAGAACTTTCTCTTTTTTGGTTTTACTTTGCTTGCACAGGCAGTGCTTGCCTAGCATCCAATAATATTATTGGAGGATTTTGTTTTGTTGTTTTGTTTTGTTTTGTTTTGTTTTAACTCCTGGGAGACATGGGAACTTGTGAAGATGACACCTAAAGAAGCGCCTTCCATAGCTTGTCTCTTATTGTAATTCACTCACAACTAATTTAAGAGCTTCACTTCTTTCCACTTTTTCTTTCCTTTCTTTTTTCTAGCACACCTGCCATGTGATTTTCCTAAAAATTCATAATAATTCTCACAAAGCAAGACATTTCTATTTTACACTGTTGTTTCACCAGCTTAACTTTTATTTAATTACATAATTAAACATGCAAAACTTCTATGAATAGTTCTGAGAAGAAAGGAAGCTGGCCCAGCACAAAGCTCACCTAGGAGGCCCATATAAGGCTTTCTGTACAAAGCAGTGGAAGAATGCGAAAGAATATTTTATCCACTTAGGTTTCAGAGACTTATGAGAAAATAATTGGAATATTAATACAGATTTTCACACTAAGCATTTTCCATGCCACAATCTAAATATGTTCTGTGCACTTGTTTTGCCCACCCACATGTACCCTGATTAATAGAAAGGATTCTAGTATTTAAATCAATATCACAGACTCTTATGGAAGACAATAGTTTTGAAAATTGGCTTTCAACATTTTTCTTTTGAATGTTAGTATTGAAATATATCTCGTGTTCTTCATTTCCTAAGGAGACTCATGGAATGACCCGTGTCAAGGTCTATACTAAAAAATTATGCTTTCAGTACCAAATCCATATATTAAAACCCCTTTTCTGTTGGTGAATTAAATCTTCCTCAAAATAGGTCATGCTCAGGTTCATTGATTTAAAATACTGTTTTTCCTACTTTAAGTGATGTAATTATAGGGATAATATCCATTTCATGAAAGGATTTAGATGATTAATCAATAATTTTGAAGTTTCACAGTTAGAAATTGTTAAAAGCTCAGTTATAAAAATGATACAGTTTCACTGTATTCAGTTTTCACCTTTTGTTCTCTTTTCAAATTTATATTCTTTTATATATTACATTCTGATGGGCAATTTCCCCTCCTTCCCCTCCCCTCAGCCTTTCCAGCTTCTCCCGACTACCTCCTCTCTCCCCTATGACCATTCCCTGCTCTGTTGCTCCTCAGAAAAGACCAGCTCTCCCAGGGACATCAGTCAGACATGACATCTCAAACTACAAGAAGACCAGGCACATGCAGTCCCATCAAGGCATCAGTATGAGAAAAGTGTCCCATAAAAGAGTCAGAGACACAATTGACCCCACTATCAGGATTCCCATAAGAACACCAAGCTACATTAAATGGCTTTAATATCTTACTAATAGACATGGAAATGTTTCAGAAAACATGAACTCATAATAAATTAAAGAATAAAGTTTAGGACTATTAGTAACTAAGATTTTAGAAACTGTGATTTGATTTTTAAGAATGAGGTATAAACAGAAATCCTCGAATGAGTTTTGCCACCATTTGTTTTGAGTGACCTATGGATTATTGAAGGAAAAGGTGTTTCAAGTCAGTTCATCATTGCCTAGGAAAAAAATAATGATAAATAATAATAATAACAGGTTTAAAACTGGGCCGTATGAATGGTGAATTCACATAGTGAGGAAGTGTGTGAAACACAGTGAAACATCATTGAAATGAACCTGACATAATACAGTCCATGGCAGTTGGAATATGCACCAGGTAAACCAGAAAAGTATTTCTGAGGTCCTAAAATCTAGAGTGGTGCTTGATGCAGGGGAAGCAGTAGTGACCGGCCTTGGTGGCTAAAGAACTGTGCTTTTCAGATGCAGCCTTAGGAATCTGGACAATAAATGGCAACCAGTTTTGAAGAAATGTAAAGGTGTTGATGTTTGGTGGAGAAACAGTGGCACTGTGAGAAAAGGAATGGCAACCTGAAAAGGTTTTCTTGGATAGCTGCTACTCTCAATCTAGACCACAGGCTGAGGACTCAGGCATTGCTTCCATCTTATTGGATCAGAGTAAGTTCAGGCACATGAATTTAACAGCAAGATAAGTTTGTTTACTTAGGGAGTTTGAGGGACAGGCCACACTATTATCCCAGGCTAGTCAGGATCTCTGATTGTAGACCACACTGGCCTTGAACTTTCACAGATCCTGGTCCTGCCTCTGCATATTTAGTGCAGATATTAAAGTCATGAACCAACATCCTTAGCCATGAAAACAAATGTTTTAGTGAATGGCCCATTGAGAGTATCTCTTGACTTATTTATGAAGGAACTATTATAAAAATGATATTTACATTGCCTAAAGGCATACATTCCTCCATGTGTCTCTGCTCCCACTATTCATGGAGTACATCTCTGAGAAGGCTTGAAAGGTATCCTCTCAATTTTAATTCTGAAAGATACAGGACAAAACACTGGCTTCCATTTTCTTCTTCAATCACATACCTATTTAAAAAAAAAGTGAATCTCTTGTCCCATTTTAAATTTAACCATCAGATTAAGTAATCATTTGTAAGTACAGATTATTCTATCAACTATTTTTTTGAGCACCTAAGCAATCCATGGCTTATGAATGCCACCATTACAATGATTTCGCCAAATTATTCTTCTCTCTCTCTCTCTCTCTCTTTCTCTCTCTCTCTCTCTCTCTCTCTCTCTCTCTCTCTCTCTCTCTCTCTCTCTCTCTCTCTCTCTTTCTCTTCACTAGTTATAAGCAAATCCCTTCGACTTGGATTTGAAAGAAGTTTTATGTAGAAATTTTTGTATAAAAACCCTACATAGAATCTTGCCTACTGTGCTGAATTTTTTTTTCTTCATTCTTTCCCCTCTTGGGAGACCCATTGATACAGATAAGTGGACTATCATTGTCATAGAAGTTAGTCTTCTTTTTAAAGATGGAGAAGGATACAAAAGAAAAAAAATTCAGTAATAATCTACAGTGTTCATGATCAATTTAGAGATATTAATATCTTGATATATTATGTATTTCTTTAGTATATGCACTGCCAAAGCAAGTGCATATTATGGTTTTTTATTTTGTTTGTTTGTTTTTTGGCTTTTTCAAGACAGGGTTTCTCTGTATAGCCCTGACTGCCCTGGAACTCACTCTGTGGACCAGGATGGCCTCAAACTCAGAAATCTGCCTGCTTCTTCCTCCCAAGTGCTGGGATTAAAGGCATGCACCACCACTGTCCGGGTATGTATTTCTTTACACAATTTTTTTTGTGAAATAATGAAGTTAGAGTAATATAACCAAACACAAAAATTACTCATGCTTTTCTTATTTCTGAAAGTTGTAATGGTTTCTGGCCAAACAGTGTTTACAGGGAAGACCAGAATACCTGCTGTGTGGAATAGACAAAACTCTGTCAAACAAGGAAATAAACAATAATCGATATGAATTTTAGTAATCTTCCAGAGTCAGAGTCCTTAAGAAATCCACATCGCTGTTCTTTTTTCAAAAATTATTGTTTTTTTACTTATTCACGTTATATCCCATTCACTGCCCCTCCCAAATCCTTCCCCTATACCTCCTCCACTTCTCCTCTGAGCAGGTTCTCCCTTGATATCCCCCAACCCTGACACATCAAGTCTCTCCAAGGTTTGGCACTTCCTTTCCCACTGAGGCCAGATAAGGCATCTGAGTTAGAACATATCCCACTTACAAGCAACAGATTTTGGGATAGTCCTCTTAATCCAGTTGTTCAGGACCCACATGAAGACCAAGCTGCACATCTGCTACATATGTGTGAGGAGGCCTAGGTCCAGTCCATGTATGTTCTTTGGTTGGAGGTTCAGTCTCTGAGATCCTCATGGGTACAGTTTAGTTGACTGTTGGTCTTCCTGTGGAGTTTCTATCCCCTCCAAAGCTTACAATACTTCCTCCTATTTCTTCCATGAGTGTCCCTAAGCTCCATCCACTGTTTGGCTATGAATGTCTGCATCTGTCTGAGTCAGATACTGGGTGGATCTTCTTAGAGGACAGCCATGCTACACTTCTGTGTGGAAGCATAACAGAGTTTATAGTGTTAATAGTGTCAGGGATTGGTGCTTACCCATGGGATGGGGCTCTATTAAAAACAAAAGCATTGTGAATTTTGCAGACAAATGGATGGATCTTTAGTGATGTAATGTAGTTCCAGAAGGATATGCATGTTATGTACTCACTTATAAGTGAATATTAGCCATAATATACCGGATACCTGTGCTACACTCCACAGACCCAAAGAAGCTAAACAAGAAGGAAGGCACAAGCTAGAATGCTTGAATCTCACTTAGAAGGGGGAATAAAATAGTCATGAGAGGCAAATGGAGAGAGGGAACTGGGAGGGAGAAGAGATGGGGAGGAGATTGGGGAGTTCAGGATCAGGTGTTAGGAAGGACAGAAGGGATAACCAGATGGCCATGAGAATGGATAGAAATCTGCAACTGATAGGGGTGGGGCAGTAGGGGGCATCTTCAGGATATCACAGAGACCTGGGATAAGAGAGGTGCTCAAAAATCAATGGGGATGGGCTTAGGTGTAGCTCACAGTTGGGGATATAGAGCCTGAAGAGTCCACCTCCTGTAGCTAGGCAGGAACCACAATGGAGACATAGGGACACCAATACCACCCAAAAAACTAGAAATGTAAGGACAGAGGATGCAGAAATAGAGGGAATGGCCAACTACTAACTGACCATACCACTGTTCTTCTTAGTTCCTATTTGTTGGTTACTGTCCATGTCACCAACAGAGAATTTTATTTCGGAAACCATGCATTTTATCATAATCATGTGGCTTTGTGTCTGAACTCAGTTCCATAATTTCTTGGCACAACTTCATTTCAGACTGTATTTCATTTTACCAACCCATCATTTTACCAACACAACTGTTTTCACATCAAGCCTGGTAGCTGGCATAGTCATGAATCCTTTAGCAAATGGGTAATAGGGCTCTCTACCAGGGTTCTAGAAACATTCATAAGGCACGAACAATTTAAACATTTTCATTTGAGGAATCCATGTGTAACAATGTGATTTTTGCCCTCAGAGTTATAATTTTTTTGGTGAAATGATGTGTTTATTTATGCTATCGTCAGTAACATAGTCATCAGAATAATAAATGAGAGTCCAGACAATTCTTATGACAGCAGGGTGGATAATAAACTCCTGGCTTCTATTGAATTACATATGCACCAACTCAACACATGCATTTAAATGAGCAGGAAAACAATGTTCCGTGTTTAAACAGGTTAAAACAAGATTTCCTTCATGGTGGAGATATGGACACTGCTCTGTATAACATGAACAATGCTCTTCTCTTACAGTCTTACAGGAATGCTGTTGAATTTGCAGTTGCACACTTTTTCCTTTTCTTTTGATTACACTTGATTTTGTTTCATTTGCATGTCTGAAGTGACTCTGCATTTCAAGAGTTCATATAGTTCATAGGAGCATCTCAGAAAGCCTTCCATTAGATGAATGCTGTTCTGTGATGAGACTTTCTTTTTCTCCACTTCAGCACTAGGAGAGCTCTTTAGTGACAATCTATGGTGGATATTAACAGGGTGATGGGGTAACTTGGTGTTTCATGTTTTGCATGAAAAAAAGTATAGATGTTTTCTTTCTATTGTTCTGCTTATGCAATTGTTAGGCGTAAGATAAGAAGGTTTTGTTTTCATCATCAAAGTGTGTGAGTGCATCCTTTAAGTAGATTTAGAATAGATAATGGGTATTGAGCTGTTCTCTGTGCATCCTTTGTACTGTGTTGATTTTGAGATAAATCAAGTTTCCATTTCCTCATTTTATGAGCCAGATAAAAATATGATTTACCAAAATAAGCAAAAAATAAAGTTTAGTCATGGTGTTTCTTCTATATATCAGTGAAGTGTTTTGATCCTAGTTGTGGCTTCTTGGTTGCTTTTACCTCAGACCTTAGAGAAACTGGCCAGAAGAAGCATGTTCGTGATTGTGTGGGATTCTGGTGTAAAACACTGTAAAGCCCAAGATGCCAAGGCCCGTGGTTGCCATTTTTATTCCTAGTGTGTAGAAAGTAGTGACAAGAAGCTTTATCAGTTAATTTCTGGTGGGAAAGAATATTCTGTCATATGGTTCTATAAGAAAAGGCATCCATTCAGATTTAGAATTTCTTTTCAAGTTATGAGTTCATAAAATTTATTCAAGAATAAATAAAATATTAGTTGTGTTTTACAACTACTCTTAAGTACTAGAAAATAATGTCTATTCCACGTGATTTAATTGTTCAGTTCACAGCCAGTTTCATCCTATTTGTAATTAATATAGTAATATAGTCCAAAACCATCATTTTATTAAAGATACAAGATGATTTCCTCTTAATGGAGACACCTCTAGTTTATCACTTTAAAACATCAGTGAAACTGAAATGTAAGCTAACAGATCAAAAGACAAAGACCACTGTATTATCTGCTAATGCCATTTTACTGCAACTGGAATCATGGCATCTCTTTCTGAAAATAAACAGTATTATCAGTTAATCTTTTATTACAAAGTTAATAGTAAACATTAATAGTTTATACTATTTTGTTAAAATATAATTTGTCCTAAATCTTTGGAGATCATTAGCCATTCCTTGTTTACAGATGCATCAATCTAGATCATGTTTTTTTTTTTTTTAATATGAACAAAAGTTTTAATTTTTTTCTTTGAAATCACATCACTGGGAGGCCTACTTTTTCTGAAGTGAAATGGAGAAGCAGGGAAAGGGGATAGGAGTAGGGGGTTAGGAGGAAGAAAGGAAGGGAAGGCTGTAGTCAGAGCATATTATATGAGAGAAGAATAAAAATATTTAGTGGAAAAATTAAAATTAATATAAAGATGCAAATAGTCAATCAAAACAAACAAACAAATGAATCACATCACTGACCAGAGAGCTTTCAACCTTTACATAAGTTTAGTCAAAAAGAGTCACCATACAAAACATGCTTCCCAAACATTGATGCCTATAATTATCTACTTGACACATACAGGAGCGGACAGTAAAGGCATGAGAGCAGAGTGGCAGAGACAAGGAAATAAAATAACTTTCTTTCTTTTTTTTTTTTAAAAAGATTTATTTATTTATTTATTATATGTAAGTACACTGTAGCTGTCTTCAGACACTCCAGAAGAGGGAGTCAGATCTCCTTACGGATGGTTGTGAGCCACCATGTGGTTGCTGGGATTTGAACTCCAGACCTTCGGAAGAGCAGCCGGGTGCTCTTACCCACTGAGCCATCTCACCAGCCCTAAAATAACTATCTTAAAGATCAAATGCAGTTGTTCTGTTGTCTTAGTCAGTAAAGTGGACAAGAGTCTGAAACCTAGAGACCACATATCCCTTGATATATAAAGATATATTTTATACAAGTCATGTATTATAGAGACAAGGAAAACTGAAACAAATAGAGCAAGCACACCAAAGTTTGGCTATTCTGTGAGGCAATGTTTCTGTGTGTCACAATACCACTTAATCCAGTTTACCCTGGAAAGTATAGGAGTCTGTTTCTTTCTCTATAGCAGGTCTTTACTCTCATTAGTCCCAAATAGTCCTGGTATTCTGAGCTGTACCTTATCAATGAATTCTTCTGTGCCAGTCTTAATTATGCATCATCTTAATATTTTATTAGTTCAGAAATGAATTTGGTGATAGCCTGGGAGATGGAGCCTTTAATCAATTTAATGCAGATAGAAAATAAGCCTAACAACTGTTAGAACAGTTCTGTCATAGATGTTTTTTTAATGTAGTTCTATCCTGTGTTCCATATGTAAAGAATTTCTCTTCCCAAAACCATTCTTTTCATTGGAGTTTGTACATAGTATGTTCTTGGCTGTATCTTTTCACTAAACCGCACAGGTGGTGTTTTTTCTCCCTTAAACAGTTCTCTTATTAAGAATGAAGAAGCTGGGGCCGGGCGTGGTGGCGCACACCTTTAATCCCAGCACTTGGGAGGTAGAGGCAGGTGGATTTCTGAGTTCGAGGCCAGCCTGGTCTACAAAGTGAGTTCCAGGACAGCCAGGGCTATACAGAGAAACCCTGTCTCGAAAAAACCAAAAAAAAAAAAAAAAAAAAAAAAAAAAAAAAAAAAAAGAATGAAGAAGCTAACTAGGCATGCTGAGACAGGACTCAGGAAGCAAATAGCATACTATCATGAATTCAAGGTCAGCTGGTGCCACAAAGTGAGATCCTGTCTCAAATATATACTTAGCAGGGACAAAGGAAGAGACAAAAAGTGTAATGTATTTTGACTGTTTTCTGCACAGCTAATTTTTGTAGTAGCTATTTTGAATGTTGTAAGAATTACCCTCAGATTTCATTATAGATTGCCTCTCTCAAGTTTTTTATTTTCTTTGTCTACTATTGTCTGCTGATTGCCAGTGGGTTCTACAGTAAGTTTACAGACTAGTGTAATATATGCCACTTAAGTCAATTGCTATGTGCTATTTAACCTTACTATTAAATGCTATGTTTGTTCCTCGGTCTGGAGGTGTCTTCCAAGACTCTTTGTTTGATGACGGACTACAAAGAGATAGATAACAAGAAGAGGGGATTAGCAAAACAGTTCAAGATTTGAGTAAAAACACTGTATTATTAAAGAACTAGAAGGTAAACCCAACACAGTCTGAGGCCCTCTCAAAAGTAAGACTCAGCTACAACACCATAAAAATGTCTATGGTGGAAATAGCTCATTGGAAGTCACATTTTAGGAGAAGGCATTTCTGCTGGAGCCTTTTTGTCAATTAACATCTCATCTGCCTTGTGTGGTACTCACCTTTCGAGGATGTGATTATTTCATTTCCGGATAAAGCACTGTTCATCTGATGCTTGCTGTCTTCTTTTGCTTTTTCTCACTATATGCACAACGACTCACTCATCTGAAAACAAAGGTCTTATTATAGGAAGATATCCTCTGGATGGCTAATTATTGGTGTAGTTGGCTTGAAGTCATTATTATCTTGACAGAGAAGGTGTTCCAAGTTTTCTGAAGATATCCCAGCCTGAGAAGAACTCAGATCTCCCCTTTGTATCAGTTCAGGAACGAGCAGAGCAGGCTGGTCTTTGTGAAAGTGATCCAACAAGATAAAAGGTTTTAGGTTCAGACTTTACAAACTTTACTGTGAGAATTGATGTAACATTTTTGGCTTGGCAGAACTGTTGTTTCATAACCAATTGCTTGAAAGCTATTGAAAAATTGAGATTGGGTAAGACCAAAAATTAGAGAGAGAGAGAGAGAGAGAGAGAGAGAGAGAGAGAGAGAGAGACAGAGACAGAGACAGAGACAGAGAGAGACAGAGAGAGACAGAGACAGAGAGACAGACAGAGACAGAGACAGAGACAGAGACAGAGACAGAGACAGAGAGAGACAGAGAGAAACAGAGAGAGACACAGAGAGAGACAGGGAGACAGAGAGTTCAATTGGAAAATAAAGTAGAAGACTTATAGAGACACCAGGCAACGTTACAGTGTCAGATAAGTATTCTTAGTGAACAAGTACAAACTTATCATAATATTGTTGAAATTGTTGGAGTCTGTGTAGCTCATTATAATTATAGGAAAATGAAGGGGAATACCACTGTAAAGTAGTTTCATAGTAAAATTGTGGTAGTCCTAAAATAGATTCTTGATACCTGTGGTGGTATTATCTGGCATGATACTGAACCTGTGAGGGTATGAGAGATGGAGCATTAATTATGAAAAACATATACTATCAATTCCCCTTTCTAGTTATGTGCAGACAACTAGAGCAAGGGGTCTCCATTCCCCACCCTCAAGCATTATGAGAGGAGAAGTTGTGTCTAAGAGATAGCGATGAAGATGGGGATGGGGATAGAGATAGAGATGGAGAGGGGAGGGGAAGGGAAAGGAAGAAGGAGATAGATAAATAGATAATAGATAGATAGATAGATAGATAGATAGATAGATAGATAGATAGATAGATAGATAGATAGATCCACTACTCTTCTAAAGATAAGAAGAATGACATCTGATTAAATAAATGGAAGGACAGCCTGTACAGAGATAAACAACCTATCATATGTGTAAAGACATGGGATTGCATATACAGAAAACATCCTTTGTCTGATGCAAAGACCCTGACTGATGCTTCTCCTGTGGTCTCATGTGGTCCAACAGCTCTGACAACCCTTTATTCTTTGTTTGCTGACTTGCTTTCATGAAGGGAAAACCAAATTCCAGAAATTAAAGTGACCAGTAAAAATTTTATGACCTTTGATATGATGACAAACTGTTGGAAAGATGGGTCATCAGTACTCATCTGAACTTCAATGGGTACTGAAGCAGAGGCCAATTTTTCTAACCCAAAATTGTTTAAAGGAACATCATTGATATTATAAAAAAATGCTATTGTCAAGTTTTCCACTCTATGAGCAGAAGCAGAGGCATTATCAAGGTCCTAGCCAATGGGAGGAATTTCTGAGAATAGATCTCACATGCTGACATGTGGGTTCTTTGGCTCCATATGTAAGCTGTCAGCAAATCTATGTGCCAGTCAATGCTTATTCTTGGTATTTTATTGCATGTTTTTGTTCCACAGTACCCAAAAGAATACTGTTCAGAATCTTCAAACTGTAGTGGTATATTATGACAATCACTTACAAATAAGTGATAAAGAGACTCATTTCAAAGGTAAATAAAACAAGGAATTGATCGGACCTCCAGTGGGAGAGAAAGCAACTAATCCTGCAGAGATTTGATGCCCCAGAAAAGGGAGATGCCCAGTAGCAGGGCTCACCCTCTCAGAAGTGAAGAGGTTGGATCCTGGGGTGAAGATCCTTCACTCTGTCAATATTTTGAACTGTACTTCCCACTTCATCCTTGAGCACTTGCAGAGTTTCAGGTCCAACATCAGAGTCTTCAATTCATTTGGAATTGATTTTTATGTAGCATGAAGAGATAAGTATTACATCTTATTCTTCTTATGTACATATCCATTTCCCAGTCGCATTTCTCGGAGACGATGTCTTTTCTCAAATGTGTTGGGTAAATTTTGACAAAGAAAGAGTATTTTCAATATACTTAATCTTTGCAACAGCAACAGCATCATTATCATCATCATCATCATCAACAACAACAACAAAGCAGCCCAGATGGTTAAGCTTAACCCACTGTTTATTTCAGGCAGACAAATTTCATCCTGCTTCAGACAACTGATCATTAGGTAAGAGAATGAGCACAAGAGTATTTACCAGGATGTAGTACTACATTGTCTTTTCCCTTGTGAAAGTGCCACACAGTTGGCTAAGCTGACCCATTGTCAACATCTGACCAGCTGGATAACCTTGCCTTGGTAGGTCCAATCCAAGACACTCTTCACTCTGGCTATCCGCACGACCTTTCCAACCTTTGCTACTATGTACTATGATTATAGGCTAATTTTATTAGCATTTCTAACACTACCATCCTGGCTTTATGAGATTCAGTACTGCATTTTAATTTCTCACATATATCCATCTAATTTTTGCAGAAGCTAAATGTCAACTCTATACCTATATTGTTGCTTTTCCTTTTTATGTGTTGTCACAATGATTTTTTTTTCTTGGTAAAATTTTCTCCAGATATTTGTCACTAAGCTTTACCACAAGCTATTCTGTGCTGTATTCTTACCATTTTGTACAAAACCCCTTCACTGTACCTTGTCAACATTGATCCTTTCCAGGTTTTTTTTTCTCTCTTCTCATAATATTCTCACCAGGTTCACACTATGTATTATTCAGCATTGCTCTGCAGGACTTAATTTCACCATAGACACTGAATTCTTGACACATGTGCTTCCACTGAGCTTTTCCTTACCTCTGTGCACTGAGCTTTTCCTTACCTCTGTGCACTGAGCCTTTGATGAGTTTCCAACCTATTCCTTCCTCCAGCATGTTTTCTATGCTCTCTGTGATTATATCTCTGCCTTTACAATTGGGACCTATTCCCCTACTAATAAAACCTTAGAATTCTCTTGTAGTGGACCATGCTACTTACTTCTTGAACCTCATAAACTGGGCAAAATGATCTATCATCTGTGTGTGTATGTATGTATGTATGAACATATGTATCATCTAATTATTCACTAATTTAATCATATATTTACTCATTTTATTCTTTTAACAAAACTTTGTTTCTTTTTATTTATTGGTTGCCACAACACTTGTTCACAGCATCTTCCCCATGTCTAGAATTTCTCTTTTCTACTTAATCTAGTCCCCTCTAATCCAAGTCAAGCAATACCAATCCCTGGACTCCTTTCAGACAGATCCACCATTAAAGGATCTCATTGTTTTCCTGGACAACCTCAACTTCAGTCAGATATTTATGTAGCAGCTGAATTCATCTATGACTCTGTCATTTCTAGCTGCCTTGTAGGTCAATACACATCACAAGAGCAGGCAGGATTGATCAGGGAGCTATCTCCATCTGTCATTAAGACAACCAGAATGACTCGATCATTCAGGAGCATTCACCATCCTGTCACTGTGATAGTGAAGACAGCCCCTGTCACAACGCTGTCTTCTTCAGCATTTGCATGCAGCCACCATTTCTAAATGAGGGGGACGATGAGGCGAATAGTAAGTATCACTCCTCTGCTTCAAGTTTTATGTTTTAAGCTGTGTCACATACCCTTTGGGGGCATAATTATAAGCCACTCGATTTTATTGGCATAGGAGATAACTTTACAGTTTTAAAAAGGATGAATTTATTTTTGGTGCCTGAATCAAATGCAATTTAACATTCCAGGATGTTTACATTTTATTAGTAACAAATTGATAGCATATGGGTTTCTTTCTGTTCCCGAGTCAGCAGCCCAACTTTCACTCTCTATTTCGTTCTATTATCAGAGGAATTTTTTGGATACATGTATAAGCAACTATTTTCTTATAGTGCAGCAGAAATGAGACACTCAAATGTTTTAACAAATCAGGTTTTCTAGTTAATTTGGGTTTATTCAAGCCCAGGATATTGAATGTCTTTGATTACTCAGGGGTATTTCTAGATCTGTAGCTTCCCAAGATTGTATTTCAGCACACTGATCTGCATATTATGAAGTTTTCATGAATATCAACTTTTTTGAGTCTTACAGAACTGCTAGCCTCAGTTTTAACTGGTGAACTTGCTTCCCACTGCTTTTTATTGTAAAATCTTTTAGATGATGGTAAGTTAGACCAGTAGTACATGATAGTGAGTAAATCTCTAGGCTACGATGATCTTTAGCTTGACTATACAGAGAGTTGTTATGTCTGTGAATCAGGAACACCAAGTTGTACTTTCAGCATGCAGAATACTTTATTTTGTTTTCACATTTTATATATTTTTGCTTATGTATGGGAACACGTGTGTCATAACCCCTATGTGTAGAGGCAACAGGACAACTAATTGAAATCAGTTAACTCTTTTAGCTGTGAACCCTGAGGATGGAATTCAGATCTTCTGGTTTGGTGGCAGTTGCCTTTACTCTCTGGCCCATCTAGCTTGCCATGATATTATTATTATTATCATCATCATTATTATTACTACAATTTGATATTTCAGACATATCTACTCCAGTTGTTCTAAACCTTCCTAAATCTACCATCCTATAATGCAATTCCTCATGTTGTGGTCACCACCAACCATAAAATTATTTTTGTTGCTACTTCACAACTGTCATTTTGCTACTGTTATGAATCATAATGTAAATATTTGTGATTTCCAATGGCCTTAAGTGACTCATGTAAGGGAATCACTCATTGTGGTCCCTTATTCTGGTCTCTCATTTACAGAGTTTCTTACTCATTGTATTTGGGATGAACCCCTATAATTGGCATTTGTAATAACTTCCCAAGTGATTTTGTGCTGCTGCTCTGGGGACTAGCCATCGAACCTAAAGGGTGAGCGGCCTGCAAGTTGAGAACAATGAATCTACACTATAAATATAATTGGTTGTTTTGTAATTTTTTTATGTCTTACTCCATGTAATCTGTGTAAATATTCAGTCAGTATTTGTAGTTAACACTAGCTAGAGAAGACTGAGCTTGGATAATTTAAAGAATGCCAATCAAGGTCCTTCAGCTGATAATTGTCAGTCATTTAACAGCCCAGGTTTGTCTGACTTTAAGAAAGATACATTTCTTTATCTTATCAACTTACTGCAGCCAAAATTCAATTTTTTGTTTTGAGAATTTAGGTACATCAGATTTTTTGGTTGTTATGTGATCATTGTTATTAATACATCTATACTTCACTCCCATTGCCTATTTCCATAAAACATCACCAACACATTAAGATTTTGAAGATACATTGCTAGTGTAATACATGTAGGATAATGTATTTTTATATATTTGTTCATCAGGTGGGTTTTAATATTTAATGAAGCAATATTCTCTGTGACTGAATCATTTTTTGAGGTCTTTGCTCTTCAGGGTTGTGGTGTGGTATTTATCATCTCAAGTTTCAGGCTGAAATATGTATCAGAATCCTTGGATTCTGACTTGTTATAACTCAGAATTCTGGTCTCTCATTTACAGAGTTTCTTACTCATTGTATTTGGGATGAACCCCTATAATTGGCATTTGTAATAACTTCCCAGGTGATTTTGTGCTGCTGCTCTGGGGACTAGCCATCGAGCATCATTGGTTACAGAGTATCCAAGGCTTGAAGTGAGAAGAAGCTGGACTATTTTTGTCATTACTCCTTTTCCACACTGGTTACAGTTCCCTGGGTTATAACTCATTTCAAGACAGAGGGACTAGGTTGATAGAGAACACAAAGTAATGACCAGTACTTAAATGAACTTTGAAAGTTCCTTTTCAACTCACATGCCAATGATAATACAAGCATCAAGTTTATAGGCTGTAAAATTCTGAGCACCTAAGTTGTATTATATACCTTTAACTGCTTCACAATGACTCTCAAATTATTTGGCAGGCAGTGGAGCACAGTGTAATGTTTCCTACTGAATAGTAACTAGTGTTGTGGAGATACTGACTCCCAGGGATTCCAGATTATGAAAATGCTGTTCTCTAATTTCCTGAAGACAGAGCTATGGCTGTCTTCCAATTCAGCGCTAGCACAATGTTCATCTGATGCCACTGCCAATGAATACCTAGTGAGCAAATATTGGGGAGATCTAAACTTCCTACAGATTAAGTAAGAGGTGTTTGCTTATTGCTTCAGGAATGTTGAGAATTAGGAATTGGTAGAGGAAAGTTTGCACAGGCAGGACTCCCCTTGGGAACAAACACGGTTTGGAGTCATCTCAGAGAACAGAGTGACAACTGGAGCCTCCTCCCACAAAAAAAGTGATGTGATCATTGTAGAATTGGATGAAGTAAAAATTTGCCTCCTTTGATATTGGGGACAAAATTAAAATCACTTTTTATTCAGATGAGGGTAGATTATAGAATAAGAGGTAAAAAGATATAACATACAAATTTGTTTGCATTTTTAGGTTAAAATGGCAGGGGAGTTGATTAGTAGTAATGGTGTCACCTTCAGGTATGACTCTGTTTACCTCTAATAATTGCTACTTGCAAGGGCTTGTCATCGAAAAGGCAAGATGCTGAAGTATGACTTTTAGAAAAATGTAAATGTCTAAGGTGAAAGCTAGCCTGTTCAGCATCTAATGTTCATGTTTAATTCAGTTCTAACAAAACATATGAGGTCCCTAAATATAGATACTTTTAAATATCCTAATTGTTTTGCACCCTACAGAAGAAACAGTATGTCTTGCTAAGGAAAGAAAACTGTCACTTTTTTTACAGTTCATCACAACATCAGCCTGTGTTCCTCTTAGCTGTCTCAGGTCTAGAAGCCCCAGTCATCAGTGCTTTTATGACTCACCAGTTCCTTGCTGTGTGATGTGATGCATTTCTCTAAAGTTAGCTTCATTTCTTCTCATAATTGTATAACATTTATAACTCAAATACTGCATTTGTAATTGATTTTTTTCCTTGGGATTAATACCATACATGCAGCCTGTCTTCCACATGTCCTCTTTCTTAGTTTTATTTTTTGTTTGTTTATTTGTTTGTTTTTGGTTTTTTTGAGACAGGGTTTCTTTGTATAGCCCTGGCTGTCCTGGAACTCACTTTGTAGACCAGGCTGGCCTCGAACTCAGAAATCCGCCTGCCTCTGCCTCCCAAGTGCTGGGATTAAAGGTGTGATCCACCACCACCCCGACTCTTAGTTGTTAATTTTAAACTCTAAAGATGTCTTTACTTAGGCTATCTTGACTTTCCCACTTGCCAAGTCAGGGTTAAGTAGAGCACTATGCCATATGTTGTTTTTGTACCTTGTACTCACCTTTATCAGTATGGATTACTTGATGCCTTTGTATCTATCATATGTGTCATATGCTTTCTAGTTCCCTCACACCACTAGCTTTGGAAGTATATTAAGTCATTGGCAGAGTTTCTAGCATCATGATGGATTAGACTCTCCATCAATTCAGTAAGCTTATAAAGGTTCTTTGCATCAAAGTTCAATGAAAAAAACAAATGCTTGAAACTAGCAGAGCTAAAAATCCAACCGTGTTTCCACAAGTTTGATAAGAAGAAATTACCATAGGTAAAGTTAGTCTTCTGAAAAAAAGAGAAGTGGTTCTTATTATTCTTATGCTGATATATTTTTAAAAGGAAATAACTGCAGTATACACTTTTAAAGATAAGCATTCCTAGTTTCAAAGAAGAGAACCCTTGTGATCTCCCTGAAGGAAAAACCACATTTATAAATGAAGCCCTGGCATCTACAGGGTTCAAGAAGATGAGAAGGTAAGTTGCAGATGAGCAATCAGGAACCCCATTCACATCATACATCAGATCTGTCTAGAGGAGACTGCTGTGAGCATCTCCACGTGGTCTCCACACAGGTTACTGAGCATAAGTGTCTGCCTCAGCCTCAATAATGGCTGCTACAGATAAATGCTCTTGATTACCCCCTCTGCCTTTTCTACCCACAAGTAGTGCTACCCTTCACACATCAGTCCCTGTTAAAAGAAGTCACAACTGAAATTCCATATCTTTGCCCTAGCTTCATAGATACTATAAAATTAGGTTGCCAGTGGGAAACAGCTAGTGTGGAAAGTTACCTGATAGAGTACTTTGTAGAGAAGGCTTCTGGAAGACAATGTCCATCTCACTAGCCATAGGAGCTGGGAGTGATGCATCATGTAAATGGATCCTTCCTCCCTTTCTCTTTTCCTTCCTTTTGTTCTCCCTTCCTTCTTCCTTTCTTTCTTTTTTTCTTTCTTTTTCTTCCTTTTATCCTTCCTTCTATCCTTCCTCCCTCCCTCCTTCCCTTCCTTCCTTCCTTCCTTCCTTCCTTCCTTCCTTCCTTCCTTCCTTCCTTCCTTCCTTCCTTCCTTCCTTCCCTCCCTCCCTCCCTCCCTCCCTCCCTCCCTCCCTTCCTTCCTTCCTTCCTTCCTTCCTTCCTTTCTTCTTTCCTTCTTTCTTTCCCTTTTTTTTTTCATGTAGGTACTCCCATGTCCAATTCTGTTTCCTGCTGGCTTTTATCTATTTTGAACTGCCTCCAAGGGCCAGCAGGATTGTTCAGTGGGGAGGAGTGACTGTCGCTAAGCCCGAGGACCTGAGCTCACTTCCCAGTACTCACATAGTAGAAAGAGAGAACTTACTCCTGCAGTTTGTCCTTTTTCCTTGTTACCTACACATGCACAGTGTAGGAAACATTCTTCCACACACATACACAGAGTAAGTAAGTAAGTGTAAAAAATGCTCTTTAGTTTGGGGTCAAAAACTGAAAACTAATTGTGTCAGTTTTATGATTTCTGAAGTCTCAGGACTGATGTCCTCTGTGAAGTTCCCTAGAGAACATGGCTTCACGTATTTAGTTCTTGTTCTAGTACCTCACAACAAAGGTTTGTTTTGATTTTTTTTTTTTACTTTTCTTAGTTTTTTCTTTTATTTTGAACAAGTGTTGCCAACATTTTAAAAGTGAACAGATTGACAATGAAATTACTGCAAAGAATGGCAAATAGAAAAAGTTCATATTCCTGAGCACCCACTTCTGTATTTGCCAGGCACTAGCATGGCCTCACAAGAGATAGGGGAATATTTGTATTACAGCTGATAAATGGTAGATATTTTAGGAGAATGCAAATTCCTGAGCAGCACTGAAACTTATAATTACAAAGAGTAGGAACCCACAGGAAGCGTCCTCTACTGTACTCAAGAGTCACTGATTTCCTGAGCTTCAAAGCCTCCTGAGGTTTGCATTTTTGCTTCTGGCAAGTTTATTCCCATTTCCTTGCCCTATTTTATATGTTAAAAATCATTTTCCTTCAAGTTCGATTTGTCAGATGATTCCTGATTAGGTTGATATTAAAGTCACAATCCATGATTTTAAAATAGTATATACTCAAACTGAACCTCCTATCTCCCAGGTAATAGGTAGAATCTATTTATTTATTTATTTATTTATTTATTTATTTATTTATTTATTTATTTATTTATTTATAGGTCTTCTAGTATCCTATTCCTATAGAGCTGGCATGCATCTCCTTGTGGACTGGGTTAGGCTGTGGGAGTTGGGTGGCTTATCTGTTTGTCAGAAAGGAAGAAGAAAAATTCAAAGAAGATAGTGTACCCAGTTTCTTTCTCCAAACAGTTCTGCAGGACATGTGGACATGCAGATCTTTGTTTCTTACCCAAGGGAAATTTTGGGATCAAAGAACCTTTTGAGTTGTTCTATCTTTTCCAATAAGGAAACTGAGGCATGTAATAGTAATTGTGTGTGTCTGTATGCAGAGCCTACTTGGGAGTCACTGGGAGACTTCAGGGTGTTTGGGAGTATGGCTTTTTATATTTGTCAGTTATACTATTTGGAAACCTCTGAGCTTGTTTGCTTATCCCTGATAAAATAAACATCTATTCAGCTCCGTAAACAATTTAATGGGACTTCATGAATAAGGAACTGTTGTATGGGTTTCTATTATACTATTGAGGAGAGAACTAGCCAACTTGGGCCTCATTGAAGTCACTACCATTGATGTTAACAATGGTTCTTTATAAGAGAGATGGCAGATCTAAGGCTTAAATTAAATCCCTCTGAATCTTAATCTAGGGGTGTTTATTTTGTTACTCATCTTACATTATGAAGAATATATAAACCTAAATTTAAATAGCTTTCTATATAAATGTGTCATGTTAATTTCTATTTTATTTCAAATTCAAAGCTGTAAGAGGGGATCTCTTGTTTAAATCTACTTTGGAGACTAGCACACCCTACCGTGTCCTAAGGATACAGTAAGAAGGCAAGGACAGATGCCCAGTGTGTTGCATCTGAGGTTTGCTAATGAGAAACCTGACCAATCCCCTTAACTTCTGGCTGATGTTTAGTCCTATAGCTGGATCTGAATGTAAATGCCATAATATTCTGTATAGAAGAAAAAAATACTGATGAATAAATTATGTGATTTTAATGCCATTTTCAGTTTCTAAATTTAAGTATAGAATACATAAAATAATTCTGCTCAGTTTTTATCTTAGAAAAACTTCATAGGATTGGTATTAGGCTATGTTAGTTTTTGTTACTCATCTGCTTTAGACAGAATGCACAAAACTCTTAGTCACATGGTGTATTTATATATAAAGCCATTGAGATTTATGTTTATTTCTTCTTTAAGAATGTAAGACACCATAAATAAAATAAACAAAACTGGTTCTATGGCTCTTATTCTTCAATGTTTAATTGCAGATCCTGCATGACTTTGATGGCAGTGATTTTGTAACTCATATCTTTAAAGGAATTAAAAATATTTGCCATAGTTATTACATTTCTTTCTTCTTCTAAGGAACGGTATATAGATACAGAGGAAAGACTGGCCATATCTATCTTTAATTCCTGCAATGAATATTTTCAAGATTTGAGGAATAATAGAGGAATTGTAAATGTTACATTTTTGGAAATCAGAGTTCATTTTATAATGACTAAAAATTGGAAGAAAAATATAGACTCATTTATAGCTATTAAAATGGTATTAATAAGGTATATATTATGCAGGGAATATTGAAAGTCAGGGACTATAATAGAGAAAATTGTTATAAGTAGAGGCTTAATGAACATTTTCAGGATTTATGCTGAGGTGCAGGTGAGGAAGGTGTAGGCTGCAGGTGAGGAAGATGGAAAACTTTGAGATTATTTTGTCCAATTCTCAAAGCTATTTTAGTACATGTGTGTAATTTTACATCATGTGTGTTCAATGTAGAAAACAAATGTACCTTAAAAATATAATTATCATTTTAATAAATGTTTCTTAGTTTTAGTTGAGATGTTGTAAGAAAGATTTTCATTAAAACCCAATGTTAATTTTTTTCTTTTTGAATAGCAAATAAAACTAGAGAATAGAATGTTAGTATTTGTTCTTTACTAAGGTAATTGTAACATAGTTTGAAATCTTAAAAAGAAATGAAACTCTAGCACCATACATGAAACTGCTTCATGCCTATATATGATATTCTAAAAGAACATTAAACTTGATAGAATATATTTGCCTTTTTAGAACAATATGCTTTGCAAGGCTGGGTTAATTCAGAAATGACATTTTATTTGAAGTTTTGAAAGGTGCTAATTTGATAGTAAGCATTGTTTGATTTTGCTTAACTTTAAGAGTTTAATTACAAATGTCTATCTATGAATTTATCATATCTATCTATCTATTATCTATCTATCTATCTATCTATCTATCTATCTATCTATCTATCTATCATCATCTATCCATCCACCTACCCACCCACACATCTATCCTATCTATCTATCTATCTATCTATCTATCTATCTATCTATCTATCTACCTTCTATCTATCTATTTATTTGTGGTGAGTGTTTGCATTGGAAAGTTTATGGACCTCCGAGGATAACTTGTGGTAGTTGGTTTTTTTCGACCATGTAGATCCTGGGGATCAAAGTTATGCCACCAGACTTAGCAAATAGCACCCTTAACTCACTACGCTATCTTTTTGACCCTTGTTTTCACTTTTATTTTTCTAAAGGGCACATATTTCATTAATACTTTATCATGGCAAATATTTCATTAACTATGAAAAGAATAAAATCACTTGTTAATCTTTTATAAAACAATGCCATCTGCAATGGATAATCTAGGCTGTCAACTTCACAACATCTGTAATCAACTAAAACTCAAATAGCTGAGAAAATCTAGTAGAGATTTTCTTGGTTGAATCATCTGAGAGGATAGATTGATCCTGAATCTGGGCTACACCTTTTGGAAGCAGCACACATAACAGAACATGAAAGGAGGCTTCACTTTTTGATTTGCTCGCCCTCCCTCTCATTGGTAAGTTCATCCTTGTTCTTCCTGAGAAATTCCTTCACTGGTATTAGAACCTACCTCTTTTGAATTTCAACACTGAGAGAAGCCAACCACTCTCTAGGAATCCTCTGGAACTCCAGCACCATACTGAAACTGCTGAGAGTCCAGTCTTGTAGAAGGAAACTACCAGCTTATTAATCTTTGATTAATAACTAAAAATTATTGTTGGACTACAAAGACCAAAGCCTGTAAACCATGCTAACACATTCTACACACACACACACACACACACACACACACACACACACACACACACACACCCCAAACCTCCAAAGCTATTCTATCTTTTCTATTCCTTTAAAGAGAACAGAATTGTAAGGATGACATTGGTTAAATTTCTGGAACTAGCTTTGTGATACCTACAGTTACTGAAAACTTCTATACTAGCATGGAGAACACTGAGAGCCCATGATTAGAAGAACTATTTGAAGGGATTAGAAAAGTAAAGAAAATGTGGGCCCTGGACAGTTGCTTCTAAAGGCTCTGGAAAATCTGACAAAAGAAAAGTCTGAGCTCTAGGTCTGGCTCTAGATCTATATAAAGAGCCAAATGGGTTCTAAGTGTGCCCTCGGAGAGGATCTACCATCCAGTTATAGGGCGCAAGTTGTAGAAAAAAGTCAAACCAAATCCTTATCCTACAGGGCAAGGAGGCAGGAGTGTTGGGTGGGTGGGGGAGCCCCCTTATAGAAACAGGGGGAAGGAGGATGTGGTTGGAGGTTTCCAGAGGAGAAACTGGGAAAGGACATAACATTTGAAATGTAAATAAATAAAATATTGAAAACAAAACAAAACAAACAAACAAACAACAACAACCACAAAAAGATTTGCTGACCTACTGTGAAAATTCAAGTCTCAGCTTCAAAGAGTACTGACAGTTACAATATGGGTTCTGATTGGTAAAGAGTGAGATACTGTAACTTGGGATGGAGAGATATGGGGAGACTGTCATGAGGCTGAAGACTTCAAATACTCATATTCTGAAGGGGTTATCTCACCTGAGGAAGGTGTTTCTCTATCCTTCCTAGAAAATGCATCACTGCCTAACCCCCTGCCTGCTATATTACCCTTTTCACATTTACCTGGGGGAATTAATTCATCATTGACCACCAAACTGGCACCAACTTTCTCTGAAGGAGATGCCAGACAAGATAATAATAATTTCCCCAAGGCCTACCAATAGTTGCCTCTAGACCTATAGTCAGATTCAAAGCTAATCAGGATCCTAGAAGGCTGATAGACAGTGAAGTTCATGGGAAGGTCTACTATACCACTAAAGTTCTTAGTGAATTGACAATTCATTCAAGCAGACATCTGGTGAACAAGTGTGGGGATAGATTTTAAGGGTATGGAGTAATGGTGAACGAAACATAAAATTGAGTCAGACTGAGTTTCTTGATATGAACTTATAGAATAGAGATTCCAAATTTAATATGGAAGTTCCCACAGCTTAAAAATGGTGTCAAAAATTTGTAAGATTCTTGGGCTGAAACACTGGTCAGTATATGGCCTACTGAAAAGGAGCTGGGGATGCCTGATATTCCTTAGCTTAATCTTGGTAAATGTATTTTAAGTCTCAGGAAAATTGTAATGCTAGAGTGGACACTAAAATATAATATCCACAATGGGGGGAGGGGACCAGAAGACATCTCCTTCACTAATGTCATAAGATGCAAAATGGTGAGAAGGGCACTAGCACATTTAGAGTTTTTTTGTTGCTCTTTTTATTTTGGCAGACCTTAGTGTTGGGGATGCTGCTGCTTAATTCAATGAATTTGATGTGATGAGTTTAATTAGGCCCTGAGGCAGCACTCGATCACCAAAGGCAAGATGAGCATAGTTTTCATAATGGGCAGCAAAGGAAAAACAATACCTATAATGGTATAATGTATAATGGACAGCACAGACAAAGCAATGCCTGCATGTCCTGACCCATGATGGGAACCATAGGCAAAGTGATTTTCATGATGACATGGCTTGTACAACCTTTAGTACTGGCTATATAATCATGGTGTTTCCTGGAATGAAATAGATATGAAGATGACTAAGTTTTTATTTGAGCTACATAAACAAGAAACTTTCAAACAAATGGAAGAAAGGCTACATTGGGTCATAGGAATGAGGAGACATAGTTTTTGTCCTGAACTTATTTCTAGATTTGAGCCAGTTTGCAGGTCCAGAATCTCCTGCTGAGGGGAAGACAAATTCTGCTTAGGAGGGACCATAATTAAAAACAAACAAACAAACAAACAAACAAACAAACAAACAAACTATAATTTGTATTGTTAGCCATTCTCTCATCCTTCCCCATAGAGACCTAAAGCCTTATACAAGAGTGACTGCATATGGGAAAAAAATAAACAAAGTAGAATTTCTGAGGTTTGGTGGATACTAATTCTAAATTGATGCTGAGTAATCATGAATAGACTTCAAAATCATTTGGCCCTCTAGGTATGTTTGGGGCTTATGAAGCTCAGGTGATTAATGGAGGTTTGGCTGAATTCTGACTCACAGTAGGTCCTTGGCCTTATTCTGTGGTTATTTCTCCAGCTCTAGAATATAAATTTGGGTTAGAAATTGGCAGAATTTCCATACCACCATCCAATTCCTACTTCAATATGTCTCCTTTTCTTCATTGATACCCTTTCTTAACTGAGACACAGCTATTGGTCTACTTACCACCTTCAACAACATTATTTGTTTTGAAGTAAAAAAGGCAAAGCTGTATTATATATGCAAGATGTACTAGATATGTAATATTTCTACTGTAATATTTATCACCATTTGCATTTAAAACCATTTTAAAACAATTAAGGGAAATCCAACAATATTGAGCAAAATGAAGTATCTATTTTCTAATAATATACAAAACTACATGACAGCCAATCCCACTCTTAGCTGAACCAATGATTTTTAATATTTGTTTTTCTAGTGACTGCTTTTACAGAAGAATGACCAACACTTGATTACCTATTGATTATGTTTTATGGAAGATGAAGGTTTAGCTTACTAGTGCTAACTCCACAAATCCCAATCTCCTTTCCAAATGCATTAGAGCATTCCCTTTAGAGTTCTATTTACTAATTACACTTAGATAACAGACATACTTGTATGCATACTATACCAGGAAATCTGCTCATCTCTCTCTATCTCCTTTTTAAAATCCTGACATTCACATAACCTTTCAGGGATCAATCAGGGATAGCTCTATGTAAAGGTAGATAGCTTTACCTTTATGTTGTCAAATTGAACTTTGTGAAATTTTTTTTCTTGAAAACTATTATTTATCTTATGATTATGGAAGCTCTACTCTACAAACTGTGTTTTATATATAGATGTTTTTCTTTTCTCCTTTATGTGTGATACCCTGTAGAATCTGACAAAGTCATTTCCAACAAATATTCAGATAGATTATCTTTTCTTATATTCCATCTATTGATTGAAACTATGCTATACATTTAGCAAGGTTGATATTAGCTAAAGTTTCTTATTTCATATTTTGTAGGAATATATTGCATAGAAAATGCATTCTACCTTTCCGTGGGGGTATTTTTGCTTTTAGCTCAATGACTTCCTGTTCTAATTTGGGCCAACATCGTTTTAGTCTAGCTGTGTAGGCATCTTTTAGAGATTTTTTTTATCACGCATTTTCTTATGTATTTTATGTCTTTTTATGAGATTGGAGGAAGTAATATATTCTTAAATATTGCCACTTTTGTAGTTTTATTTCATTTTTAATATATGATAACACATTCATTTATAATATTTTCATAAATTGTATGTCATTAAGAGCTAATGGTTAAAAATTTGATGTCTTTTTTTCATTGACCTTATTTTTGTACAATATAAGTGTTGAAATCATTTCTCTTTTGACTTCTGAAATATTATCTTTAAGATATATTTCCATTTCCTTGATGATTTTAATTTGAAAACAGTCTTCACTGTTGGAAAATACTTATTTTTTATGATTTATTTGTTTCTTACTATTCATCATTTTTACCCTCTATTGTCTCTTGAACAAATATTGCTTGTTCATTAGTCATGGGTTCATCCTTTGTGTCTTTTTCATGATTCCATAAATTTATGAAAGCTTTTTCTCCTTTGAGAAAAATTTGCTAGTATTTTAATAACAATATTTCTAAGTATGGCAATGAGGCATAATTTGTTGGTTTTGTTTAGGCTTTTCGGACTTCAACAGTTGTGTTTTTGCAGTTTCTGCTCTTTATCTGTGTTATTTTGCTAATAAATCAATCAATTTTCTGTTGCTTGCTGTGCCCATATGTTTGGTAAGTAGAAATTTCTACTGGTATTATAAAAAAGTAGAGTTGTACTTAGGAGTCTTACCGTCTTATGTTGTAGAGATTTGCTGGCATGATAGGTCTTGCCCTCCACATGGGCTCACTAGCTCTCTGAGTGGATACAGTCAGCATTAAGTTTAGGCAGACATCGGCTTAAAACTGTACCCCCTCACCAAAACTTTTATACTGATGATTCTCTCCTATTATTTTCTACCCACACTTGCCAACTTAGACACATTATGCAATATGTGAAATAAATTCTGAAAACATCCTTGCTCCTTGCTACTGAGAGAAGTTTCTGTGTTTTGATAATTGTTCTTACTGGACTAAGTTCATTTGGTAATGTAGGAGTGACTGAGAAAAATCATTTGCTATGCTTTCTCAACTTTTAGTTATACTATTTCTTGAGTGGTGGCATAGGATACTGATTTTCTTTATTTGGGAATCATTGTTCTGAGTGAAGAGCAGCCCCTAACTTGAGGAATAAAATAGGTTACACAGTTGTCACAAGTAATCTTGGTCCCTGGTCATTGACCTTGTTAAGAAAATTTCATCAGTATGTAAAGTTTAATAATTTTCTGTCTGAAGATCAATTTCTGAAAACATGGTAAAAAAGTGAAATTACTAAAGATCTTACTTACTAAGATTTTGAAAACTATACTAAAATCTTACAAATTATAAGAAGTATTTTGTAGGTTATGATAGTTTGAGATCATGAGAAATTTATAAGATAATGTTTTATAAAATAGAAATAATGTAAGTTCTATACATGTTTTTAAAAAAGACAAGAGACACAACCCCAAAAGTTAAAGATAATGTTTATTTCAACCTTACCATAGAAATGTGGAAGTGATGTACATGTTTAACAACAGAATTAGAAGATTATGCAAATCTTTGTTTTTATGGAAAGCTTGGTATTTATTTATCACTGTTCTGTTAATCAGACTACATCTTGATAATTAGCGTCAGAATAATCATGATCATTTTCTTCTAAGTCAATGTTATGTTTATAAATTAAAGTGGGAAAAATCGTATTTATTCAAAGGTAATATACTAACCAGGATATAAGTTCTTTTCTGTTTTCAATATCTATGAGGAGATTTTTCTTTCTTTTTTTTTTCCCTCAGGGTCCCCAAAAGGGCAAGGAGTCATGTTTTAATAGTACATGTTGCTTTAGAAGAGGACAAAATTTGATTTCAGAACTAATATCATCAGTTGCCTCCAGCTGTAACTCAGGCTTCAGGTGTTAATCCCATTTCTTCAGACATCTGTAGATCCTAGCATTTACAAGCACAATATGTACAATAAATCTGCATATACACAACATTGAGAACATCTTAGAGAAAATCACACTATTTCACAAAGGTTTCAGAAAAATGTAGTAATTGATTAAAATGGCATTGGTCACTAGCAGTTGCCAGAGTTTTGTGTGCCTCCAATGGTATTCTCCTCCACCACAGTGTGAAGAGAATGTGTGAAGTTTCAGGTGTTTTCATTGAGCTTAACTTATGCAAATCTTGATGTAATTTAGTATCCTACATCTTTACCTGGATGAATCTCACAATTATGTTTAGTGCAAAAGTAATCAGAATATGTACTTACACACACTTACACATATGTGTGCATATGTCTACTGTTCAAGGTTATTATAAATCGCTTGGGATACACAAAACCATTATGAGTCTATTGGTTACACAAATACAATGTGAATACAAACACGTTTGTGGTTGCCATTATAAAATGTAAAACATAGCAAGTGTGGAGCAGGGTCAAGAAAGTATATAGAGATTCAGTTACATTTGTAGATTCTGGGGTTTTAGTTAGTCTCCATATAGTGTATATATGTATGATTTATGACGTATAGGAGGTACGATATGTGCAAATATGGGCATGCATTTTATATCTGTAGAGGTTAGAGAACAATTCTGAATGTTGATCTTCACTTTCTGTCTTGCTTTAGAAAGGCTTCTTTTATTGTTCATTGCTTTGAATGTCAGGCTAGTTGGCTCACAAGCCTTTGGGTTTTTTTGTGTGTGTGTGTGTGTCCATTTCTTATCTTGCAATAAGAACATAAGGACTATAGAGGCATGGTATTGTTATCTGAATGTATATAGGTTATGGATGTTTGAACTCAGATCTTCATGTTTCTCTGGCAAGAACATTATCCATTGAGTCATCTCCATTTTCCATGTGTTGTTTACATACTACACTTTTAGTATATGGATGTACTTTGATCAGTCCAAAAAAAAAAAAAAAAAAAAAAGAAGAAGTTTGATTTTACTGACATTGGAGCTTCTAAGGCAGTCAGACCTTTGTGCAGGCTGCAAGTTTTATAATTTCAGCTGCAGGAAAAAGTATTACCCTTTTCAGGTAGAGATTGCTATTATTTTTATATCCTAGCTGAAAACTAGAGATGCGAATTTGAAGATAGTTAATGTGGAATGTCTGAAACTGGTAGTTGTATTTTTGGAGGTACCTGGTTTAAACAGCAGCAGCTTCTTCTGTAAATGGACAATACAGAGAGAACTCTAAACTTCTCCTTGGTGGAACTGGAGAGTGAGCACTGGTTTTCAATTCTGAGAATCTTTGTTAAAATCTTATTGATTTCATAAATGGTATGAATATGTTAAACTCTTTGTGTTGTATGTGTTTGAAAGTTGCTCTTGGCTTGTTCCATCAGTTTTGCAAATGTCATACATGACTGCTTTCATGGATATGTTGAGGTATGTAGTCCAGTATCTTACAGAGTACAAAAGATTTCTACCCATATTATGTCCCTACAGTATACATTTACTTTCTTTTTTTAGTTTTCTTGATGGTGAGTATTTAAGTAAGGTCACTATGATATTTAGAGAATTATATAAGAATTCCAGATTATGTTCATTTCTTTTCTATATCAGACTCACTTTACTTTCAGTAGTTGATGGTTTATCAGAATCATTAACTATCACCGGATCTCAACTACTAATTTTCACGTATTTGTATAAATACTATATTTACATCTGCCGATCCCACTTGCATCTCCGAATTGGAATTTTAGAAATTTGTAGTATTAGAATTTTCTCTAGATAATTCTGCTTTTAACAATATTTTAAGAAGAAAATAATAAAGTATTTGTATCAGCTCTCACATTTAGACGTCTGTTTATGGCTTTATATTTCATTTTTACTTGCACATTGATTTTATGTTGATTATCTAATTTATTTGCATCACTTGATTACAAGGTATATCATCCCTTACATTGATTTTCCTCTACTGTGCCATATAAGTAGAAGATTAATTTAGTTTTGCAAGCAATCATAAAATCCAACTCATCAGGACTCAATATATATCTATAGTTGCAAGCAATGTGTTCTTTCACAAGCCATAACCAGTGATCAGCATTTGCTATTTTTATTTCCCTAGTAAAATACTTTTATTATTTAAGAAACTGAAATGAGATCTAGATAAGTGCAGCTGAACCAGATGGAGTGAGCGATTTAGACTTAAGAACATAAGAAAATTACTACATGATTCGGATCAAAGGTGTGTCCTAATTTTCCTTCCTTCCTGGGGCATCAGCGAAGAGACGGGTTGTGTTGGTGGAGGTTCATCCTTACACCGACCTCTTGTCAGATCAAGGCTGACTTCTTCTCTTTATTAAGTTTTTTTTCCTAGAAATTAATTTTCCTATGTATTTTTCAAAATTCTCTTTTTAAGTTCCCTTTTCTCCGCTCTTACCTACTGTAGTCCTACTAAATTTCATGTTTTTATGTTCTACTCTATAAAACAATAGGGCTTGAGTTTTACCTTAATTTGTTTTCTATAGCTTCAAGGATTGTTTGTTCATATAAACATCTTGGATAATTGGGAAAGTTTGTGTTCACTGTAGCTCCTCCTTAACGACCTTATAAACAATGATGCAGTCTTCTTTACAATTTTAAAGGACAGATGTAAAGGAGTGTACCATATCTCTTTAGCTTTTTCAGTTTTCTCTCCTTGGATCTCCCCAAATCCCAGGTTTCATTATTAATGCACTGGAACGGATTATGTCTTTTGTAAGAATTGGACCTTTGACCCCGTTTTATATATCCCAATGCTGAGCACTATCAGTGCAAAGACTTTTGTAATTTTAGTCAATTTCATTGAGCTCACTGTGACTGTTCCTTTAACAATTCCTAGCGTGAGGACTAGATGGATGAAGCTCATTGTCCTCATGGAGCTTACACTGGGTGTAGATGCAAAGGAAGCTAAGTGAACATCAAGTATGTGAGCAGCACAGATGCTCAGTGAGGAGAAACAGTAAAGCAGAGAAGAAGGATGCAAACCCTGGGTAGGAGACAGGGACCGCTTCAGAGGAAATGGTGTTTGAATAAACCTGAAAGAAGTGAAGGGGATTACTTGGAGAAAGAATATTTCAGGCAGAGGGAAGAGAATATGCAATAAGCTGAGGTCGGTGCCCCCTGAGCGTGTTTTAATAATACCAAGAGGCCAGCGTAGTAGATGCTGAGAAGCAGACAGAGTGAAGGAGGCAAGCTTCTGCGTTCATAAGGGAAAGTTATATCAAGCTTTTCAGTTAATTGAGAAGTTTGCTTCTGAGACTGAGAAGGGAGATCATAGGAGAATTGTGAACAAGATGTAGTCCAGTTAATTTTTAATTCTGTTCTTCTAGAAATCCTGTAAAAGGCAAAGCATTAGGGAGGCTAAGACAGTAACAGATGAACAGTGTGTAGTGTTTGCTTTATGTGAGAGATGACTGTGTCGTCGGCAAGCAGAAATGGTGAAAAAGGAGAGATAATTAGCATCTTGGATATATTTTGAACATAGAAGCTGGTGAAATTGATGAATGAGAAAGAGAAGTTTCAGAAGGTTTTTGTCATTTGGTCAGACAGCCGGAGATAAGTTGTAATCAATGAAATGAAGGAGGTTTCAGAATCCCCTGGAGTTGAAAGATTTCAAGTGTTACTTTGTTCAAACTCCAGCATGATTGCAATTTGGTGGACAACTTAAAAATCCAGAATCCTGTATTACTTGCTTTTGCATAGATAGGACAGAAGTAAAGAAGTAATAATGTTTTATAGCTGCTGGCTTCTGAGGGTTTATACACTCCACAGTTGCTTGGATATGTGTGTTTGTCAGATCATCCTGGTACTAGAAACCTGAACAGAAGGAAGCTGCTCAGGGAGCAGAGGTTGAGAGGAATACAGGCAGGGGCAAAGGTTAAGACACAGCCTCTGAGAACACCATGCTGTAATCTAATTCCTCCATCTAGACATCAGCTCCAAAACTTCCAACAAACTCTCCAAATTGTGCTCATGCTGAGCCTCAGCTCAACACAGGATCCCTTGCACGAAATTTCTCATGGAAACCATTTCTATTGACTTTTGCTCGGCTGAAGTTCCTGTTAGAACGTGGAGTTATATAGACCCACTAAGATATCTAAATAGTACCCAGGTTATTGGATATGGTCTTGTAATATCTTCAGAAGCTTCTCTTTATACTTTTCTACATTCTTCAGCCACATTCATAGGTGTGAAGCCTTTCCTCAGCCAAACTCCTGCTGCCAGGAGCGAGTCTGAGTTGTCATGACTTTTCAGAAGGAACCCAGAGTCAGTTGGAGTGATGCTGTGCCTTGCTAAGCTTGGGAAGGACATGTTTCCACTGCTACAGGCTTGGCATCCTTTAAACAAGTTCGAATAAAACTTCTGTTGCTAACACCCGCTAAAGCAGCCAGCACCCACAAGACAGGCCTGACTGACATTAGTTTATACCCTGTGAAAATAATTAGTAACCTGGTATGTGAGGTGCCATTCTGGTCCTTTGTTGATTAACACAATAATGAACCTGCATATATTAACATTTTACATTTTTCTTAAGAATTTTTCTTAAGAGAACTGGACAGGTAATGGTGGGAGAGACTTGTAAGTTCAAGACTGGAAGGAGAGGGGGTCTGCAATTGGAATGTAAAATGAATAAAAAATACATTATTGGGTTCTTTCCAACTTCTGGCTATTATAAATAAGGCTGCTATGAACATAGTGGAGCATGTGTCCTTCTTACCGGTTGGAACATCTTCTGGATATATGCCCAGGAGAGGTATTGCAGGATCCTCCGGTAGTACTATGTCGTTTTCTGAAGAACCACCAGACTGATTTCCAGAGTGGTTGTACAAGCTTGCAATACCACCAACAATTAAGGAGTGTTCCTCTTTCTCCACATCCTCGCCAGCATCTGCTGTCACCTGAATTTTTGATCTTAGCCATTCTGACTGGTGTGAGGTGGAATCTCAGGGTTGTTTTAATTTGCATTTCCCTGATGATTAAGGATGTTGAACATTTTTTCAGGTGCTTCTCAGGTGAGAATTCTTTATTTAGCTCTGAACCCCATTTTTTAATGGGGGTTATTTGATTTTCTGGAGTCCACTTTCTTGAGTACATTATATATATTGGATATTAGTCCCCTATCTGATTTAGGATAGGTAAAGATCCTTTTCCAATCTGTTGGTGGCCAGATGCCCCTCAACAGAGGAATGGATACAGAAAATGTGGTACATTTACACAATGGAATACTACTCAGCTATTAAAAAGAATGAATTTGTGAAATTCCTAGGCAAATGGATGGACCTGGAGGGCATCATCCTGAGTGAGGTAACCCAATCACAAAAGAACTCGCACAATATGTATTCACTGATAAGTGGATATTAGCCCAGAAATTTAGAATACCCAAGATATAAGATACAATTTGCTAAACGCATGAAACTTAAGAAGAACGAAGAGCAAAGTGTGGACACTTTGCCCCTTCTTGGAATTGGGAACAGAACACCCATGGAAGGAGTTGCAGAGACAAAGTTTTGAGCTGAGGGGAAAAGGTGGACCATCTAGAAACTGCCATATCCAGGGATCCATCCCATAATCAGCTTCTGAGCGCTGACACCATTGCATACACTAGCAAGATTTTGCTAAAAGAACCCAGATATGGCTGTCTCTTGTGAGACTATGCCGGGGCCTGGCAAACACAGAAGTGAATGCTCACAAGTCAGCTATTGGATGGATCACAGGGCCCCCAATGAGCTAGAGAAAGTACCCAAGTAGCTAAAGGGATCTGCAATCCTATAGGTGGAACAACATTATGAACTAACCAGTACCCCACCCCCACCCCCCCTGGAGCTCCTGTCTCTAGCTGCATATGAATCAGAAGATGGCCTACTCGGCCATCAGTGGAGGGAGAGGCCCATTGGTCGTGCAGACTTTATGTGCCTCAGTGCGGGGGAACGCCAGGGCCAAGAAGTGGGAGTGGGTGGGTAAGGGAGTGGGTGAGGGAGCGTGTGGGGGACTTTTGGGATAGCATTGGAAATATAATTGAAATAAATACCCAATAAAAAATGGAAAAAGAAAAAAATACATTATTGGAAAAGAAAGGAAAAAGGAATACATTTTGCTTTTCCTTTATCTTTTTTACTGTAATATGTGAATACTAACATTTGTCATTTGTGTGTGTGTGTGTGTGTGTTTTCTTCATAAATGTTAACTGTCTATGGGTATAAGAATGGGAGTCTGGGTGCATACGTATTCCAGATGCTTGAAGGGAAACCAAATGCTAAGGGGTTCAACTAGTCCAATAGTACTGCCAAAGGCAATTGCTACGACTTGAAACAAAGTCTATATGTGGTCACTTCTGTGATAAAGGAACTCCAGTTATTTACCGCTTTCATTTTCCAGAGTACAAATCTCAGAAAAGATTATTTTGCCCATTGCATCGGATATATCAGTCATGTGTTTAAGTGTTGGGTAAATGATTGACATTTGCATCCTAAGATAAAGATAATGGTAATAATTAGGAAAAGGCAGAATAAAAAGAAAAAAGTTGATATCTGAAACTTCTCTTACCTTAAATGAGATTGCAAGAATATTATTGAGAACCACTTGAAAAAGCCATTGAGTAAATCAGAAATCTGCTTCCTGGCTGTATTAATTACCCAGAAAAAAAGATCTAAGTAAAAACATCAACTTTTTAAAAGGAATGTTAAAAAATGAATATGAAATTAAAAAATCCAAACAAAAATTTAATGTGTAGGATTTATTTCTTGTAAAAAAATGACGATTTGCTCTGCCAAAATGTGACAAGAATAATCAGAAGGCTTATTCACATTACACTTAACCAACAAAGAGTTAATGTGTGTTCTAATGGCTTTCAGAAATAGGTATGAAAAGGTGAATGTCTCCATAGAAATATGAGTGAAGAGCTTTAACTGATATTTTACAAAGGAGGGATGTAAATGGCCAAAGAATGTGTGAAAAAAGCATTGATCTCTGTTATTTGAAGACATAAAGTGAAAACCACAATGAGATGCCATTTTATCCAGCAAATTTTCAAGAACATTAACAACCATTATGTACCTTATTTAGGAGAGTCCAGAGAGAGGAGAGCTTCCTGTTAAGTGATTAGTGGTTTTCTGAGCTGAGATAGCACGGAGCCTTTTTTACACTTCAGTTTTAATTGTGACGACTCTGTTGTGATAGTTTTGGGTGGTTTGCTGAAAATGAAAGACTATGACTTTTCTATACATGAGGCAAAGCATGCTGGGAGCAAAGTGTGTTCCCTTGAACTTCAAAATGGCACTGAATAATCAGGCAGTTATAGAAATACATGAAGGCTATCATGTCTCAGCAGTTGAGGAAATTCATGAAGCTATGGGCACTCATTTGGCAGGAGTCCGAACAAGAAATTGTCTTTCCTAGAACAATGTCATTGTTATTCTGCTCAGCTGGGGCAAAGTGTTTAATAAGATCACTAGGAAGCTGTTTCCAGATAATGCAATAAACTCCACAGAGAAGCCTTGTCTTGTGTGATGTACTGTTCTAGGGAACTTAGCTGTCTCACTTTTTCTCTTTAAACACAGATTACACAGAGATGTATATGCTTGAAAAAAACATATATATGCAATATAATTTCATCACTTCTCCTTCCAAACCATCCAATAAGCATTCTTTTAATTTTCTGTCATTCAAATTCAATGCCATTTTTTGTTTAATTGTTGTTACATGCATATATGTACTCATTTGCGCACATGTATAATCCTAAATATAAAAATACAACCCACTGTGTCTATAAAATGCTACTTGTATGTATGTATGTTTTCTGGACTGACAATTTGATATTATACAAGGTAAACAATGATAAGAAGTGAAAAAAAAACTAGTAAGAATGATTGATGCCAACAAACAAACAAACAAACAAAAGGTCACCACATCTGGGACTCTATAGGTGTTGGGTGTTTGCTATGTGTGGGAATAAGGCACTATAAGTAAAGACATCCCACTGCACCTTGTATTAAGTGCTCATCTTTTACAAATTGCATCTTGATTTTGTACTGGTTCTGTTCATTTGTTAACTTCATGATGTGATATTGAGTAGTTTTCCATGATTTTTACATGAAATTTAGAGATAATACACACACACACACACACACACACATGCTTCATATTCTATAGGCCTGTGTATGTTTCAAAGATGATTTTTGTATGTAATTTTATTTTTGTTTTGCATAGTCAGAAAATTCCAAGCACAGGAGGGAAAGTGAAATTTCTTCTTCAGCTGCAATCTTTGGTCAATGCAAATTGACAATCAGTCATGGTACTTATTTTAGTATATGCATGTTTTAAAATATTTTGTATTGGAAATATTAAAGAAGGCATTCTAATGTCAAATTTTGCTGAGATGCAGTAGATTAATATTAGGAAGTAGAAATGATCCCACGTTTTCTATATGGCAATGATACAGGAGTATCATTTACATCATAATAAATTTCCAGAGGTAAAACTTCCAAGGTATCCTCTGGCTGGTGACTGAATTAGCTTTCAGCGTGAGTAGCATTTATGACGGCAATTGTGGGATTTATGAAGTCTTGCTTACTTAGAGGCAGCTGCTGACACTTCCAAAATTACCCCCCAAAAGGCATGGGAGTCCAAATTGGAACAGGAAGATGAAGCTCTTCTTAAGCAGTGAGATTGTGAACTTGAAAGTAATGAATTGAATAGATGATGTGTTAGAAGCGGATGATGGGAAATATGAAAGTCTTATATGAGACCAGCTGTTCTGATGAACATATGTATGATGGTATTTTCTTAGTGAAAACGAAGCATAATGGAACCGTACAATCAAGGTCATCATACTTGAAAGAATTTCTGATATTTAAGGAATTCATTACTGGTTAAAATTCATCATTTCTCATTAGATGTTCTGCTTAAAAATAACACAAAAACAAAAAACAGGTGGTGGGAAAGTTAACTACAAATATCAAAATACTTTAAATGGAAGAAATTTGTATAATTATATGATAGGCTTCAGGCCACTTATCAATTATGCATTTAAAATACTGGAAGAGAAGGATTACAGGTGACACATATTTATGTCCCCAAAGCGGAGAGCACAGTGACTTGAATATAGTACATATTCAGCAAATATTTGTTGAAAATACTTCATGGAATGCAGAGGAGGTATAAGGTGCAGGCTCTGCATTTGTATAACATACAAGTCTCAGGACCAGACAAACTTAGAACAATGAGCTGAACAACATTTATAAAATATAAAAGAAATGTAGTTTTAAATAGTAAAACATAAAGTATATTTTCTGATTTGTAGAATCAATAGCTGAGCAGAATCTAAAACAAAGATCTGTGTAATTTTGATTTTGCAGATAAGCCTTGATCTTGGGCTTCTAAGAATGGAAAATTTAAAAAAGATAGAGTTGGAAAAATCAGTTGGATAAATTAAAAGTTTTACAATTATAAGCTTTGAAGTAAATTGCAAGGATGATTATTAACATTCATGGTGTTTGATTGAACACAACTCAACCAAAATGGGTGATGGTGAGATAGAATACTTTATTCTGAACTTGCTCTGTCAAATCCATATGAGCTAATATTTCAATATATTGTACTTTATCCCTGCATGATGGAACTAGTATCTGTCACTCTGCTAAATTTATGAGTAGGAAATATGTCTTTTGGTTCAGTTCATTCAATTCCACAAGTATTTATTAAGTATTAGTCTGAGCAAAGCACTATAGAATCATCCATGTACAAGCAATTAAAATTTAACTGGCTTAGGGAGTATTTGCTTGATCATCTCTTTCTAAAAAGTGTTAACTGTTTGTGGTCTTCATCCATCTTCTTATAGAAGTACCACAATTTAGAGCCTTGAAATTAGAATGAACATGATGTCACCCAAGTAGGGTATCTAAATTTTTACATTCATGCTGGGCTTAAAGCAATGGCAGTATTTTTAATTTAATTTAAATTTTTAAGTGCCTATCACTTAGCTATACACTAGCACTGATTAAGTTCTTTGTTTCTCAGGGCCACTACTTAGTTAACTGGACTTAGGGTTTCTATTTTGCCTATTGAGAAACTGAGGTGGAGACAGTTAAATAATTCTCCAAGTGCTTATTGGTTGATTGTTTGGAAATAATATCCTTGAACCTAATAGATTCTTTAGTAAATCATATTCAAGTGCATAATACTATAGCAGAACTGGTAACATATTTTTATTGTTCATTTACCTTATTGCTCATTAGTATTTCCACTTCACCTATGAGTAATTTTAATAAAATCTTATGGAAATGGGCATTTTTTTCTAGGAAGTATCAGGAGTCTTATTACAGAGAAATATTAAGACAAGTCAAACAAAGGGGAATATAATATAAACTTCAAAGGTATAGATCTGAAGAGCATAGTGATTCAGACTCCAGGTACCTTTTTCCTCTCCCTTACAGTGTAATTGAAAATGTCTGTAGAGGGATTTGATTAATCAAGGGGAAGTTTGCATGTGATGGGCATATTGAGCATAGGACCACGGAAACTACTAAGTATGCTTCTACTTGCAAACCATGCCCCTTTGAATCAGACGTCCATAGCAGAGAAGAATCTAGCCCCTCTTACCAGTAGCCTGAATATGAAAGAAAAATGACTTCAGTCAATAAAGAAAATCAAAGCAAAATGAGTTGATGTTTTACTAAATTCTGTAAAGTTTGTTGCTCTTCCAGTGGTTCCATAACTGACGCATATGCCTGAATGTACCCCCGTTTTAGTTCAGAATACTTCTGAAAAATTGGGAGTTCTGGAATTTATTATTTCTTTTCATATTCTCTTTCATTACCATTTGAGGAAAGAAAGGTAATCAATTATCTGTGTGATCGCTAGCCTCTCAATACCATTATTACTTTTAAGCAATGAATAATTCTGTAGGCTGGAGTTCAAAACCCTTAAAGTGTAGTTCAGTTTTGTTCAAAAAGACAAATTCAGTAAAATAGTTTTTGGTTAAAGAATGGTAATCCATGAGATGCTTGAGACAGCGAAAGGATTGTAATGCAGAGATATCTTTGTCAACTAGCAATTCCTTGTGTAGTCTTCTTGTTGAAATACTTGAGAAGCTAATTTGGTTTGTTCAGGCTCCTGTGGTCACAGTGCATGAGTACATCCATTAGTAATGGATAATTTGGGATTCATCAAACAAGTGATGTTGGTTCTTAGTAATTTAATATTGATAAGTGTAAATTTTGAGAGCAAAGAAAACATGACCCTAAAAATGAAACCAAGGCCTATTTCGCAAAGAGCCTTTCATAATATTTAAGGAATATTACTCTATCTAGTAAAGCGGAGAAGACACTACTTAAGTTGAGTCAGAGGTGTCTTACGTGGTCAACTTTTTTTTTTAGCTAAAATGATTTTTGATGGCTATATGGAGAATGATGAATGAAAAAAGAAAGAAATTGAAAATTCAACTAAAGACAGGGAAATTCTTGCCACAGATTTTAGAATGCCAAGGCTCTGAGTAGAATATGGATCACTGAATGAAGTAAAAGAGCATGAAGTTGAAAAATCAGAAATTTAAATGAGTGATGCTGACCCTGGTAATGAATGAGGAAAGGGAGTAGAGGGTGACTATGATTGGGGAATTTCCCAGTGCAATGATGCCTTGGGGAAAGGGCCAGGTGGAATCTGCTGTATCCATATCAGTGACATTGTTTTGGAAGTGTCAAGCCTCAGATAGAATGTATTGAGCACACTTTTGAATCAGATTCTTTATATTAAGGATTCTGTTAGAGATTTTTATCCCATTGACAATGTGCACAACAATCAGGTATTGGAAAAATATTTGGGATGAAAAGAAAAATGCCGGGCATGGTGGTACATGCCTTTAATCCCAGCACTGTGGAAGCAGAGGCAGGCAGATTTCTGTGTTCGAAGCCAGCCTGGTCTACAAAGTGAGTTCCAGGACAGCCAGAGCTATACAGAGAAACCCTGTCTCAAAAACAAAAACAAAAACAAAAAAACAAAAACAAAACAAAAAAGAAAAATAGCTTTAATTTTCCAATTTCTTTTCATGTATAATGTGCATGAGCAGCATCCTGGTCCTTCTTGTTGACTGTTCCATTTCCAACATCTACAGGACTACTAGGCCTATGATTGTACCAATATATGTTTGTGGAATAAGTGTATTAAATGATCAAATTGTGTATGATAAGCTTTTCATAACAAAATATTCATTCCTGTAAGCAATAAATACTATTGAGCTGTTCACCTTGTGAGAGCCTGCATGTGAAGGTTGGATTTATTGAACTGGAAATCAATAAACTGGAAAGAAAACATTTTCTCCCACATTTCGGATACTCAGTGGTAAGCCAGGAACCTAGACAACAATCATCATCCCTATTCAAAATTGGAGACAATGGGAATCTCTCAATAGTCATTGATTCATAGGAGCTCTGAAATCCCACTGTGAAGAACGTTTGAGGCTCTTTATTCTGGGCATAGGAAATAGTCTGAGTAGACTCCAGTTTTGGTCAATATTAGCTCTCCAGTTCTTTATGGGACTTTTATCCTCCACAGGTCTCCTTGTTCTATGATCCACTTTCATAGCATCTAAGGGAGGCACTGAAGAAACTTCTTTAAATGGAAGCTGAGTGACATTATCCATCTGATCCTTGCTCTTAGAAAGTGGGAGCCAGTTATTGTTTCAACAGTTATAGTCTCCTTAAGTCTAGTTTTATAGTAACTCCCACAATTCAGTCATCTGTTAAACACGTTTTAAATGCATTTAATTCTGTTTGCTTCCTTGTCCATGTATATAGGTAGACTATGAGATATTTTGTAATTGTTAAAAGTCTAGAGACTATTCCTAATCTATTGTCAGAATCATTTCATTGAAAGTAGCAATTCATAACATACTTTTATTAAGAGAATATGTTTTTATTTCCCCCCTTTCAAAGATATAAAAGTTTTCTAAAGATGTGTGACAACAGCTAAGGATCCTAACACATGGAGGTACTGGTATTGCTTTAACTGGGTCTATCTCCTTGGTGCTTTTTCAGTATGACAATTTCATGGTATAGCTGTAATTCAATTTATCTGTTTACATTGATCCCAGTCGCGATGTGTTCCTTGCTACGCACCCCAGTATTCTGGGTTCCAGAATAAAAGATACATGTTCAGCCTTTATATATTGATATGTCTAAAACAGCTCAATGGCTGGACCACATCCTAACCTCCAAGTGGCTAATAATCCTATATTCCTGAGTTATTACTTACTAAAATCCATATTCCACCTTTGCTGCACTATACCCACACATGCAACCCCATTGGACTTTGATCCTCCAGCTCCTACATGGCAGCTATATTCTCTGTCCCACACCTCTCAGGCTGTTGTCTCTCTTCTGCTCCTGCCATGACCTATCCCTTTCTTTCTTTCTCCTCTCTGGTCTCTTACCTAGGGATCCTAAAAAGCCCATCTTTGTCTCCCTGCCAAGCTATTGGCCCCCAGCAGCTTTATTTACCAATCAAAACCAATTGGGGGCAGGGTGCTCTCAGTGTCTTACATGAAGATGTGTGGATTCTTGTATACTTTGGGGGACCCAAATTAGCATAATATAAGTAGCATCAGATGAAACCCACAACAGAATGAAGACTAGGTATAAGAGTCAGTTGTTGTTTTACTTTAAACATCCAGGGATATGTACATTGTCTCTTTCCTTGTTATCCTTTTTGATAGATTGGCAATTGTTTCCTAAGCTTATGTCTTTCATGTAGTATTAATCATGCAGTATTAATCATGTAGTATTAATAAACTGTGCTAATATCAAACAACTCTTGTTCATAACATTCAATCTCAACATCTTGCACAACGGTATAGAATAACTATGTATGCTTTATGCTTTCAGTGTAACCATAGGTATCAATTTTAAAAACATTTTGCCTGCACTGAGGATCTTTCCAGTGTGTGAGAGAAAGGAATAGAGTGTGTGTTTTGTTTTGTTTTTATTGACCTGGGGAAAGGCCTAGTAGGAATCTGACATATGCCAAAAAAAAAAAATGTCATTGCTTTGGGAGCATTAAAATTAAGATAGAAAAATAGTTAACATGCTTTTGATTCAGAGTGTCTATTTTCAGAATACTGCCAGAGTGGAAATTATTTTAAAACTTTAGTAAGTGCATTAAAATAATATATTGCAATGCATAAAATTATGTCACCAGGAGGGGAGAGAAATCTCCTTAATGCTAGAATGATAGAAATCTTTTTTTTATAAACATTTTAAGTTATTTATTTTTTTAATTAGGTATTTTCTTATTTTACATTTCAAATGCAATCCCAAAAGGTCCCCCCCCCCACTCCCCTACCTACCTACTCTCACTTCTTGGCCCTGGTGTTCCCCTGTACTGAGGCATATAAAGTTTGCAAGACCAAGGGGCCTCTCCTCCCAATGATGGCCTACTAGGCCAGAATGATAGAAATCTTAAGAGTAAAAAAAGCCAGGCATGGTGGCGCACGCCATTAATCCCAGCACTCGGGAGGCAGAGGCAGGCAGATTTCTGAGTTTGAGGCCAGCCTGGTCTACAAAGTGAGTTCCAGGACAGGCTGGACTATACTGAGAAACCCTGTCTCACAAAACAAAACAAAACAAAACAAAACAAAACAAGAGTAAAAAAAAAATCCAACAGGTTGAGAAAGAAGAGATGTGGAGGGAAATGAAAGTTGGTATTATATTATGTTAGTTACCACATCACTTTCTACTGTGTAGTGAGTGTCAGTGCCACTTGCCCATTTACTCAAAAGCCACATATATACATTTTTTACTTCAGTAGTATTTTCACTATATTCATTTCCTATCAGCTATTGCTACAATGTTGCTATCAACCCCCAAACCTCAGTGGGCTACAATAATACATATTGAGTCTTTATTCACGAGAGCCACTCTAGGTCACTGTGGGTCTGTTTTATACTCATGGCATCACAACCAAGAAAAAGAGGGGTGGGGAAGAGCATCTGATGTGTCACTGATAGAAGAAGGCAGAAGGCCTGTCCAAATTGCAATGATCCCTCAGGACTGTTCTCAAAAATGGTGCTTTCTCCCTTTTCCCCATCCATTCATCCTACCCATCAAAGACAGCATGACTAAGCCAAGGATGCATGTTCTTTGTAGGACAGGAGAAAAAAAGAATATAGATCTGAGATTTCTAATGTAATTTCCTATATAACACTGTTGCATTTACATTGGGAACTCTGTGACCCACAGTAATCAGTGTTTTCATGAAATTATCAACATTTATAAATATTTGAAAATATAATTAAACTATCAGCTCTTGGAGTTTTATAAACATTTTAAAAGAGATCAATTAACCCTATATTTTATTTATAATCCTAAAAGTTTGACTTGGGTTCCTACTTGTGCAGAGCCCCAGTGTGGGACCTGATCCCACAGAGCCTACACCCTAGTTGAAGCTCCACTTCCCAGGATCACAGGATAGCAGGCTCACAGGCTCACAGGTAGGACAGGCTCCAGTCAGAGACAGAGAGGCCAGATGGGGAGATAACCAGATGGTGAGAGGCCAGCATAAGAACAGAAGCAACAGAAACAAATTTGACTTAGCAACATCAAAACCTAGTTCTCCCACTAGAGCAAGTCCTGGATATCCCAACACACCGTTCAAAAAAAGATTCATATCTAAACTCTCATTTCATGAAGATGATAGAGGACTTTAAAAAGGACATAAAGAACTTCCTTAAAGAAATATAGGATACCACATGTAAACAAGTAGAATTCCTTAAAGAGGAAAAACATAAATCCCATAAAGAAACACAGGAGAATGCAATCAAAAAGGTGAAGGAATTTATCAACATCGTCCAGTATCTAAAAATGGAAATAGAATCATTTCATCATTCAAAACACTCAGAGGGAAATAGCCCTGGAGTTGGGAAACCTAGGAAAGAGAACAGGAGTCACATATGCAAGCATCACCAACAGAATACAAGAGATAGAAGAGAGAATCTCAGGGGCAGGAGGTACAATAGAAGACATCAAAACAACAGTCAAGAAAAAAAAATACGCAAAAAGCTCCTGTCTCAAAACATTCAAGAAAATCCAGGAAACAATGAAAAGACTGAACCTGAGACTAGTAGGTTTGGAAGAAAGTGAAGATACCCAACTCAAAGGACCAGCAAATATCTTCAACAAACTTATAGAAAAAAACTTTCCTAACCTCAAGAAAGAAATGCCCAAAATATGATGTGACCATTTATTACTAAATGTTTTTACTTGAAAATTAAATTAAAAAATGCTATATATTTAAAAAAAAAAAATAAAGAGAGGCTGGGATCTGTTCTGGAAGGGGCCACCCTGCCATCTTCCTTCTGAGTCCAGGGGAGGCCACTAAGGGCTCCAGAGTGCTCTCCACACCTCAGAACCTAGGGATCATTTCAGGATCACTGGTGAGTGGAACTTAACATCAGCTCCAAAGAATCGCAGAGGGTCTTGTGCCAGCAGGAACAGGGACAAAGGAACCCTGCCTGACCAGAGGCTGGGATCCATTCAGGTCAGGGCCAGCCCCTCCATCTTCTGCTTGAACCCAGCTGAGGGCATCTAGGACACCAGAAGACTCTCCACGCCACAGGACCCCTAGCACACCCAGGACCTGTGGGTGATAGAAGCAACAGAAGCAACAGAGCTTCGTGGTCAGGGTCCCTCAGGCCTTCATCCTCAGCCAGGAGGCAGAGCTGATACCCAGATCATTGGCCCATTTCTTGTCAGGGGAGAGTCGGCCTATAGGGAGGGTTCTGACCTGAGAACTCAGGAGGTGGATCAGAGCTCCAGGCTGCTGACACCTACTCTGCAAGAGGAGAGCTTGCCTGTAGAGAGTGCTCTGACCACTGGAACTCAGGTGAGAGTTGGACTCCCAGGAGTGCTGAAAGAGGCTAAAAAAAAATCACAGGAGGATCAAGCTCCAGCCAGAGACAGCTTGATCATTAACACCAGAGATTTCCAGATGGCAAAAGGCAAACTTAAGAATCTTACTAACAGAAACCAAGAACACTGGACATCATCAGAACCCAGTACACCCACCACAACGAGTCCTGGATACCCCAACACACCTGAAAAGCAAGACACAACTTTAATATCATATCTCATGATGATGGTAGAAGATTTAAAGAAGGGTATTAATAACTCACTTAAAGAAATACAGGAGAGGAGACTGCATTAGTTAGGGAAGCAGAAACCGGCCTGAGTAGGACCACAGGCCTCATCCAGCTGGATCAGCGCAGGGGTAGCGGGAGCGCAGGGTTGCCTGACACCCGCCAGCTACCCACAACCCCCGCCGAAGGATTTTGGGACTGCTGGTGAGTGGAACACAGCTTCTGCTCCAGTCCAATCACGCGGGACCTGAGACTGCTCTGGTTGGGGAGAGAGAAATCCGGCCTACATAGGGCCACAACCCTCTTCCGGTCAGAAAAGCACCTGGGCAGCTGGGGCGCAGGGTCGGCTGACACTCACCAGCTACCCACAACACCCACCACAGGATCTTAAGACTTCTGGAGAGTGGAACACAGCTTCTGCTCCAATCCAATTGCACGCAGGACCAGAGACTGCATTAGTTAGGGAAGCAGAAAAACGGCCTGAGTAGGACCACAGGCCTCTTCCGGCTGGACCAGAACCGGGGTACCGTCAGCTACCCACGACCCCCGCCGCAGGATTTAGAGACTGCTGGTGAGTGGAACACAGCTTCTGCTCCAATCTTTAAACAGTGACAACGATAACAACTAACCCCAGAGATTACCAGAAGGCGAAAGGTAAACTTAATAATCTTACTAACAGAAACCAAGACCACTCACCATCATCAGAACCCAGCACCCCCACTTCGCCCAGTCCAGGGCACCCCAACACACCGGAAAAGCTAGACACGGATTTAAAAGCATATCTCCTGATGATGATAGAGGACTTCAAGAAGGACTTTAATAACACACTTAAAGAAATGCAGGAGAACACTGCTAAACAGGCAGAAGACAATAAAGAGGAAGCACAAAAATCCCTTAAAGAATTGCAGGAGAACACTGCTAAAGAGTTACAAATCCTTAAAGAAAAACACGATAACATAATCAAACAGGTAGAAGTCCTTACAGAAAAACAGGAAAACACATCCAAACAGATGATGGAAATGAACAAAACCATACTAGACCTAAAAAGGGAAGTAGACACAATAAAGAAAACCCAAAATGAGGCAACACTGGAGATAGAAACCCTAGGAAAGAAATCTGGAACCATAGATACGAGCATCAGCAACAGAATACAAGAGATGGAAGAGAGAATCTCAGGTGCAGAAGATTCCATAGAGAACATCGGCACAACAATCAAGGAAAATGTAAAATGCAAAAAGATCCTAACTCAAAACATCCAAGAAATACAGGACACAATGAGAAGACCAAACCTACGGATAATAGGAGTGGATGAGAATGAAGATTTTCAACTCAAAGGACCAGCAAACATCTTCAACAAAATTATAGAAGAAAACTTCCCAAATCTAAAGAAAGAGATGCCCATGAACATACAAGAAGCCTACAGAACTCCAAATAGACTGGACCAGAAAAGAAATACCTCCCGACACATTATAATCAGAACATCAAATGCTCTAAATAAAGATAGAATACTAAAAGCAGTAAGAGAAAAAGGCCAAGTAACATATAAAGGCAAGCCTATAAGAATTACACCAGATTTTTCACCAGAGACTATGAAAGCCAGAAGATCCTGGACGGATGTTATACAGACACTAAAAGAACACAAATTCCAGCCCAGGCTACTATACCCAGCCAAACTCTCAATTAACATAGATGGAGAAACCAAAGTATTCCACGACAAAACCAAATTCACACATTATCTCTCCACGAATCCAGCCCTTCAAAGGATAATAACAGAAAAAAACCAATACAAGGACAGGAACCACGCCCTAGAAACAACAAGAAGGTAATCCCTCAACAAACCTAAAAGAAGACAGCCACAAGAACAAAATGCCAACTTTAACAACAAAAATAACAGGAAACAACAATTACTTTTCCTTAATATCTCTTAATATCAATGGACTCAACTCCCCGATAAAAAGACATAGACTAACAAACTGGCTACACAAACAAGACCCAACGTTTTGCTGCTTATAGGAAACTCATCTCAGAGAAAAGGATAGACACTACCTCAGAATGAAAGGCTGGAAAACAATTTTCCAAGCAAATGGCATGAAGAAACAAGCTGGAGTAGCCATTCTAATATCTGATAAGATTGACTTCCAACCCAAAGTCATTAAAAAAGACAGGGAGGGACACTTCATACTCATCAAAGGTAAAATCCTCCAAGAGGAACTATCAATCCTGAATATCTATGCTCCAAATACAAAGGCAGCCACATTCATTAAAGAAACTTTAGTAAAGCTCAAAGCACACATTGCACCTCATACAATAATAGTGGGAGACTTCAACACACCACTTTCACCAATGGACAGATCATGGAAACAGAAACTAAACAGGGACACAGTGAAACTAAGAGAAATTATGAATCAAATGGATCTGGCAGATATCTACAGAACATTCTATCCTAAAACAAAAGGATATACCTTCTTCTCAGCACCTCATGGTACCTTCTCCAAAATTGACCACATAATTGGTCACAAAGCAGGCCTCAACAGATATAAAAATATTGAAATTGTCCCATGCATCCTATCAGATCACCATGGACTAAGGCTGATCTTCAATAACAAAATAAATAATAGAAAGCCAACCTTCACGTGGAAACTGAACAACACTCTTCTCAATGATACCTTGGTCAAGGAAGGAATAAAGAAAGAAATTAAGGACTTTTTAGAGTTCAATGAAAATGAAGCCACAACATACCCAAACTTATGGGACGCAATGAAAGCATTTCTAAGAGGAAAACTCATAGCTCTGAGTGTCTCCAAAAGGAAACTAGAGAGAGCACACATTAGCAGCTTGACAACACACCTAAAAGCACTAGAACAAAAGGAAGCAAATTCACCCAAGAGGAGTAGACGGCAGGAAATAATCAAACTCAGGGGTGAAATCAACCAAGTGGAAACAAGAAAAACTATTCAAAGAATCAACCAATCAAGGAGCTGGTTCTTTGAGAAAATCAACAAGATAGATAAACCCTTAGCCAGACTCACTAGAGGGCACAGGGAAAGCATCCTAATTAACAAAATCAGAAATGAAAAAGGAGACATAACAACAGATCCTGAAGACATCCAAAACACCATCAGATCCTTCTACCAAAGGCTATACTCAACAAAACTGGAGAACCTGGATGAAATGGAGATGTTCCTAGACAGATACCAGGTACCAAAGTTGAATCAAGATCAGGTTAATGATCTAAACAGCCCTATATCCCCCAAAGAAATAGAAGCAGTCATTAATAGTCTCCCAACTAAAAAAAGCCCAGGACCAGATGGATTTAGTGCAGAGTTCTATCAGACCTTCAAAGAAGATCTAATCCCAGTTCTTCACAAACTATTCCACAAAATAGAAACAGAAGGTACTCTACCCAACTCATTCTATGAAGCCACAATTACTCTGATACCTAAACCACAAAAAGACCCAACAAAGATAGAAAACTTCAGACCAATATCCCTTATGAATATTGATGCAAAAATCCTCAATAAAGTTCTTGCTAACCGAATCCAAGAACACATCAAAACAATCATCCATCCTGACCAAGTAGGTTTCATCCCAGGGATGCAGGGATGGCTCAATATACGGAAATCCATCAACATAATCCAGTATATAAACAAACTCAAAGACAAAAACCACATGGTCATCTCCTTAGATGCAGAAAAAGCATTTGACAAGATCCAACATCCATTCATGATAAAAGTCTTGGAAAGATCAGGAATTCAAGGCCCATACCTAAACATGATAAAAGCAATCTACAGCAAACCAGTAGCCAACATCAAAGTAAATGGTCAGAAGCTTGAAGCAATCCCTCTAAAATCAGGGACTAGACAAGGCTGTCCACTTTCTCCATACCTATTCAACATTGTACTTGAAGTCCTAGCCAGAGCAATTCGACAACAAAAGGAGATCAAAGGGATACAAATTGGAAAAGGTGAAGTCAAAATATGACTTTTTGCAGATGATATGATAGTATATTTAAGTGACCCTAAAAATTCCACCAGAGAACTCCTAAGCCTGATAAACAGCTTCGGTGAAGTAGCTGGATATAAAATTAACTCAAACAAATCAATGGCCTTTCTCTACACAAAGAATAAACAGGCTGAGAAAGAAATTAGGGAAACAACACCCTTCTCAATAGTCACAAATAATATAAAATATCTTGGCGTGACTCTAACTAAGGAAGTGAAAGATCTGTATAATAAAAACTTCAAGTCTCTGAAGAAAGAAATTATAGAAGATCTCAGAAGATGGAAAGATCTCCCATGCTCATGGATTGGCAGGATCAACATTGTAAAAATGGCTATCTTGCCAAAAGCAATCTACAGATTCAATGCAATCCCCATCAAAATTCCAAATCAATTCTTCAACGAATTAGAAAGTGCAATCTGCAAATTCATCTGGAATAACAAAAAACCTAGGATAGCAAAAACTCTTCTCAAGGATAAAAGAACCTCTGGTGGAATCACCATGCCGGACCTAAAGCTCTACTACAGAGCAATTGTGATAAAAACTGCATGGTACTGGTATAGTGACAGACAAATAGACCAATGGAATAGAATTGAAGACCCAGAAATGAACCCACACACCTATGGTCACTTGATCTTCGACAAGGGAGCTAAAAACATCCAGTGGAAGAAAGACAGCATTTTCAACAAATGGTGCTGGCACAACTGGTTGTTAACATGTAGAAGAATGCGAATCGATCCATTCCTATCTCCTTGTACTAAGGTCAAGTCTAAGTGGATCAAGGAACTTCACATAAAACCAGAGACACTGAAACTTATAGAGGAGAAAGTGGGGAAAAGCCTTGAAGATATGGGCACAGGGGAAAAATTCCTGAATAGAACAGCAATGGCTTGTGCTGTAAGATCGAGAATTGACAAGTGGGACCTCATGAAACTACAAAGCTTCTGCAAGGCTAAAGACACCATCAATAAGACAAAAAAACCACCAACAGATTGGGAAAGGATCTTCACCTATCCTAAATCAGATAAGGGACTAATATCCAATATATATAAAGAACTCAAGAAGGTGGACTCCAGAAAGTCAAATAACCCCATTAAAAAATGGGTCTCAGAACTGAACAAAGAATTCTCACCTGAGGAATACCGAATGGCAGAGAAGCACCTGAAAAAATGTTCAACATCCTTAATCATCAGGGAAATGCAAATCAAAACAACCCTGAGATTCCACCTCACACCAGTCAGAATGGCTAAGATCAAAAATTCAGGTGACAGCAGATGCTGGCGAGGATGTGGAGAAAGAGGAACACTTCTCCATTGTTGGTGGGATTGCAAGCTTGTACAACCACTCTGGAAATCAGTCTGGCGGTTCCTCAGAAAATTGGACATAGTACTACCGGAGGATCCAGCAATACCTCTCCTGGGCATATATCCAGAAGATGTCCCAACTGGTAAAAAGGACACATGCTCCACTATGTTCATAGCAGCCCTATTTATAATAGCCAGAAGCTGGAAAGAACCCAGATGTCCCTCAACAGAGGAATGGATACAGAAATTATGGTACATTTACACAATGGAGTACTACTCAGCTATTAAAAAGAATGAATTTATGAAATTCCTAGCCAAATGGATGGACCTGGAGGGCATCATCTTGAGTGAAGTAACACAATCACAAAAGAACTCACACAATATGTATTCATTGATAAGTGGATATTAGCCCAAAACTTAGGATACCCAAGATATAAGATACAATTTGATAAACGCATGAAACTCAAGAAGAATGAAGACCAAAGTGTGGACACTGTGCACCTTCTTAGAATTGGGAACAAAACACCCATGGAAGGAGTTACAGAGACAAAGTTCGTAGCTGTGATGAAAGGATGGACCATTTAGAGACTGCTGTATCCAGGGATCCGTCCCATAATCAGCTTCTAAACGCTGACACCATTGCATACACTAGCAAGATTTTGCTGAAAGGACCCAAATATAGCTGTCTCTTGTGAGACGATGCCGGGGCCTAGCAAACACAGGAGTGGATGTTCACAGTCAGCTATTGGATGTATCACAGGGCTCCCAATGGAGAAGCTAGAGAAAGTACCCAAGGAGCTAAAGGGATCTGCAACCCTATTGTTGGAACAACATGATGTACTAACCAGAACCCTGGAGCTCTTGTCTCTAGCTGCATATGTATCGAAAGATGGCCTAGTCGGCCATCATTGGAAAGAGAGGCCCATTGGACTTGCAAACTTTATATGCCCCAATATAGGGGAATGCCAGGGCCAAAAGAATGGGAATGGGTGGGTAGGGAAGTGGGGGGCGCTATGGGGGACTTTTGGGATAGTATTGGAAATGTAATTGAGGAAAATATGTAATAAAAATATTAAAAAAAAAAAGTTGAAAACAAAAAAAAAAAAAAAAAAAAAAAAAAGAAATACAGGAGAACAGTGCTAAGAGGTAGAAGCCCTTAAAGAGGAAACACAAAAATCCCTTAAGGAATTACAGGAGAATACTGCTAAATAAGTAGAAGCCCTTAAAGAGGAAACACACAAATCCCTCAAAGAATTACAGGAGAACACTGCTAAACAAGTAGAAGTCCTTAAAGAACTACAGGCAAACACTGATAAACAGGTAGAAGAAACACAAAAATCCCTTAAAGAATTACAGGAAAACACAACCAAACAGGAAATGTACAAATGAACAAAACCTTCCAAGATCTAAAAATGGAAGTAGAAACAATGAAGAAAATCAAAAGGGAGACAACTCTGGAGATAGAAACCCTAGGAAAGAAATCAGGAAAAATAGATGTGAGCATCAGCAACAGAATACAAGAGATGGAAGAGAGAATCTCAGGTGCAGAGAGTTCCATAGAGAACATGTACAAAACTATCAAAGAAAATGCAAAATTCAAAAAGATTCTAACTCAAAATATCCAGGAAATCCAGGACACAATGAGAAGACCAAACCTACGGATAATAGGAGTGGATGAGAATGAAGATTTTCAACTCAAAGAACCAGCAAATATCTTCAACAAAATTATACAAGAAAACTTCCCAAACCTAAAGAAAGAGATGCCCATGAACATACAAGAAGCCTACAGAACTCCAAATAGACTGGACCAGAAAAGAAATTCTTCCTGACACATAAAAATCAGATCAACAAATGCACTAAATAAAGATAGAATATTAAAAGCAGTGAGGGAAAAGGGTCAAGTAACATATAAAGGCAAGCCTATCAGAATGACACCAGATTTTTCACCAGAGACTATGAAAGCAAGAAGAGCTTGGACAGATGTTATACAGACACTAAGAGAACACAAATGCCAACCCAGGATACTATACCCAGCCAAACTTTCAATTACCTTAGATGGAGAAACAAAAGTATTCCAGGACAGTACCAAATTCACACATTACATTTCCCCAAATCCAGCCCTTCAAAGGATAATAACAGAAAAAAAACCAATACAAGGATGGAAACCACATCCTAGAAAAAGCAAGAAGGTAATCCCTCAACAAACCTAAAATAAGACAGACACAAGAACAGAATGCCCACTTTAACAACAAAAATAGTAGGAAGCAACACTTACATTTCCTTAATATCTCTTAATATCAATGGACTCAACTCCCCAATAAAAAGACATAGACTAATAGACTGGCTACACAAATAGGACACAACATTTTGCTGCTTACAAGAAACCCATCTCAGGGAAAAAGACAGACACTACCTCAGAATGAAAGGCTGGAAAACAATTTTCCAAGCAAATGGTCTGAAGAAACAAGCAGGAGTAGCCATTCTAATAACTAATAAAATCGACTTCCAACCCAAAATAATCAAAAAAGATAAGGAGGGACACTTCATATTCATCAAAGGTAAAATCTTCCAAGAGGAACTCTCAATTCTGAATATCTATGCTCCAAATACAAGGGCAGCCACATTCATTAAAGAAACTTTAGTAAAGCTCAAAGCACACATTGCACCTCACACAATAATAGTGGGAGACTTCAACACACCACTTTCACGAATGGGCAGATTATGGAAACAGAAAGTAAGCACGGACACAGTGAAACTAACAGAAGTTATGAAACAAATGGATCTAACAGATATCTACAGAATATTTTATCCTAAAACAAAAGGTTATACCTTCTTCTCAGCATGTCATGGTACCTTCTCCAAAATTGACCACATAATTGGACACAAAACCAGCCTCAACAGATACAAAAATATTCAAATTGTCCCATGCATCCTATCAGATCACCATGGACTAAGGCTGATCTTCAATAACAAAATAAATAATAGAAAGCCAACCTTCACGTGGAAACTGAACAACACTCTTCTCAATGATACCTTGGTCAAGGAAGGAATAAAGAAAGAAATTAAGGACTTTTTAGAGTTCAATGAAAATGAAGCCACAACATACCCAAACTTATGGGACGCAATGAAAGCATTTCTAAGAGGAAAACTCATAGCTCTGAGTGCCTCCAAAAGGAAACTAGAGAGAGCACACATTAGCAGCTTGACAACACACCTAAAAGCACTAGAACAAAAGGAAGCAAATTCACCCAAGAGGAGTAGACGGCAGGAAATAATCAAACTCAGGGGTGAAATCAACCAAGTGGAAACAAGAAAAACTATTCAAAGAATCAACCAATCAAGGAGCTGGTTCTTTGAGAAAATCAACAAGATAGATAAACCCTTAGCCAGACTCACTAGAGGGCACAGGGAAAGCATCCTAATTAACAAAATCAGAAATGAAAAAGGAGACATAACAACAGATCCTGAAGGAATTGAAAATAACATCAGAACATTCTACAAAGGTTATACTCAACAAAACTGGAGAACCTAGATGAAATGGACAAGTTTTTAGACAGATACCAGGTACCAAAGTTAAATCAGGATCAAGTTAATGATCTAAACAGTCCTATATACTGTAAAGAAATAGAAGCAGTCATTAATAGTCTCCCAACCATAAAAAGGCCAGGACTAGATGGGTTTAGTGCAGAGTTCTATGAGACATTCAAAGAACATATAATTCCAGTTCTTCACAAACTATTCCACAAAATAGAAGCAGACAGTACTCTACCCAACTCATTCTATGAAGCCACAATTACTCTGATACCTAAACCACAAAAAGACCCAACAAAGATAGAGAACTTTCCCTTATGAATATCAATGCAAAAATCCTGTATAAAGTTCACACTAACCGAATCCAAGAACACATCAAAACAATCATCCATCCTGACCAAGTAGGTTTCTTCCCAGTGATGCAGGGATGATTTAATATATGGAAATCCATCAACGTAATCCAGTATATCAGCAAACTCAAAGACAAAAACCACTTGATCATCTCGTTAGATGCAGAGAAAGCATTTGACAAAATCCAACACCCATTCATAATAAAAGTCTTGGAAAGATCAGGAATTCAAGGCCCATACCTAAACATGATAAAAAACAATCTACAGCAAACCAGTAGCCAACATCAAAGCAAATGCTAAGAAGCTGAAAGCAATCCCAGTAAAATCAGGGACTAGACAAGGCTTCCCACTTTCTCCCTACCTATTCAACACTGTAATTGAAGTCCTAGCCAGAGCAATTTACAACAAAAGGAGATCAAGGGGATACAAATTGGAAAGGAAGAAGTCAAAATATCACTTTTTGCAGATGATATGATAGTATATATAAGTGACCCTAAAAATTCCACCAGTGAACTCCTAAGCCTGATAAACAACTTCAATGAAGTAGCTGGATATAAAATTAACTCAAACAAGTCAATGGCCTTCCTGTACACAAAGGATAAACAGACCGAGGAAGAAATTAGGGAAACAACACAGTTGTCAATAGTCACAAACAATATAAAATACCTTGGAGTGACTCTAACTAAGGAAGTGAAAGATCTGTATGATAAGAACTTCAAGTCTCTGAAGAAAGAAGTTAAAGAAGATCTCAGAATATGGAAAGATCTCCCATGTTCATCGATTGGCAGGATCAATATAGTAAAAATGGTTATCTTGACAAAAGTAATCTTCAGATTCAATGCAATCCCCATCAAAATTCCAACTCAATTCTTCACTGAGTTAGAAAGGGCAATCTGCAAATTCATCAAAATAAGAAAACCTAGGATAACAAACCTAGGATAACAAAAAACCTAGGATAGCAAAAACTCTTCTCGAGGATAAAAGAACCTCTGGTGGAATCACCATGCCTGACCTAAAGCTGTACTACAGAGCAATTGTGATAAAAACTGCATGGTACTGGTATAGCGACAGACAAGTAGACCAATGGAATAGAATTGAAGACCCAGAAATGAACCCACACACCTATGGTCACTTGATCTTTGACAAGGGAGCTAAAACCATCCATTGGACAAAAGACAGCATTTTCAACAAATGGTGCTGGTTCAACTGGCATTCTGCATCAAGAAGAATGCAAATTCTTCCATGCCTGTCTCCCTGCACAATGATCCAAATGGATCAAGGACCTTCACATAAAACCAGATATGCTGAATCTAATAGAAGAAAAAGTGGGCAGACCCTCAAATACTTGGGCACTGGGGAAGCTTCCTGAACAGAACAACAATGGCTTATGCTTTAAAAGTAAAAATCGACAAATGGAACCTCTTAAAATTGAAAATCTTCTGTAAAGCAAGGAACATTATCAATAAGACAAAATGGCAACCCAAAGATTGGGAAAAGATCTTTACCAACCTTACCTCTGATAAAGTGCTAATATTCAAAACATACAAAGAACTCAAGAGGGTAGATTCCAGAGAACTAAATAGCGCTATTAAAAAGTAGAGTAAAGAGCTAAATAGAGAATTCTCAACTGAGAAATTTAAAATGGCTGAGAAATCTTAAAGAAATGTTTAACATCCTTAGTCATCAGGGAAATGCAAATGAAAACAATCTTGAGATTCTACTTCACATCAGTCAGAATGGCTAAGATCAAAAACTCAGGTGACAGCAGATGTTGGTGGAGGAACACTCCTCCATTGCTAGTGGGACTGTAAGCTATTAAAACCAGTTTAGAAATCAATCTGATGATTCCTAAGAAAATTGGAAATATTTCTACCTGAAGACCCAGCTGTACTGCTCCTGGGAGTAAACAACAACAAACAAACTAACAAAAAACAGGTATCCCACCACAGCAAGGCCTGGATACCCAAACTCATCTGAAAACCAGGATGCTGACCTAAAATCCTATCTCCTGAAGATAATAGATTCTTTTAAGGAGGATATAAATAACTCACTCAAAGAAATACAGGAAAACACGTCTAAGCAGAAGTCCTTAAAGAGGAAACAAATCCCTTAAAGAAATACAGGAAAACACATTCGAACAGGTGATAGAATTGAGTAAAGCTGTCCAAGACCTAAAATTGGAAATAGAAACAATAAAGAAAACAGAATGAAGGCAACACTGAAAATGGAAAACTTAGGGAGGTTTCAGGGGCTTCAGATGTAAGCATCAATAACAAAATACAAGAGATAGAGGAGACAATCTTAGGTGTAAAAATACTGTAGAAGAAATTGGCACATTGGTCAAAGAAAATTCAAAACATAAGAAACTACTTACAGCACAACATTCCCTAAATCCAGGACACAATGATAAAACCAAACCTAAGCTCTTTAAGCTTTCACCTTTCTTCCTCTCATCTCTATCCCTCCTTCTTTCTTTCCCTTCCCCCTCTCTCCACATGCCCATGGCTAGCCTCTCTCTTTCTACCTTCTCTCCTTCTCCCCGCCTTTCTACAATAAATCTCTAAAACCATAAAAAAAATACCCTAAGAATAATATGAATAGGAGAGAGTGAAGATTCCCAGCTCAAAGGACCAGAAAACACCTTCAACAAAATTTATAGAAGAAAACTTCACTAACCTAAAGAAAGAGATGGCCATAAATGTACAAGAAGCTTTTAGAATACCAAACAGATTGGACAAGAAAAGAAAATCCTCTCATCACATAATAATCAAAACACTAAATGCAAAGTACAATGAAAGAATATTAAAAGCTATAAGGGAAAAAGGCCAAGTAACATACAAACACAGACCTATCAGAAGTACACCAGACTTCTCCATAGAGACCCTAGAAGCCAGAAGAGCCTGACCCTAAGAGAACACAAATGCCAGCCCAGGATATTATACTCAGCCAAACTCTCAATCAACATAGATGGAGAAAACAAAATATTCCATGACAAAACCAAATCTTAAAAGTCTATCTACCAATTCTTCCTTACAGAGGATTCTAGAAAACAAACTCCAACAGGAGGAGGGTACCTAGACAAAAAAAAAAAAAAAAAAAAAAAAAAGATAAATAAAAAGCAAAAGTTTGACTTGGTAAGAATGTGTCTATATGGTGAGTGAAAATCTATCTATTTCTATCAACTCTTTATAAATATTCCCCATAGTTGTGCATTTCCAAAGTGACCTAGTCAATGTGAAACCCAGGGTTAAGTTTATTGCCCTAAGAATCATTCTCAGTCAAATTAGATCAATTACTTTTTAAAGAAGTTTTCAGAAAGAATATTTGTTATAAACTATACATGTCCATACATGCCAAGGAGCAAATACAACATTAGAAAAAGGTGACTATGTAATAAAACATCAAAACAATCTTTCAATATTCAAGAGAATTTACTTTGTATAATAGAATGAAAAATGACTAAACCTTTAGTAGGTTAAAATAATTAAAATTATATATTATGTTAGGTAGGTTTGACTTGCCAGGAAGGAAAGTTCCTTTGATGCTAAAATTATAGAAATTTTAAGAGAAGAAACATTTCAACAGGTTGAGAAAGGAGAAATATGGGGAGAAAGTTACTCATATTGGTAATATTATTTTATTTACCACTCACCAAAATCCAGAACCTGCAAAAGTAAGAAACATGTCCTCAAATCGAACATGATGGAAAGAATGATTTGCTGCAGCTCACAGCATTCAGAAAATGTTCAACTTTCAAGGACTCAGGTACATAAACAGGCATCTGTGCCAACTGCTCAGTTGTACTTAGTGGAATATCCAGACTGAGTATGTCTGATTCCTGACTTAGTTTTCTATTCACCTTGTTGTGCCAGGGAAATGTTAGTGATTCCCATAACACAAACAGGAGCTGATCTGATGCAAATCACAGCAAGGTCTTTATTCTATGTGAGCTAGCTTGCCCACCTCCCCACCCCCAATGGACCTCCATCATGCATGATGGTTTTGGTGGTTGGGGAGCACTGAATGTCTATTGGGGCAAGGCTTTATAGTAAGCAGCAAGCAAAGAATACATGTGCAAATATCTGATTGTAAAGCTACTGTGGCCTTTAACATAATTGGCTGGTGCTGGAAATCATATCTTAAACTTCTGTTCCCCTCTGCATTGGTGGTTATTAGGCAAGGTGTGGGCTTGTAACCTGGGGTTTAGGTTGGTTGGGGGAATAACCTGGAATCACTGGTCTTGTTGAGGGCATAACCTGGAAACTCTGGTCTTGTTGGGGATTAGCCTAGGGACTGGAGCTAGGTTCAGGTTTTGTTGGGGGGTGGGGCAACTTGGAAACTAATGGTAGGTACCAACCTGTTAGTTTGCCTAAGTTCAAACCTAGGTCAGGTTCTCTAAAATGAAATCTTAAATTAAAAGATTTGGTATCTCAACCTGTTAATGAATTGTTTACTGTAGTGCTGTTCCTATTTTCTTGTACATGACCTCTCTGTCCATCCTAGTGCATCCATTTCCCTCTATAAGTGTAAAATGTTTTAGGATGAATGCAAAGAGAAGAGGGGAAAAGAGAAGCAAAATAATATTCAGTTACTAATATATAAATTATGATTTTTTAAATAGTTGCAATAATTTTGGAGATAGTTTTATCCAGACAGAAATATTTACTAACTTTTGTAACCTATTGTTATAGTTTTATTTAAAAATCTAATCATAGTATATTTACAAAGGGAGAAGGTAAGAACATCTCAAATTTTCTGATCTTAGTTCATGTTTTTGGGGAGTGAAAAATAGAAAGATTGACGAAGGCTTTTTAACAACTTCTGATGTGGAGCTGGGTGGCTATTATGACATTGGATAGGATTGTAAATATAAAGAATGCATTGTATAGAGGGACTTTGGATGCTGAGGTGAGATATTCATGTGCATTCTTATGGGTGACTGCCGATGGGTAAAAGTTGAGGAGAGGAGAAGAAGATTGATGCTTTGCCTTGTAAATCAACCTCTAAAATTCTAAAGGCACCACAAAGGACAGATTGGAGGAGGACCTTAAGTGTACTTGTTGGCAAGCTAAGTGTAGGGTGAGAGGAATATAAACCCTAAAGTCAAGAGTTATTTTGTTGCCCTTTTTTGGTTTAACCACATGAGAATTGTTGCTGGGTTGCCGATGTCTAGAGAATGAGGAAAAGGCAAGTGGAATCATAGTAATAAAGATGAGTTTTAAAGAAGTGATACATATATATTGATAAAACTCACTCCCACATTACTGCATAATTGAAAATTAGCAACTGAATGCTATTGTTTCCTCTTCTCTTCACATCCATCCTATAACATTCAGTATTTCTGAAGGCAAATGAATGCAATTTGCTGGACACATGTGCAAATGATCATGTGCAAGTAATTAAGAAGATCACACACGGCCGGGCGTGGTGGTGCACGCCTTTAATCCCAGCACTCGGGAGGCAGAGGCAGGCGGATTTCTGAGTTCAAGGCCAGCCTGGTCTACAAAGTGAGTTCCAGGACAGCCAGGGCTACACAGAGAAACCCTGTCTCGAAAAAAAAACAAAAAAAAAAAACAAAAAAAAAAAACAAAAAAAAAAAACAAAAAAAAAAACAAAAAAAAAAAAAAAAGAAGATCACACACACACACACACACACACACACACACAGAGTCCTGCTGGATCAATGCATCTATCAAGTCTCACATGAGAACCTTCTAGAAGGTGGTTAACAGAGAGACCTACAATCCCACAATTGGCCAAGGTAGAGAGAATATGAAATTTCAGAATGCTCAGTCATACATGAAACATATATACCACAGTCCTGCCTCCAAATGCTGGGATTATAATAGAAAGGTGGACAGGAAGAATGTGAGCTAGAGGTGATGATGACCACAAGGAAATAGTGTCTTCTGGACACAGCAGGACAGGTACAGGTTTGAACTCACAGTGGCTGAGACAACATACATAAACCTGTACAAGCCCAAGCCAGACAAAATCCCAGCATGGAGATGTGGATCCAAGGAACATTTTGATAATGTTGGCAGGTGCCACCTTGGAGATGCTTGAGGGAGAATTACTACTGCTATGAGGATTGAGCATTCAATTCTCTTTGTATCCCTCCCTCTTTCCTCCACTTTATGTGATTACTCCCTTCATATAGCCAGGCATGGAGCTGCAAATAACGCCAATGAAGAGTATCATGGTTTCAAAGGGAGAGAAGTGGTTACTGATTTACATTAACTATGTACTTCTAAAATTAATTGCCAACAGATTCTTAGATATTATTTAAATATAGTAATTCTTTCTATAGCCCTATAGAAGATGCAGAGATGTTAGTTATTAAAGAAAAGAAGAATGCTGGGCAGGAAATGTTAATGAATGTTCTGACACTAACAAAAGCAGGATTCATTTAGTTTTTTTTTTTTTTTTTGAGGAAATAGGTCAAGGTATTTTTTATGTGTTACAATCTCAGTTTCTCTTGCAGAATGCTAGTGCCCTATACTTATTGTTTAATTTCCTTACGATCATAAATTACTAATGTAAATTTTGATGTGTGAAGTATCAGTAACTTTAAAGAGCCTTGAGACTTGTTTTTTTCTTCTTTTCTATCCCTTGTTGACTTTAGGCAAAACATACTGCTGAAAAGAACTGCTCAAAGATCGATTGTGTGTTTTAGGCAAAGTGGGAATTAGAATTCAAGTCATGCCTGTCCACTAGAATATTATGTCATTAGTTTAATCAGTACCTGCTTGGTCACATGCAGTGTCTCAAGAATTTGTATTTTTCCATGTGAAAAATAGACAAAAGACTTTACCTTACGAAGATCACAGTCTAGGGACAAAAATTAAATAATAAACTAAAGAATTAAATCAATGGGATAGGAGAGTATAAAGTGTCGAAATTAGAGTGGTGGCAGAAAATAAAGAATTAAAATAGTTTGACACAAAAATTCTCAAATATGATAGTAACTGTAGGCTTCTTTGAGAGCATGGCATTGGAGACAGGGATTACAGTGAGCCATGGTATTATACTCATAGATGTATCGGGAATAGTATTTTAGGATTTGGGAACAATTCTGAGAACTATTTAGGTAGGTTGGATGTCAATTTTTTTTAGAAAAAATAAAGATGATATTGTAACTGTATAGGTAAGACTCATTGAAAATAAGGCAAAATGACTGCAGGCCATTTGAATATATGACTTCCTCCCATGTCAGTCATTAATCAAAACATGCTAAAATGATGGAGACATTTTCTCAGTTGAGATTTCCTTTTTTCCAGATGTCCCTAGTTTATACCAAGTTGACAAAAACTAACCAGCACTAAAGATGTACAAGGTATCAGAAAAAGCACAAAGTCATATGGGCTAAGCATGGCATGTTGAAGACTTTTCCCTCAAATGCTAGTGCATGAAGCTGTTTGAACTGAAAAAAGAATGAATATGAGTGTTTTGGGAGAGAAATCAGAGTCTATGGACAATATTAAATTTGAAAGAGTATGGTATAGGTAGTGAAAAGGATAGAGTATATGCTTAGGGCATGCTAATCTTACAAGATAAGGATGTAAAGAGAATATGGATGACTGTGAGCATCTACTTCTGAATTTGCCAGGCACTGGCATAGCCTCACACGAGACAGCTTTATCAGGTCCTTTCAGAAAAATCTTGCTGGCATTTGCAATAGTGTCTGGGTTTGGTGGCTGATTATGGATGGGATGGATCCCTTGGGAAGGGAGGCCCCTTGGTCTTGCAAATTTTATATGCCCCAGTACAGGGGAATGCCAGGGCCAAGATTTGGGAGTGGGTGGGTAGGGGAGCAGAATGGGGGGAGGGTATAGGGAACTTTTAGGATAGCATTTGAAATGTAAATAAAGAATATATCTAATAAAATATTAAAAAAGAAAAAAGAGAATATAGAAAAAAAATCAAAAGTGTGAACTTTTATAGGCATTAAAAGAAGAATATGGGGGTTTTGAAAATCTCATGCAGGAAGAAGTGACAATTGTGGTGATTGCCTCTGAACAGTTGGGTAGTAGAAATAGAAATGAATCATCAAATTTACCCACATTTGGGCAGTGAGTCACCTTGGAAGAAGAATGTTGTTCATGGAACAGTGAGTACAAGTTAATAGAAGAACAGAGTAAATAAGAGTGGAAGGGAGTCATCCAAACAACACTTAGTGGAATTTCTTTCACAGCAGAGTGAACAGAGATGAACACTTTTGTAAACTGTAGGAAATAATTCAGCAAAGGAACAAAACCTCCTGGCACATCTGAATGTGAGAATCTTTGGGGACTTGCCCTTCAACTGGTAAACATAGATGGGTAAAATGGTCAGGGAGCAAGTGGATCTTAGATACTGAGAGAGACATAGCTCTGCTTGTTCTGCCTAACCAATCAATGAGTACCAATGCTGACTTGAAGAATTCCTACAACTTCTTCATTTACTTTTGTTCATTCTCTGTGAAAGATAAAATGACGTTATGCTGAAAATGAGTAGACAAAGCCATGTTTAGGAGAGAGAAGAGAATGGGTGGAACAGGAAGAGTATGGTCATTGGGCTAAGGAGTACAAATTCTGTGATTTCACGAGTCAGGAGTATTGTGCATTTGAGGATTTCCATTACTGCATGAGCCTTGTATGAGGTTTAGCTAGCTTCTTGACACTTCCCAGCTTGTTTAGTCCCTCATTAAGTGGGTTTCAACTTGGAGGAAATTGCTACGCAGCACTTGTATGTATTACTGAATCGCTGCCTCTGCCTTCATATTGTCTTCTTATATGCCTCCTTTCTGAGGACAGAGCACTGGATTGTGGAGACTTCAGCTCAACAGTCTAAACATAATTGTATAGCTACAGTGGCCCTTGTTCTTGTAAAGCAACCTTTGAAGGTTATGGAAATTGGTGTCACCTGGTCATATCACTGTAGTGGGTAGTTCCAGTCAGAAGCCACCAGGTATAAGGAGTTTAGTTTGGATACAGTTGCCTCTGCACTTATATATTTTAAACTATAAAAAGTGGAAAAGAAGACATTGTTGGGGAAAGTGTAATCAGGGACAACATTTGATACGAGGAATGGAAAGTGTGGATGAGGTGGATCTTCTTGGATTAATAAAATAAGTTGACTTACTACAATTATGATAGGTAAATGGTATATATGATGTCAAGAAATGCATTAAAGGTAAACAATAAAGCATCTTTTATACCAAGAGTCAATCTGAAATCCCTAACATAAACAATGATTCAATAACACTCTTTGATCCCAGGCAGTGTGAAGGTTCTGACTTTCTAATTGCTGTCACAGATATGGATCTTAGCACATGTGCCCACAGAGCACCAACTATTTCAGTGCATACAAAGAATCCATCATGCCAGCTTAAGAACAAGATGGCCTACCTGATTAGATGTCCTTATAAATCACCCTCTTCATATGATTTATTTAGACATGTTTGTGACTTCACTTAGTCAAGTAAAATTTAATTCCTGGATTCTTTTGTTAAAACGTAAATAAGAATCACAGATGGAAATATTCTAGGACCCTTTGTAACATTACTTAAAAAAGAGGATACTCCACTTTCTTGGAAACAAGGTAAGTAATAATGAAAATTCTGTTTATGAAAGAAGCCAACAGGCATGGACTGTATATAGAGGACACACTGGCAGCCATGTGGAAGACAAAACAAAAGCTAAAGAAATTGGGACCTAGGTCCAGTATTATTTAGAAATTTTGCTTCTTGGTTGATTGATATAGTTAATTTTATTGCAGAACAAAACTATTTTAAGGTAATTCAAGTTTCTGTTGTAGTAGTTTAGTTTCACTAAAAGCAAATTAAATAAGATAATGAACAGTAAGAAAAACTCTGTCACATAAATGTGCTTAATTTTACTTCTGTCGTAAAGTCAGAACTTAGTCTGCTTAAGGCATGTGCATATTTAGAATGTGTGCTAAACTAATCCAACTCAAACTTTATGTTTTAATTTTTCTAACATAGAACCTATAGGCTCACACCAAATGTAAAATAACATTGAAAACTTCAAAGCACTAACCACAGTGATGATTGGCAAATACTAAAGGGCCTATTTGATTTTGAAAAGTAGCAGCTATGAGCCTCATGTAATATATTCTTTGCCATAGTTGAAGGCCTTCTCATGGACAGAATAGTGTAACTGGCTGAGAATGAAGAACCTTCCCAATTAAAAGGGACAGAGTCATTTGGAGAGTCCTAAATAATGGAAAGTCATTCTACTAGTAAGTCATGTAAAGTTCTGGATGAGAAAGAGGCCAACTCATGAGAGAAGAAAAGAGTGAAGAATTAGTGAAAAGTGGGATGAAGCAGAAATGGGGTGGGACAGAGTCATCCACAGACTGTCTGTGTGCTGTAGTCAGGAATGTGGCCCTAGAACAAGTAGCAGGTTACACAACTGTAGCTTAGGAGGCGAATAAACTGTGCCTGTTGTGTCTTTCATGCAGGAAAACCATGTTAAGCAAGAATTAGGTAAAGTTAAATGATGGTGGTAAAATAGAGGGAGGTTGAGAGCTGAGATATAGATGTTCACGTCCTAAATAGGCAAAGTGTACTTTGGGATGAGGAGTGAGTGAGGAAAAAAAGCATATTTTTTTTTTATGGCTGATTTGTAAGGATTGTGGTTGAGAGAAAGCTTCATACTACATAAAGCAGATTGACCTTGAACTTAAAACTATAAAAAACAAACAAACAAACAAACAAACAAAAAAACCTATCATCTTGCCTCAGCCTTATGAGTGTTAATAACATGTGTGAGCTACTCTGTCCAGATGAATTCTACTTTGTCATTTTACATTTGAATCCCTTTTAGCCATCAAGTTATTTGCTGATTTTCCAGTGGTAACCTCTTCTACAGAAGACATACTGGTTAGTGTGTAGAACTAGTAGTAATCATATAAGACAGAAGAGAGGTAAACACACCAAGTAGAATTAATTTGTGTAGAAAGAGGGTCCACTTAGCTGACATACTATGATGTATCTTTCTTCTTTTCAAAACCTACAAAATGAGCCAATTATTTACATTAAATATCAAATATTATAATAAAATTTGAACTAGCCTTCAATATAGTATATCTCAGACTCTATGAATATTTAAAATTTTCTCTTTGGTGCTCTAGATATTGAAAAACATTTCATAGCTCACTCAAAGCTTGTGAGCTGCACAATAGTTATGCTCTTTATTGAAGGAGGAGGCAACAACATGGTTTGATGGAGAGAGCCTAGATGGGTATTACAGACTTCTCTAGTTTTCCTTCAAAATGGCTAGGCAGCTCAGTCAAAGTCATCTGACCTCCACAGAAACACTTCCCAAATTTATAGAGTAAAGAAATTAAAACAAAAAGCTGTTCAACCCTCATCACATGGTAGTGTTAGAAGGACCCACAAATTAAATGGAGCCCAGGAAGACTCACATTTTTTAAATGATCTTTAGCCAATTTCTCCAACAAAACAAGGGAATATGTATATATATATATATATTATTAATATATATATATATATGTTATTCCTGTATAGCATGATTAGCAGACTCAGCTGTCCAGAAGTAGAACTAGAAATACAAAGGCTATGCCTTTGTGGAGTTTGAGTCTGAGGATGTAGCCAAGATGGCTGTGGAAGCAATGGTCAACTGCCTTTTTGATGAAAGACATAGTGTGTCAGTTTATGTCACCAGAAAAAGTTCATGAAGATTTTTTTAACAATTTTTATTAGATATTTTCTTCATTTACATTTCAAATGCTATCCCAAAAGTCCCATATACCCTCCCCGGCCCTGCTCCCCCACCCATGCACTCCCACTTCTTGGCCCTGTACTGGGGCATATGAAGATTCTTAAAAGAGGAAGACACTCCTTTTCATCAGCCATTATTTCGAGCAATGAAATGATATAATCACCAATGGTGTTTTATGCAGAAGTCAAAGATGGAATATTGGTTTAAGATGTGGAAAATGACAGCAGGTGAGACTAGCTAAGACGATTGATTATAGTTGCCCTTCTTTGGTGTTGAGTAATTTAAAGAAAGGGATTTCAATGCTAATGATCCTAAGAATTCCGTGATTGACCATGTTTTACCTAAGCCAGGAAAAAAAGTTTCTGTATACCTAAGGAGAGAAAAAAGGAAGGAGTTTAAAAGGCACTGAGGTTGAAAATTTTCCAATTACTTAGGGCTCCAAACCCATTTTTCCACCAACATTTACAGATATGGAAACCACAATGACTGAAATTAAAGACCATAAAGATAATAACATAGTTTTTAGAGTATAAATGCATCTTTTACTCACCAGATGCAATTGCTATCTATGTTGGAGGGTTATTGCCGAATAAATTCAACATTTTTAGTTCTTTCTGAACTCTGGCTCAATGTTTCAGTTCAGATGTTCTGGCTCCAAACTCTGCTCTAACCTGGCTGATTGAAATTGGCTTTTCTTGGCTTCTCACTGAATTACTTTACTTGGGAAAATGTCTCTGAATTGCATGAACTGAGTTGTGCCGACGTCACCAGCTGCGCCGACTGCACAAGCTGAACAGAACTTCAAGAACTCAACTTCATTCAGATGCATTGCACTCATCTGCACTCAACTAAACTCCACTGCATTGTCAGACCGCAACTGAACTGCCGGTGGTTACCATGCATACTCTTCTATCTCTTGAGTAGCCTCTTTTTCCTATCTGTTCTTGAGAGACTTGGGCGTAACTTATCTCTGATTCATTCTGTCAAATATTTTTCTGATTCTTCACTTTTTCTGTTTTTCAATTAAATGTCACTCTCCAACATGGCTGCATACTTTTACGAACTAAACTTCCATTGTTTGAGATTAAAGGTGTATACTTAGGGACTGTCTCTGTTTCAGCCATAGGGATGAAAGGTGTGTCCTTCCAACCAACTAAAAAACCTAGAAGGTCTTGGATGAGATCCCTTGCCAGAGCAGCCATGTTGCTGAATTGAAATTCCTCTACAAATCAGCCTTTGTCCTCAGTGGAAGAAGCTGGTCAAGAGCCTCCAATGTCTGCACCTGTTCGGGGGAAAAAGTCCTAGAGAAAAAAAGAGTAGCCAATGATCTCAAAAGCAAATCTGTGTGCATAGTTGTTGGGGAAATGTAATTTTGTTATAAGAATCTACTTTGGGTGGAAAATATGCATTTATTCACACCAGGAAGGAAAGCCACCAGGAACATGAATGTGCTGTCTGGTGCTGAACCTAGGTTTGTATTCAGGTTTCATAGCTCCCCTTAGTTTCCTCTGCCTGATTAAAATTTCGGGCTTAAATACCAGCTGCAGCCTGTTTGGCTCCACTGGGGCTCTTTGTAGGTCTGTGTGGTGATTGTGTTCATAAAACACAACAGAGTGTTAGGACTCAACCTTAGGCAGCTGAACTGGAAGTTAAATACAGGGGTAGTGAGAACACAGTGCAAGTGTGAACACAGATTTCCAAATGCATTCAAGTGTTGTTTTACAGAGTAGGGATGACTTATTTTTACCCCCAATCAGCTCATTTGAGGTGTGTTAGTGTATGTTCAACAGATGAGTGTGAGCAGTATAGATCTGTAATCCAAGATTCAAGCAGCGACCAACAAGATTCTCTACAATTTATTAGTGTACAACTACAATCTACAAGCTTTGGATATGGGTGGAGGATTTCTTCATCTTTAAATTTCCATTTTTAAATTTCTGTGCCGTTACAGACTAAGAGGGCTGGTGAGATGGCTAAGCCAATACAGGTGCTTGCCCACAAACCTAATGACCTGAGTTTAGTCCCCTGGTCCCAGATGTGGAAGGACTTAATTGACTCCATCAAGATGTCTCTTTAAGCTCAACATATGGTATATGGTATGTGCATATCTCCCTTCAATAAATAAATATAATAAAAAAACTTTCTGTGCCATTTCTCTGCTTTTGTCTTGTGTATCAGGTTTGTTAAATACACCTATCAGCTGACATTAAAACATTCCTGTAGATATCGTCAGTGCTTACACATTCTGAAATATTTAAAAACTTATGGATCTGAGAAAGCTGTCCTCAGTTTCTTCCTAGTGACAACTCTTGATATAAGAGTGCCTGGCAAATACAGAAGTGGGTGCTCACAGTCATCTATTGGATGGAACACAGGGCCCCCAATGGAGGAGCTAGAGAAAGTACCCAAGGAGCTGAAGGGGTCTGCAACACTATAGGAGGAACAACAATATGAACTAACCAGTACCCCCAGAGCTCATGTCTCTAGCTGCATATGTAGCAGAAGATGGACTAGTCAGCCATCATTGGGAGGAGAGGCCCTTGGTCTTGCAAAGATCATATGCCCAAGTCCAGGGGAATGCCAGGGACAGAAAGTGGGAGTGGGTGGGTTGGGGAGCATGGCAGGGGAAGTGTATAGGGGACTTTTGGGATAGTATTTGAAATGTAAATGAAGAAAATATCTAATAAAAATTGTTAAATTTTAAAAAATTAAAGAAAATATCTAATAAAAATTTTAAAAAATGAGTTGACAAAATTTGTCAGTCATTTACAAGTTTGTGCTTTTCCAATCAAATTATACACCACACACACACACACACACACACCCAAAGAAAAAAATCAGATGACTCAGCCTTAGTCAAGCTGCTAGAGTGTGTATGGAGGTTAAACACTCTCCTGTCACTGCCTTCTTTTCTGAGCTATAGGATTCAGAGAATATGTGGCCAAAATGACTGGCATTTCCATTTTCTTCCTGTCCCCAGTCCCAGTGGCTAGCACAGTGTTATATATAGGACTATCAGTGTTTGGAGCTTTCATTGATATGTTGATATGGAAGTTTATTGAGATGATTGCTATAAATTATATAATATTTCAATTTCTCACATCTGTTTATACATTTTCCAGTAATATTTTTTCAATTTAGGTAAAACACTTGAAACATAAAATATAAATCCAGTAACTAGATCATTGTGTATACAGAGCCTATTAATTTAAAGCAAAGTAATTCAATTACAAAATACATTTTATCATGAAAACTGTCAACATAATGGATAGAAATTTTATAAAGAAATGAGCATATTTTCAAGTAACGATTGTCTTTTGAGATGTCATAGAACCTACAAAATACAAAGCAGACAACCTTATAAACAATAGGCAACTGGATTTAGTTTGAATATTATCTGATTTTCCCATTAATAAGTGATAAAATGGCAACTGATATGAAAAAATAAATATTTGTAAACTTTCAAGACAGGTGAGCATGAGTTACTGATAATGAGACCCATCATAGAAGACAAGTTTATTTTAGTGTCTTGACTAATTACAGACATGCCGGATTGGTGATATACATTGATTTTACTGAAGCCTGTCATGTACTCTTGTATGAAATATTATTCTTCAAATAATTTGCCATTGCTTGGATAAATTGAATTTATCTAAAGCAGTGATTCTTAACCTGTGGGCTGTGACACCTTGGCTGGTCAAAAGTCACATGTTCACATTACAATTCATAGCTGTAGCAAAATAAGTTATGAAGTGACAATGAAATAATTTGATGGTTGGGGTCACCACAACGTGAGGAAGTGGATTGAAGGACTAGGGCATAGGAAGATTGAAAGGACTGATCTAGCTGCATATGGATCAAAAGATGGCCTAGTCGGCCATCACTGGAAAGAGAGGCCCATTGGACACGCAAACTTTATATGCCCCAGTACAGGGGAACACCAGGGCCAAAAAGTGGGAATGGGTGGGTAGGGGAGTTGGGGGGAGGGTATGGGGGACTTTTGGGATAGCATTGGAAATGTAATTGAGGAAAATACGTAATTAAAAAAAAGATATTTACTTAAAAAATAAAATAAAGAAAGAAAGGACTGATCTAAATGACTGGGATGAAATAGCCCTGGGAATGGACAACTCCACAGGAAAAGACAAGTTGAGGCAACTGTAGCTTCATTCATGTGAGGAAAATAAAAGAGAAAAGGGCTCATCTCAGGAGAAAAAGACATCTGGATGATGTCTCGGGAGACAAATGAATACTAGATGCATTATTATATCCATGGTCCTACTGAAATTAGTGGAAAACAGTAGAGAGCCTTGATCTTGATCTACAATTTTTCCTCATTAATATGTTTAATGTCCCCGTGTGCTGCCATAGATCAGATGGAGATGAGGGCAAGATGAAGGGAAAGGATTGTTTATTCAGATCTTTATGTTATTGCTTGTGATTGCCTGTTGATTTTTCTGTTTTCCTTATGCTTTTTTTTTTCTACCTTCACTCAAGTCCTCCTTAATCCCATGAGCTTGTGATAATACTGTTCTGTGTCATCTGTAGCTTTGCTGGGCTTGAATGTATAAGTATTTTCCAGGTCAAAACCTGAACCTACTAAAATATGGTCACAAGCATGTTTGTGACAGCACAATGGGAGGATGGTTAAGAAATTGATTTCAATGTAATAAATACTTTACAAAACTTATTTTAAAAATGTTTATAAGTATTTATTTTGTAACATCTTAAACCCACTATATATTGCACCCCTTCTTTGTTTTGGCATCTATTAAAAGAATTCTGAAAACCCTTTCAGCAACACATGTTCCAATAACACAATCTATGAAAATTAAAAATCTTTGACAGAATAAAAATAATAACATATGGATCAAGGGAATGTTTTATTATATCAACATACAGATTTTTTTTTTCTAGAATTAGTGATGTGGTATCTTGTGCTGTTTATTTTCCCAACATTTTTACATAGAAGTTTTGCAGCTCTTTTAAATTCATGATTTCTTTTTATTTCATTCAAATATATCACTCTTCCTCTATTTGGGGACACAGAATGATTGAGTACAGAAGGCATGAGTTAGTTGGATTTTTCAGAAGTCAGAAATAAATAAGTAACTATTCTATTCTGGCATTATCAGAGGGACAAATTTTTAAATTGGTTATTTTCATAAGTGATTATTTTCAATGAAGTTTATCTTAAATTTGAATTTTGCTTCTTTTTAATAGTAGATTAATGTAAATTCCTGTGTAGTCATTGCAGCACTTTCCAACTAGAAAATTAAAACTATTTCTACTTCTTGTATTCCTTTGAAGGGAAACTTAACCAGTTAGCAAGATTACACTAGCTTATTTTCTGGAAACTTCTAGATGGTCCTCACAATGATAGGCCTATCCTTACAGCTTAAGTAGAGAGTAAGAAGACACTGTCATCTTTAAAATAGACCTTGCTCTCTTCTCAGCCTGCAGTGGTGGTTCACAAGCTTCAGTAACACACAGTGCTGACACAGGGTGAGAGATAGCACTTGGCAAGCTACAGGAACATTGCTTTCTTTTACTTTACAGCACCATATTTTATGTGTAAGAGATTAAATACAATATTTAAAAATAAAAACACGGAGCTAAACCATGGAAGCACTAATCTTCTTTTATCATTTTCTCATCGTGTTTCTATGCATGAGATGCAGCTTTCAAGGCTGTATATTCTCATGGAAACACTTGAGAAGACTGCTAAATAATGCAACAATAATAGATCGTCCTGATTGAATGTTTATTACTCACGAAGTTCTGGTAAATTTCAATGAAAACTGCAAAAGATCCAAAAATCCAGGCAGAGTGATTACTAAATTCAATAGGAGCATTTCAGCTCTGCTAAACATTGTGTCAGGCAAAGGAGATATATCATAGGACAGTCATGTCAGAGAGAGAGAGAGAGACAGAGAGAGAGAGAGAGAGAGAGAGAGAGACAGAGACAGAGACAGAGACAGAGACAGAGACAGAGACAGAGAGAGAGAGAGAGAGAGAGAGAGAGACAGAGACAGAGAGACAGAGACAGAGAGAGACAGAGAGAGAGACAGAGAGAGAGAGAGGTGAAAGGTGATTTCAATGAGAAGAAATGACAACATCTAAAGAGAATGAGGCTGTGCTGGTTAAAATCCTATTAGAACAGGCACATATTAACTATGCCTCACTCAATGAATGCTAATGCTGCTCTAGTACCAGAATCATGTAAAAAATAATCCCTTGCCTTAATGGACGAAGGTAAGAAGAAAGGGAGTACCTGCTTAAATAAAATAGGTGTTATGCCATCTAATGTGAAGATAGAGGAGAAGGAAGCCCAGAAAATAATGTTAGGTAACATTTGGAGGCAGAACTAAAGAAGACTTTTTTTTTGGTTGTTTTTTGTTTGTTTGTTTGTTTGTTTTGACTTTTTGTTTTTTGTTTTTTAACATGACAATTTATCTGACTTCTATTTAATATCCACAATGCAAATAAAGCTCACATTTCACTTCATTACAATTGTATAGACTGAGTGTCATGTATCCTAGATCAATCTCAAACTTACTAGGTACCCGAGAATGACATTGAACATCTGTTCTGCCTTTCTCCACCTCCTGAGAACCAAACTATCTTATATTTATATTCTCATATTCACATTACTATATAATACATAAAGCTTAAAACAATGATGGTTTAACCCCATTTAAAAATGGGGCTCAAAACTAAACAAAGAATTCTCACCTGAGGAATACCGAATGGCTGAGAAGCACTTGAAAAAATGCTCAGCATCCTTAATCATCAGGGAAATGCAAATCAAAACAGCCCTGAGATTCCACCTCACACCAGTCAGAATGACTAAGATCAAAAATTCAGGTGACAGCAGATGCTGGCGAGGATGTGGAGAAAGAGGAACACTCCTCCATTGTTGGTGGGATTGCAAGCTTGTACAACCACTCTGGAAATCAGTCTGGTGGTTCCTCAGAAAATTGGACATGGTATTACCGGAGGATCCCACAATACCTCTCCTGGACATATATCCAGAAGATATTCCAACCTGTAAGAAGGACACATGCTCCACTATGTTCATAGCAGCCTTATTTATAATAGCCAGAAGCTGGAAAGAACCCAGATGCCCCTCAACAGAGGAACGGATACAAAAAATGGGGTACATTTACACAATGGAGTACTACTCAACTATTAAAAAGAATGAATTTATGAAATTCCTAGGCAAATGGATGGACCTGGAGGCCACCATCCTGAAAGAGGTAACCCAAAAGAACAAAAGAACTCACATGATATGGACTCACTGATAAGTGGATATTAGCCCAGAAACTTAGAATACCCAAGATATAAGATACAATTTGCAAAACACATGAAACTCAAGAAGAACAAAGGCCAAAGTGTGGACACTTTGGCTCTTCTTAGAATTGGGAACAAAACACCCATGGAAGGAGTTACAGAGACAAAGTTTGGAGCTGAGATGAAAGGACAAACCATCTAGAGACTGCCATACCTGGGGATCCATCCCATAATCAGCCTCCAAACGCTGACACCACTGCATACACTAGCAAGATTTTGCTGAAAGGACCCAGATATAGCTGACTCTTGTGAGACAATGCCAGGGCCTAGCAAACACAGAAGTGGATGCTCACAGTCAGCTATTGTATGGTTCACAGGGCCCCCAATGGAGGAGCTAGAGGAAGTACCCAAGGAGCTAAAGAGTCTGCAACCCTATAGGTGGAACAACAATATGAACTAACCAGTACCCCCCCAGAGCTGGTGTCTCTAGCTGCATATGTATCAGAAGATGGTCTAGTCGGCCATCAGTGGAAAGAGAGGCCCATTGGTTTTGCAAACTTTATATGCCTCAGTACAGGGGAACGCCAGGGCCAAGAAATGGGAGTGGGTGGGGAGCGGAGTGGGGGGAGGGGAAGGGTATGGGGGACTTTTGGGATAGCATTGGAAATGTAAATGAAGAAAATATCTTAAAAAAACCCACATACATACAGTTATAAATTTTATTAAATGCAATAAATATAATCCTGTAACTTTAGGGCCTCATTCATAATTACATATTGAAATGGCAACATGCTTTAAACTCCATATTTTAGCACAGAAAGTTATGTAGAGATGATGTTTCAAGACTCTTTTGTGTGATTTTTTTCAGTTTTTTGAGGATGGTGAAATTCATTCTACTCCAAGTTGTTACACTATGTTTGCACTTCATGTGTTTGATAAACACACAGGCAGATATTAACAAACCTAAAAATGGTAGAAGGACAGTGTGTTTGAATTTCAGCCTTGTCTTTAATCATTTCTATGGATATTGGTTTCACTGAACCTTACATTAATCATTTCTAAGCAAAAAGAGATGAGAAATGGTATCACCCAATTTTGTAACTAGAAAAGAGGATAATAGGAACGTTCAGGGGTTTGCTTTGGGCAATTCTAGCTGCAGGGCTCTGGTGAAACCCGTAGAAGAAGCTATTTGTCTTAAATGACAATTCTGAATTTTAACTCCTATGCTCCAGAGTAAACTAAGTCTAATACATTGTCTTTGCCATAGAGAGATAACAAGACTGGGAATCAAGGTCTCCATCCTCTTTGCAGTTGCGCCACTAAGAAACAGTCATTTACCCAATGGCATTTAGTGAGAGGGCTTTCTATACCAGACATGATCTAAGTTACTAGTTAACATAGGTTTTACACCTTAAATAAGATCATCTTCTACTGGATCAAGTACACAAATACAATGATGACAGGGCTGCGTAAGAGATCTATCTGGCAGGATGTGGGAAGAGGACATATGACCAGATCAGAAGTTACAATAAAATGATTTGGTCCCTAATTACAGGTATCTGATTACAGAATACAGATTACCCTCATTATAGGCCAAAGGAATGACCTGTGAAGGCTCAGAGCCGAGCTGTATTATCTAAAGTGTGCAATCATTTCAGTAGAGAAAGACTAAACAAATGTTTCAAAGAGTTTGATTTTGAAGCATGAATGAAGTGGAAAATAACAATCTCTCTCTCTCACACACACACATACACACACATGTACACACCTGCACCCCCCTATATACACCCCTTCCTTTCACCCACACCTCCCACAGGCATGTAACCAGCTTTTGCTTTGAACGTGGATGGAAAAAGACATTTTGTAAGCATTTTAATGATAAGTTGGAACTTTGGTGTATGGACTTTATAAAACTTCAAGGTCAACTTTAGAAATTATTTGTAATAAAAGAGATAAATGGATCTATGATGAAAGAAACGTAATGGGATCCTGAATCACTTGAGATGATGTTATATACAGATCAGAGGCTTGGGTGTCATTGACAATCAAGTCTCATGCTATCCCAAACCAAAATTCTATTCTACAATGATCCTAAATACTAGTTTCTTTGGAGGTAGGTAAAGGCTAGGAACTTTAACAGTCATAGCTAAGAGGCAAAATTAAAGTTTCTATTTTCCCACCATGAGGTCTTAAGTGCTCCACCGCCTTTGCTCTTCTCCCCAGTCTTTGCCATGTAGCCCTCAGTATGTCTTGTCTTCTATTCTGTGAGGGTGACTACAGTCTCATGGCTACCCTCAAATAATGAAAATACTAAGAGGATAGTGATTAGTCAAAATGGGATTTCTCCAAGAGCTGGGATAGATCAATGTTTCCTGAATCACGTGAGAAGGTAGGATATATTATTTTAAAACCTCAGTGAGCTGGCCATAAAATGAGAGAACAGTCCCATGTGTGTCATAACCCTCGCTATAACACAGGAATAAGAATACCTCCCTGGAATGTATGTGAACTGCAGAGACCGAGCATGATTTGTTGAACAGAATAGGACAAAGTTAGATGTGGTATGGTGGGGGTAGGAATAAGAGAGACAAAAGAGAAGTGCTCCCGAGAAAAGCCCAGGCAAGGAAAGGGTTAAATACAATTTTAGCTAATACTGAATGAGGAAGCTATGCGGATCCATTTCCTTCTCTCTCTCTCATTAAACAGTTTAAGTACATATCTGTGTCAGCCTGCTTTTCTAGGATCACTGCTTTTAAACTTCATCTCTTCTCTTCCTTTGTTACTTTCCTTATTATATCCTGCAACAGAAGGATATAAACCACGTTTCTGGTTTTATTCTAAGTAGCATGAGAAGATTTCCAAGTGTGAAGTGGATCCAAGGGGAAAATAACTCTCTTGGTATAGATGTTATTGCTATTAAATTACTACCTTAAGTAGATGTACATAGAGGAGACACAGTTAATTTCACAGGAAGATGGGAAGGGCCACTAAGGTAATGAACTTTATTGAGAGGGCTTTTAATTCCATTATGCATGTTTAAGAAGCTTTCTGGGCAAGGAAGACCACTGAGTTGATAAAAGAAGCATTTAGCTAGCAAATGCCTTTGAGCTTCCCAGCTCACTGGTGTGTTTGCTTAAGAAACAAATGTTTTTCACACGATAGAGGCAAGCACGCTTTTCTAACCCACTGGTCTCAGAAATAGGCACTGGTGTGTGTGTGTGTGTGTGTGTGTGTGTGTGTGTGTGTGTGTGTGTGTGTGTGTGGTTTAGGGGGACAATCACAATCAGCATCATGAAGTAACTAAGGGATATATTAAGCAACTTTTCATGGGTATGTGGACTGCATAATTTAAAACTGTCCTGGGGCACCCATAAATTATGCATAGGTTTTGTTTTCTTCTTGTACATTTTTAGAGAAGAGAGAAATTTTGATTTGGCAGTTTCTACACCTTTAGCCTTAGCTAAATCTTGGTTTTGAATGCTGAGCATCCATGAGGAACCAGGCCATCTGCTCTGTAGAGTGTGTCCCAGGGTCTTCTCAGGGAACTCCTTCTTCCTCACATTACTTGTCTGTAGCAGGAGAATAGAATTCCTATTTCAATAGGGAATTCCATCAGGAATTCCTTGTGTCAAAACAATAAGTTTGGAATGATTTTTGATAATTTGTTAGTTTATTTTAATAGGATTTTAAATGCCATTATTTAAAACATTCTGTAGCTAGCATTCAATGATTGTGTTGTGATGATGTGTGAGACCTTTGGATTTTTTGTTGTTTGATTTTGAATGTGGTCTTGGAGAATTCAGCCATTTGTGGCTGTGCATACTTGCTATCACATGACTTGTATTTGTTTGAAGCATAGTTTCCATCCCATAAGCATACTGTGGGGCTTTATTCAGCGTTGAAATGGTGGTTCTGTGAGACACAGAAGCCCTGAGAATCTTGGGAAGAAATTCCAAACAATGGTTTTATTTGCTTGGGTCACTGAGAAATCAACATTTGGGAGTACTGTAATTAGTTATCAGTACAGGGCTTTGTGCTCAGGCGTTTACTGTTTAAAGATCTAGAATCATTAAATCATCACTTTTAGGTCTCTTTTAATTACTACACTCGGGGACATTGGGTATATGTTTTAATTGTCTGCTTTTAGACAGTAGCCAAAGTTTAACAAGTTGCTTATTCCAGGCCCTGTAGACATAGTTGCATTCCCCGGTGATTGCAACTCTTGTTGCTCCGCTAGGTGGCAGAAGAGCTTTACAGTTCTTGGTTCTGCACAAAGGCAGCCTGCGTACTGTCTCAGCTCATTCCCACAGCAGCTGATCGTGATACAAATGTATAAGGGAGCAGGAGCTATATGGGACTTACACCGCCGTCACTAAAGCATAAAGCAACAACTTTGAGCCAAGTTTTTGTTTCAAATGGTCTGGTGAAGCCAGTGCTTTGATAATGGATTGAGAGTGAAAAAATCCTGAAATGAACAGTCGTTCCTTGAGGTTACATTTGTATGTGATTTTGAACCGGGGCGCTGGACTAGTGAATAAAAGAGAGACAATTGCAAACCACGCATTCACTGCTGCTTGGAAAGAGCATGGGCGCTCCCTGTCTCCCCTCCGGGATGATCCCCTGCCTTCTGCAGAAAGGGTAATGTGACAACAAAAGCAAAGGGGGAAAAACCAACATGAAAAACTCTATAAGCTAGATTGAAAATTCATGCAGCTTTGAGGATTCTCAACCGTGAGAGGATAGTTATATTGAGTTAACGCGAAGAAGAATCTGACTGGAAAAATACATTTGTTCGAGGGATTTGCTAACATATCCACGGCATTATTTGGACAATATGACCCCCTGCAACTTAGGGAGCTGTAACAGTAAAGTTAATCAAATGCTTGTATCATCAGGCACTCAGTTTTGTAGACTATGTGTTAATGGGTTGTGGAGGAAGTGTAGAAATATGTTGTTAATGAGGTTTTTGTATTCCAAAATAAATATAACTCTCCACTTAGGAAAGCACTGGACTTATGAAGTGTGAAAAGAGTGGAAAGAGGGCTCCCATATTCCTGGTGAGGGAGCTTTGCAGTGACGTTCTTTTCTGAGGAGACAAAAATCAGTAGGTTATATTCTAAACTGAAATACCTACATCTGCCGCCGCAGCCATCTCCTGATGCAGGGTGAATGACACACAGCACCCCCCAAATGTCATTGTCTAGCCAAGCTCACAAATTAAAACTAATAAACCTGCCCCCTTCCCCACACCATCACTACTAGTAAGGATGTATCCCCAGTGCTGCAAGCAGTAGGGCAGGCTGTGGCAGGGCTTAGTAACAGCAGCCGTGCCGAAGCAGCCGAGCCCTGGGCAGCAGGTGCACTTGGCTGGGGACAAAGAAGGGCACAGTGTGGAGCTGGCATTGCTTGCTCATATATGCAGGCAGAGCTGAGATGTTTACAAATTGATAGCAGAGGGGATTTGGTAGGGGAGAGTTTTGCACAGTGCATCCAATGTTCGGAGAAGCCCAAGTGAAGTCTACTCTGTCTGGGGTGGGGCGGGGGTGTTGTGATGTTCCTGTCACCCTAGAAAAGGAGTTTCTTGTATTCTTGACTTAGTGTACCTTAGTAGTTTGCACAGGCCCAGGTTGATAAGGTACATACATATCCCCACTGAGATCAACAAACTTTGATGTGGAGGGCACAAGACTCTGTCTGAATCAATCTTTTTAGATCTTTCAAGTTTGCAAGACCTAGAGAAGCTACTGGGGACATAGCTTGGGAACAGGAATAAAGAAATAATGCAGAACTAGGTGGGCAGGGAGACGGGGCAGGTAGGAGACCTCAACAGAGTGAAATTGAACCTCCAAGAGGAACAAGATGCCTGAAATGCACTAGCAATGAGTGCTTTGGGCTTTAGTGTCTCCGAGCCTGGGTGGTGCATTCTGGGAAGGAAATGGGTGGTTTCAAATGGAAGGAGCAAGACAGAGAGACTGGTCACTGGAGGACCTCAGACGTCTGAGTTTTTCTGCTATGCTATATCCAGCAGAGGCCGGATGGATGTGGCCTTTGTCAGTTGTCATGCTGGCGGTGCAGCAACCTATGTCAGTCCTTATTTTCACCTCCACTCATGGCAACTGTACTGTCTGGCTGTGCCATTGCTGTCAACTTAAAATCATGCTTCTCCTTGTAAGTGCTGTTACGATTTAGGACACCTGAAGGTGTCATTTTCCTATGGTTAATTAACCTTGAGGCCAGGAGCACACCAGCACGGCCCCTTAATTATATTTATGTCTAATCCTGAATGCTCAAAATGATGAGGAGCTGTTAACACTGCTGTCATCTCCCTGTCCCAGCTGTCTGACCCATAATCTGGGGTATTGTTAAGTGGTGGTTCTTGTCCTGGACATGAGTTGCACTGCATTGTGAGTTCAGATGGTCAAGCTTTCTTACAGGGAGGGGTATACACATACACAGAATTGGAGTTCTTTTGAATTAAAATGAACAAACACACAAATAAAAAACCAACCAACAAAACAAACAAGCACTACCAAGAAGAACAAAATACAAAGCATTGGTTGCCATGATGGCTTGACATAGAACTGAGAAAGCCAGCATCATGATGATGATAATGGTGGTAGTGGTGGTGGTGGTGGTGGTGGTGGAGGCTGTGTCACTGAGAAGTAGTGAAATAGGTTTATTCTGCCACTGCTTCCATAGCATATAAAATTGGATCTAAGTCTCAAACTGAAAGATAGTCTGTTCTGTTCTTTCCTTCCTCCCTCTCCTCCTCCCCCACCTACTCTTCCCCTCCTTCTGCTCCTCTTTTTTCCTTTTCTTCTAATTTAAGGTAAACTGAGCCAAAGGTATATCACAGATTAATTAAACTACTCTATAAATATTTGGCTATAGCATTCCAGGTCTTGGGATACAGGGCTGAAGCGGTGAATGATCTTGTTCAGTTAGGAATAGTGATGAGGTCGAAGCGATGAATTCGAAGTTGCAGAAGGAATAAAGACTCAAAACTTACAAACATCAGTGGGACACAACTGATCTAAAAATTGCCAGAAACAGAGCAAGCTAAAGATTTATATCTGACAAGACTAGAAATGTGAGTGGCAAACATACATCCTCTCTGTAAATTATCCTGTCTTGAGAAGAAGACTTAGTCATATACAAATCATAAAAACAAAACTCAGTAGAGGCTGACACTGTCAAGAGTATGGTTTCCATGTGTCCTTATTCGTGATTCTGAGAGTGGCTATATCGTTTTTCAAATATCCCAAAAACTCCATCATCGCTAGTTCCTTAATGGATGCTAGAGAAACAAAACAAAAGAAAACAAAAAACAAAACCTAATTTGAATTTATATCCTGTTTACCACCATCAGCACATTTGTATTAATTTTAGCTTGCATACACTATATCCAGCTACAGTTTCCTTTATAGCCACTGACAGTCTCTAACCAGTGACCCTGTTGTCTTATGTTTATGTCAGGTTATCTCAGTGTCTACACACAAAACTTTTGTTTGATCCTCGGACCACATGGCCAAGCCTGTCACACCATCGTGTGTAACTGAAACATGGGCTTGGAATCTATCATGCTCACTATAATTACTCCATGATTGCCCAGTAATTACCCTTTAAACACAAGGCCTGCTCTGATCTGTGGAGGCAGCAGGTTCATTCAGAGGAGGACAGAAAACTTAACATAATTTGAAATTTTGCTCTGAAGATGGTCATGTGATACAGGCTTGTTAATTGCCTCAAAGGGTAGATGTTGTCTGGAGTATAGGGACACCTGAAGAAGGTGGGACCAAGTGGGTTATATAGAAAAAAGATCCAAATATATATAAGATGAGCAGGAGATAGAAATTATGATGGGGGAGATGGAGGGACAAGTGACTTTCTTCCCAGGAGAAAGATGGACAGTAGTTTCCTGATCATGTCTTGAAACATCATCAGGGTGATCCTAAGGGCTAAATAGCAACTCTGCTTCTTTTGGTTGAAATATATTTGAAGAGTTGAGGACCACAGACAGCTGTCTGAAAAGAACTGGGGTTTAAAAGCCACTCCATTATCCCTGCTCAAAGTGATGTCTGAAATAGAGGCAGAAAGGCTTCATGGATGCTTGTGTGTTTTTGCTTCCTTTTGACATTCGTTTCAAGGACTTAAGATGGGAGAGAAGGGGAAATTAGTAGACTTCCAGCCTTCAGTTTTAGAACACGGGCTCTGCTTGAACATCTTTGCTTCGTGCTGAATTTTAAAATTACACACAATAGAGTTGGAATAAATAGTTGTCTTAAGAATGGCTGTTAACAAATTATATGCCCAAGTTTGATGTTATCATGTCTTGTGCATGGATTGAATTGGCTTTTCTCAAAATTGTAGTTTTCACAATATGAAATATTACCACACAACATATTCTGCTAGCATGCGGTTTTGATTTAACCTTCAAATCTACCCCTCTCTGTGTTGTAAATGGATCATGTAGAGATACTTATGCTGGTTAATTTAAAGAGTGTAAGATGCTAAGCTGCACATGGCTTATCTATTCCAAGGAAATTTAGGAGGAGCCATAAATCACCATGGTGACATAGCACATCGTGGTCCTTAGGGGATAAGATACTGAAAACCTTTTCTAATGATTTACAAATCTCCCAAATGAATTGTCATATTGACACTGCTTGGGCTGGAGTGGGGAATAATTGTTCTCAATGGTTACATAGCCAATAGCAGAGGAAGATGTCACACTAGCTTCATGCCTGGTATCAAAAAGTAGCTTCCCATTACACATACTGTACTGTCAGGTCTTGGCTTGCTTGATAGTTTTAAGAGAGATATACCACCTGTATCCCCTGAGAGCCTGAATAAAATAAGATTTGCTTTTAGACAGAGATGAGACAGTGAACATTTTTGAATAATCCTCATTTGTCCTTTTGTAACACCTCTAAAGCACCATCCCCAAGTTCCTAGGCATCCTCATTGTATTTTCTGGAAACAAGTATCTGAGTCCTGTGAGCATCCCGTCACAGTAGCTCTGCTTCAGAGGCCATGGGGAGGGCATCTGTCTCCTGAAAATGCAGCCCCGCTACTGCAACTTTCTTCAATCAGATACACTCAGAGCCTTGCAGTGACAGCAAGACTCGATTGCTCCAGGATAAAACCACAGCCATCACAATGGGAAACTTTCAGCTTTAAAAAATTCAAGACCCACGGAGTATCTCATTGATCTATTAGATCATAGTTAGGAGCAAACTTCTTAAATTGATTATTGTTAATTATTAAAGTAAAATAATTCTGTACTAGATTCTGAATGCCCTAATTAGCAGTGAAGTTCTTCCTCTGCATAATGTTGCAGACTCGTAAAGATGGCCTCATATATTTGTCTTAAAGAGAAGAGGTGAATAAATGATTATCTCATGTACCAACCCTGTAGCCCCTGGTGGCTCACAGATGCAGCTTCACTGGTGGCTGATGTGCAGCTATTTTGTGGCATCTCCTGGAATTATTCGTACCTTTTTAATAATGCAAGGTACTCTTGGGACCTAATTTCTCCCTTAAATAATTCATAATGCATGCTTTGTATTAAATGAACAATTTTAATGAGAAACCATATCTATTTGACTGGGGAATAACTGTTGATTCAATTTGAATGCTATTTTGAATGAAGTTGCCCAGGATTAACAAGGTTTTGCTGTATTGTTTTCTCATTTGTATCCCAATCTTATTTTTGGTCATAATTGCTTCACAGCATGGCAAGTTGAGAAGGTGACATGGAATAGAGCAAAAAAAAAACCAAACAAACAAACAAACAAACAAAAAACAAAAACAAAACAAAACTATAGCCAAAGTAATAGAAAATGGACAGGGAAAAGAAATGGCATGCAATCACTAACTTGTTTGAACGTCTTTCAATTCTTGGCAACCTTTAGAGTTTTGGAATAATAGTTGTATCACGTTTATTTTTCAATATGGAAAAGAAATGAGATCCTGACAATACTGATCCATTGTGTTTGAAATTGCCTATCAGTCAAACTTTTGCATCTACTTGTGACTACTTGAAAATGATAATAAGAGGGAAATATAATTGAAAATATGATACCTTCAAAACTTGGGTCAAACAATATTAATATAACATAATTATAAAATCATGAAGTACAGAGATGTGTTTATGTGTGCCTTACTCCTCAGACACAAATAGGCACAAAGTATACAATATCATGGTGGTTTTAATTTATATTTCCTTGATTATTAGTGTAAACTAATTAATAAGAAACTTATACTTACTGAACATATTCATCAAGGAAATTTTTATATTACCATTCTGTAGGGGAAAGGACATGTTTAGATAAGTAAAATTATTACTCATGTTCTCAAAAGAGAATTTGAATGTGAGTCCAGAATTTCCTGATTCTTGGTAGCAAACTCATAACCATCGCCCCTTAAAGGATAGATGATTTAGTGTTCATGCTGTGTCTTAATTCTATAATACAAGGTGATTGGTCCTTCTCATATAGGCTGCCCTTCCTTTGTTTGCTGCCAATTCAGACATTGTTCATGCTTATGGACAGAACCAACCCTGTTGAAACAATACTGGTTTTTTATTGATCTCTTTGTTTAAAATGTAAGAGGATGGAAACATGATATGCTGGTGGGAAATAAATTTAGATTTTTATCGCAATATTTATCAATGCTTCTATTTTTGAGAGATCATAAAAACATGGCCGTGAGGCAGGAGAGATCTGGGTGTTTTACTTCAACATTTACAGGCAGCGGGAAGAGAGAGAGACTCTGACTCTAGCTTGGACTTTTGAAATTTCAAAATATATCCCCAGTGATACCATTCCTACAACAAAGTCACACCTTTTAATTCTTCTCAAGGAATAGCACTGTCCGATGACTATGCATTTAAATATATGAGCCTATGATGACCCTCTTGAACAAATCACCACAGTACATGGGCACGCACATGTTTGAAAATAAAATGTAATTCACATCTCTTTCATTCTAAAGTCTTATTTCAGTTAATCTGATATTTCTACTATAAAACAGATGAGGATATAAGGTAAAAATGTGAGATTATATAACCATAGTCTTAGGGCTCCTATCTCAAGTCTTTTAATCACAACTAACAATTTCAGCATATATCAAATTTTATTTATGGTCTTTACTTGTATGCATGTATATACTCATGAATTTGTGTACCATTTTCTGTACCAATTAGTAGGTAAGAATACAAATAATAGCTCCTATGATTTCCTGATGTTGATTTAAGTAACAGCCTTCAATATTATTGTCTGTTCCTTTCTGTTCTCAGGTCACAATCAAAAGACAAAATATCTTCTGCCCATAAACTTTTCTTTCACAAGGATGCAGGAAATTAAAACAGGAAAAGAGTTCTATATAGTGCTTCTGACAGCAAAGTTCTCAGAATGCAGAAATCCCTCTTTCGTCTGTAGTGCATTGTTGTAGATTTGCAGTAACACTCACAATGGATGATTTTCTCTGTTTGCATGAGTGATAACTCCTGAATACATACTTTACCATTAAAACAAAAGTGTGTCTTTAGCTACATGTTTTCTTAGGTATTTCTTGCAAATATGAAAAGAATTAATAAATTTAGGCTCTGGAATATTCTAGAAGTCAACGTCATATAGTTTGTCTTATGTGTGACTAGGGGAATGGGCTGACCTTTCAGGAAGGTAAGTGTTTCCTAAACTTACTTTCCAAACACAAATATTCTACATGTTATTCAACACATTTAAGGAAAAAAATAACTTAGAGTATTTGCTAAAATCCTTGTACATGACCCTATAAGGATGTTCCCAAAACAACAACCAATTGGCTCGGACAAAGTAAATATGGGCAGAATTCTCAGAAACACTTAAGTAAAGGTACTGATGTGAACAGGTATTGATGTGAAACAGACTTTCATCTTATCAATCTCTTGAAGCTCACATTGGAGACTATGCCATAGTTGAAATCAGAAAACAAAAACCCAGACATGATGAATGAATCAACAAGACCCCATTAATAGTGTCAGAACTGAGTCTGCAAATGGGGTAGAGAGGACTGTATACCAGATACTATGCTATCTCATTAGACCCTGTTTTGCTGAAGTTCATAATAGTCTCATGATAGTTAATATAGTTTCCTAGCACAGATGCTAATGCCTGCAGAAGTAGAATGATCCACTCAGAAAGTCATTACATGATATTGAAATTTTTGGGCTGCATAAGATCAATTTTTTGTATGTTTTGTTTTGGTTTTTTTAGGGCATCAACTGCCTACCAGAACTAGCAGCACTAGACTTAATGTATTCACTTCAGTATAGAATATATATTAAGAGCTGTACAAAGTTCATGTGCTTAATCGTCATTGCAGCAATCCTGAGAGGTGATTAGGAGATTTGAATTAGGAGCTTAGGAGAGGTGAATAGATCATGTATGCTTTGCCTTTATGAAAGATTGATGCTACTATTGCCAGTGTGGATTTTTATTTTGAGAGGTAACTTACTACAAAAGCACAATTTCTCTGTGTTTGACTCTCCTATGTGTGCTGATTCTTACCTCCTTCCACAGAATGCCACAACTGCAGTGTTCCTATCAGTTGCCAAGAAGATGACAACAGCTTGACTTTAAATCCCTCAGTTTCCAGAACTATGGAAAGAAAACCTCAAATTGATTGGATCCTAGTAAGTATTCACCATAGTGAAAAAAAGAGAGAAATACAAAATTTTCTCCATCAAGAAAGCACTTGTGAAACTCCAGGTCAAGAAATGACTTCCAGCAGGAGAAATCTTAGTTCCCAGATTCCACCAAGACTAGTTTGCACAGGTGAGAGTGTGAACTAAAGAAGCTAAGAGCTTCTAGGACAGGCGGGAGCCACAGAGCTGCTGAGGCAGACCCCTTTTTGGGCTCCAGACATCTGGACACCTTCCCTGCCAGAGGAGAGGTGTCTGCCCAGCCAGGGAGGGAGTTTCTGGAGCATCTGTAGGAGACATCTTGGTTCCCGGATTCCACCAAGACTAGTCTGCACAGGTGAGAGTGCAGACTACAGAAGCTAACAACTTCTGGGACAGACAGGAGCCACAGAGCTTCTGAGACAGAACCCATTTCGGGGTCCAGACATCCGGGCTCCTTCCCTGCCAGAGGAGAGGTGTCCACCCTACCTGGGAGGGCTTTGCCAGAGTACCTGAGGGAGCCATCATGGTCCCTGGATCCCGCTGATACTAGTCTGCACAGGTGAGAGTGTGGACTACAAAAGCTAACAGCTTCTGGGACAGGTCCTATTTCTGGCCTTCATCTTCTGCCAGGAGGCAGGTCCGAAAGCCAGATATCTGTGCACCTTCCCTGAAAGAGGAGAGCCTGCCTGCAGAGAGTGCTCTGACCAGTGAAACTCAGGAGAGAGCTAGTCTCCCAGGTCTTCTGGGAGAGAATAACAGAATCACGAGAGGAACAAGCTCTAACCAGAGACACCTATAACAACTGGCTCCAAAGATTACCAGATGGCAAAAGGCAGACATAAGAATCTTACTAACAGAAACCAAGACCACTCACCATCATCAGAACCCAGCACTCCCACCTCAGCTAGTCCTGGGCACCCCAACACACCCAAAAACCTAGACAAGGATTTAAAGGCATATCTCATGTTGATGGTAGAAGACATCAAGAAGGACTTTAATAACTCACTTAAAGAAATACAGGAGAACACTGCTAAAGAGTTGCAAGTCCTTAAAGAAAAACAGGAAAACACATCCAAACAGGTAGAAGTCCTTAAAGAAAAACAGGAAAACACATCCAAACAGGTGATAGAAATGAACAAAACCATACTAGACCTAAAAAAGGGGAGTAGACACAATACAAAAAACCCAAAGTGAGGCAACGCTGGAGATAGAAACCCTAAGAAAGAAATCTGGAACCATAGATGTGAGCTTCAGCAACAGAATACAAGAGAAGGAAGAGGGAATCTCAGGTGCAGAAGATTCCATAGAGAACATCAGCAAAACAATCAAAGAAAATGCAAAATGCAAAAAGATCCTAACTTAAAACATCCAGGAAATCCAGGACACAATGAGAAGACCAAACCTACCGATAATAGGAGTAGATGAGAATGAAGATTTTAAAATTAAAGGGCCAGCAAATATCTTCAACAAAATTATAGAAGAAAACTTCCCAAACCTAAAGAAAGAGATGCCCATGAACATACAAGAAGCCTACAGAACAGCAAATAGACTGGACCAGAAAAGAAATTCCTCCCAACACATAATAATCAGAAAAACAAATGCACTAAATAAAGATAGAATATTAAAAGCAGTAAGGGAAAAAGGTCAAGTAACATATAAATGCAGGCCTATCAGAATTACACCAGATTTTTCACCAGAGACTATGAAAGCCAAAAGAGCTTGGACAGATGTTATATAGACACTAAGAGAACACAAAAGACATAGACCAACAGATTGGCAACAAAGAGGACCCAAAATTTTGCTGCTTACATGAAACCCATCTCAGGAAAAAAGATAGACACTACTTCAGAATGAAAGGCTGGAAAACAATTTTCCAAGCAAACGGTCTGAAGAAACAAGGTGGAGTAACCATTCAAATATCTAATAAAATCGACTTCCAACATAAAGTCATAAAAAGAGGACAAGGAGGGCACTTCATACTCATCAAAGGTAAAATATTCCAAGAGGAACTCTCAATTCTGAATATCTATGCTCCAAATACAAGGGCAGTCACATTCATTAAAGAAACTTTAGTAGAGCTCAAAGCACACATTGTACCTCACACAATAATAGTGGGAGACTTCAACATACCATTTTCATCAATGGACAGATTATGGAACATGAAACTAAACAGGGACACAGTGAAACTAACAGAAGGTATGAAACAAATGGATCTAACAGATACCTACAGAACATTTTATCCTAAAACAAAAGGATATACCTTCTTCTTAACACCTCATGGTACCTTCTCCAAAATTGACCATATAATTGGTCACAAAACAGGCCTCAACAGATACAAAAATATTCAAATTGTCCCATGCATCCTATCAAATCGCCATGGACTAAGGCTGGTCTTCAATAACAAAATAAATAATAGAAAGCCGACATTCAAGTGAAAACTAAACAACAATCTTCTCAATGATAACTTGGTCAAGGAAGGATTAAAGAAAGAAATTAAAGACTTTTTGGAGTTTAATGAAAATGAAACCGCAACATACCAAAACTTATGGGACACAATGAAAGCATTTCTAAGAGGAAAACTCATAGCTCTGAGTGCCTCCAAAAAGAAACTAGAGAGAGCACACACTAGCAACTTGAAAACACATCTAAAAGCTCTAGAACAGATGGAAGCAAATTCACCCAAGAGGAGTAGAAGGCAGGAAATAATCAAACGCAGGGGTGAAATCAACCAAGTGGAAACAAGAACTATTCAAAGAATCAACCAAAAGAGGAGCTGGTTCTTTGAGAAAAATCAACAAAATAGATAAACCCTTAGCCAGACTCACTAGAGGGCACAGGGACAGCATCCTAATTAACAAAAATCAGAAATGAAAAGGGAAACATAACAACAGATCCTGAAGAAATCCAAAACACCATCAGATCCTTCTACAAAAGGCTATACTCAACAAGACTGGAAAACCTGGATGAAATGGACAAGTTTCTAGACAGATACCAGGTACCAAAGTTAAATCAGGATCAAATTAATGATCTAAACAGTCCTATATCCTGTAAAGAAATAGAAGCCCTCATTAATAGTCTGCCAACCAAAAAATGCCAGGACGAGATGGGTTTAGTGCAGAGTTCTATCAGGCCTTCAAAGAAGATCTAATTTCAGTTCTTCACAAACTATTCCACAAAATGGAAGTAGAAGGTACTCTACCCAACTCATTCTATGAAGCCACAATTACTCTGCTACCTAAAGCACAGAAAGACCCAACAAAGATAGAGAACTTCAGAGCAATTTTACTTATGAATACTGATGCAGAAATACTCAATAAAGTTCTTGCTAACCGAATCCAACAACACATCAAAACAATCATCCATCCTGACCAAGTAGGTTTCATTCCAGGGATGCAGGGGTGGTTTAATATACAGAAATCCATCAATGTAATCCACTATATAAACAAACTCAAAGACAAAAACCACATGATCATCTCATTAAATGAGGAGAAATCATTTGACAAAATTCAACACCTATTCATGATAAAAGTCTTGGAAAGATCAGGAATTTAAGGCCCATACCTAAACATGATAAAAGCAATCTACAGCAAACCAGTAGCCAACATCAAAGTAAATGGTGAGAAGCTGGAAGCATCCCATTAAAATCATGGACTAGACAAGGCTGCCCACTTTCTCCCTACCTATTCAACATTGTACTTGAAATCCTAGCTAGAGCAATTCACCAACAAAAGGAGATCAAAGGGATAAAAATTTGAAAGGAAGAAGTCAAAACATCACTTTTTTGCAGATGATATGATAGTATATATAAGTGACCCTAAAAATTTCACCAGAGAAATGCTAAACCTGATAAACAGCTTCAATGATGTAGCTGGATATAAAATTAACTCAAACAAGTCAATGGCCTTTCTGTACACAAAGGATAAACAGGTTGAGAAAGAAAATAGGGAAACAACACCCTTCTCAAAAGTCACAAATAATATAAAATACCTTGGCGTGTCTCTAACTACAGAAGTGAAAGATCTGTATGATAAGAACTTCAAGTCTCTGAAGAAAGAAATTAAAGATGGAAAGATCTCCTGTGCTCATGGATTGGCAGGATCAATATAGTAAAAATGACTATCGTGCCAAAAGCAATCTATAGATTCAATGCAATCCCCATCAAAATTCCAACTCAATTCTTCAACAAATTAGAAAGGGCAATCTCCAAATTCATCTGGAATAATAAAAACCTAGGATAGCAAAAACTCTTCTCAAGGATGAAAAAAACCTCTGGTGTTATCACCATGCCTGACCTAAAGCTGTACTACAGAGCAATTGTGATAAAAACTGCATGGTACTAGTATAGCAACAGACAAGTAGCCCAATGGAATAGAATCGAAGACCCAGAAATGAACCCACACACCTATGTTCACTTGATCTTTGACAAGGGAGCTAAAACCATCCAGTGGAAAAAAAAGGGCATTTTCAACAAATGGTGCTGGCATAACTGGTGGTTCTCATGGAGAAGAAATCGAATTGATCCATTCCTATCTCCTTGTACTAAGGTCAAATCTAAGTGGGTTAAGGAACTCCACATAAAACCAGAGACACTGACACTTATAGAGGAGAAAGTATGGAAAAGCCCCAAGACATGGGCACAGGGGAAAAATTCCTGAATAAAACAGCAATGGCTTGTGCTGAATCTACAAATAGGACCTCATAAAATTGCAAAGCTTGTGCAAGGCAAAAGGCACCATCAATAAGATAAAAAGCCCACCAACAGAATGGGAAAGGATCTTTACCTATCCTAAATCAGATAGGGGACTAATATCCAATATATATATATAAAGAACTGAAGAAGGTGGACTCCAGAAAATCAAATTACCCCATTAAAAAATGGGACTCAGAGCTAAACAAAGAATTCTTACCTGAGGAATACTGAATGGCTGAGAAGCACCTGAAAAAATGTTCAATGTCCTTAATCATCAGGGAAATGAAAATCAAAACAACCCTGAGATTCCATCTCATACCAGTCAGAATGGCTAAGATCAAAATTCAGGTGACAGCAGATGCTGGCAAGGATGAGGAAAAGATTAACATTCCTCCATTGTTGGTAGGATTGCAAGCTTGTACAACCACTCAGGAAATCAGTCTGGTGGTTCCTCAGAAAAGTGGACATAGTACTACTGGAGGATCCCACAATACCTCTCCTGGGCATATATTCAGAATATGATTCAACCATTAAGAAGGACACATGCTCCAATGTGTTCATAGCAGCCTTATTTATAATAGCCAGAAGTTGGAAAGAACCCAGATGCGCATCAACAGAGGAATGGATTCAGAAAATGTGGTACATTTACTCAATGGAGTACTACTCAGCTATTAAAAGAATGAATTTATGAAATTCCTAGGCCAATGGATGGGCCAGGAGGGCATCATCCTGAGTGAGGTAACCCAATCACAAACGAACTCACAAAATAGGTACTAACTGATAAGTGGATATTAGCCCAGAAACTTAGAATTCCCAAGATATAAGATACAATTTGCAAAACACATGAAACTCAAGAAGAACAAAGACCAAAGTGTGGACACTTTGCTCCTTCTTAGAATTGGGAACAAAACACACATGGAAGGAGTTACAGAGACAAAGTTTGGAACTGAGATGAAAGGATGGACCATCTAGAGACTGCCATATCCAGGGATCCATCCCATAATCAGTTTCCAAACGCTGACACCATTGCATACACTGGCAAGATTTTGCTGAAAGGACCCAGATATAGCTGTCTCTTGTGAGACTATGCCCGGGCCTATCAAACACCGAAGTGGATGCTCATAGTCAGCTATTGAATGGATCACAGGGCCCCCAATGGAGGAGCTAGTGAAAGTATCCAAGGAGCTAGGGGGATCTGCAACCCTATAGGTGGAACAACAATATGAACTTACCAGTACCCACTGGAGCTCTTGTCTCTAGCTGCATATATATCAGAAGATGGCCTAGTTGGCCATCAGTGGAAAGGGATGCCCATTGGTGGTGCAAACTTTATATGCTTTAGTATAGGGGAATGCCAGGGCCAAGAAGTGGCAGTGGGGGAGGAGCGGAGTGGGGGTGGGAGGGTCTGGGGGACTTATGGGATAGCATTGGAAATGTAAATGAAGAAAATACCTAATTAATAAAAAATGTAATTTAAAAAAAAGAAAAATGCAATATGTGACATATTAATTTTCCTAAAATTCAAAATCAAAGAGTATAATGTTGCCTCCCCCCCCATAAAATGTATATAACAAAAATATACTCTTTAGCTGTTGAGATTAGTTTAAAAACATAACTTCCATAAACAGATAATCCTAGGAAGAAGAAAAATAAACATGTCCCATATGTCAATGTAAACACTAATGTACATTTGTAAATTATATATGTAAATATATATGAAATTTGGCTTCTGTTGTACTGTGGAGTTATAGGTTGTCAGGCTGAAGAATGTTTTTACATGTTCACTGGTACCTTTAAGCCTATTTCTTTCCCAAACACATGTAATTGTATCCTTGCTCACTGTCACTTATACAATGTTCACTCTCTGTGTAAATACACTACACAGTACAGAGAAAAATAAAAAGAAATGTGAATTATCTCCCTATTTATCCTTTAACTCTAAAAGATAATCATTTGTTTATACAACAAATTCATACTTGATTAAAAATATTAATAACTATTAGTTATTAAAATATATTTGCATTCCAAAATATATTTTGAATTCAGAAGCCTCATTTGGAAACAAAGCTCAACTATTTCTGTCCTTTGGTAATGTAAACAATTCTTACATCCTTTTTTACATTTTCATAACTAAAGTTTCAGTAAAATACTATAACATGTTCTTTATCACTACATGAAAAAGTATATCAAAATAACTAATGTAATGCTTATATAATATGTACATATTTTATAATGTATTGGCAATATATTTATCTTAAAATAATATATATTATGAGTTTATGGTATTTATCCTTTTTGTTTTTCCCTTTAGTGTCTCCCATTCCAGAAGTCTTTTTAACTCGTTCACTTACCTAATACTTTTTGACTATGATTGTATGCTGTGAATAGTCCCAGGTACAAATCATAGTAATAGCAAGTAAACAAACCAGACTCTGTGCTCCCATAGAGTTTATGTCCTAGAAATGGAGGAGAAAGTAACCAAGTGGGATAGATTATATCCAACATAGATGAAATATCAAGAGTAAACCAGTAATGTAGGGACACTTAAGATGAGTTCGGAGCTCAGCACAGGTCTTCATGGAAGATATTTTGCAAGAAGAATGACATGAATAGAAGGATATACATTGCATAGCTTCAGAAATGGTGGAAACTACCTGGGAAAGAGATTTCAAATGCTTAGTGAGGACTGAGAGGAAAGGCCATTGTGATCTGGCAAGGCACTGAACTGACTAAAAAAGGGATCAGATGGCAAAAGGCAAGACAATCTGATGCTATGTGGCTTTTAGGGATATTGCTAGACATTGTGGGCAGTTAGGATGGAGGGAACAATAAGTGAAGAGGCCAAACTGCAGCAATCCAGGCCACCATTGACAATGTTTTGGGCAAGCCCATTTGTAGTAGAGAGAGTATGCACACACTGGCAAAAGAGTGAACCAAATGTTGTCTGGAAATACACTGGAAAGAATTTTAAGAAATTTAATGGGTGACTGAGAAATTAAGACTTTACACTTTCTACTTCTAACATTTTTGAACATTTTTATTAGTTATTTTCTTTATTTACATTTCTAATTTTTGTGTCTAGAAAAATATAACCATCTTACCATCTTGGTTAAATAGTAAGATTACTTAGCAAAGTGGGAAACCTTAAACTTAAGGTTCTTTGATCATCCATAATATGCAAAATCCCTTTTCTTGGTCTATCCAAAGTAGAATACAACTTTGAAAATCTTATTCTGTTGTTTATTTTATTTATTTATTTTTTATTTTGGTAATTTTTGTTTTTTGGTGAACTTCATTGACTTTTTCTTCTTTTCTCCTGAAGATCTTTCCTTTACAGTTGGTAGTCTTTACTCTTATATAGGCTGTATGTGGAAGTTCTTTATAGTAGGTTGGCCTGATGCTTCTTACATTCTAATGCTAATATTGGTTCCTCAAGAACTGGTTGCCCCAGAGATAAGAGAGTCTACAATAGACCTAATGATGCAATGTGACTTTGTTCCAAACTTATTCCTGATTGGTAAATAAAGATGCCAACAGCCAATAACTGGGCAAAAGAGACATAGGCAGCATTTAGGATTCCTTGGTTGAACGTCAGAGGAGACCCTTGAGAGGGAGAAGAAGATGATGGGAGGAAGAAGCCACCATGGGGTAAGAATCTTAAAATAGTAGCCATACAGGTTGGCTAACTGGAGTTAAGAGCAGCCCAGACAAAACATGCAAAATTATATAATGGAATTATTGGCTGTGAAATAGACATGATAACACAGAGGATAGATATCTGCCACTATCTTTTGCTGATTAAGGTTTATTGTAAATAAGAAAAGTTTTATGTCTTTTACCTGGGATCTAAATGACGGAGGAAGTGTGGAAAGCTGGATCAGGATTAAACATTTCTACAACAGTTCTTAAAATGTATAACTGTGAAATATTGTATTGGTAGCAAACCATATCAGTAGCTCTGAAAAGTTAGGACATGAAAATATACCAAATATTTTTACTTTATTCCATATATGGTAGATAGTCTATTAACAAGTCATTTATTCAACAATGGTTGATTACTTTAGATATCGTTGCCATAAGATGGGTGCCTACTCTCTGTTTAGAACGATTTTTCTTTAACTTTCTGGATACAACAGGAATCAAGAACATTAGACTATAAGTTCATAAGAAAGCACATCTCATATGCATAAGACATCTCTGAGAAGTAGAAAATCATTCATGAAAACATCCTCTTGGCAATGCAGCTGCAACTCTAAGAAGGACAGCATTTTTTTATTATGATTATGGTTTTAGAGTTTTATTGTAGAAAGTCAGAGAGAAAGAGAGAAGGTAAAAGAAAGAGAGGGGCTGGCCATGGCAAGTGGAGAGAGGGGGGAAGGGAGGGAGAGAAGGGGAACTAGAAATGAGAGTAAGAAAGGTGAGAGCTTAAAAGGGAAAGTCTTAGGCAGCATCTATTTACAGTTTCCCAAGGCCATTTAATTGTGGCTTCCAGCTCCCTTGTTACTTGACTATCCTACTCGAAATTCCTCATGGACCCTTGACACTTTACCTTTTAAACTCTGCTTCATATTATGGATTCTTTGTGAAAATCGGTCTAGCATTTTAGATGAAATATTCAGGATGAAGAAGACAGAGGTCGGCAAATGAGCTGATTCCACTGTTAAAGAAGCTTGAGAAAAAGCAAAACATACAACTGAGAAGAGTAAACTTATGCTTATGCTCTGCTCAGATTGTGTATATGTGTGTGTGTGTGTGTGTGTGTGTGTGTGTGTGTGTGTGTATGAGAGAGAGAGAGAGAGAGAGAGAGAGAGAGAGAGAGAGAGAGAGAGACCTAATAATGTGTGAAAATTCCTCCAAAGGCTGGCACTTTTACAGCTAAGCTGGAGTTTCGCTCCTGCATGCAAGCTGCAGTTCATTAGACCAGACCAAACAGGAGACTCTGATGGAGAACAGTCTCTGTCACTGCATTGTCACTGTCATCCCCTATAGATGAAGATGGGCCTGGACACACTATGTGCTCCTGATTGTCTCAGAGGGCATGGCATACCAACCTTCTGCCTTCTGACATGTGAGTTGCCACTGTTCTGTCTGAAGCTAATATATAGAATGTCAGTGGATTGAATTAAGCAAGATGAAAGGGCAGGTCTGTGTCTATTATGCACTAGAGATTGATGGTAAAAGAAGAATTATAGAAAGGGAGAAAAAGAAACGATAAATATGTGAGAAAATGCTGATGTATTCCTGAGTATTAACAAGATTTCAGCACTGTAATTCAAACCAGCATGATTAGGTATGGCATTTTAAACTATGTTTGAATTTTACTTACTTACTTGTTCATTATTTTTTTTTCCAGTTCCATCATTAACTCTGTGACTATGGTAAAGTCTTCAAGTCTTAGCTTCAATCTTCAAAGGAAAACTTGAGCTAGTTGTATTTATTAGGCTGGGGTCTCTAAGATTCTCAATCTCTGCAATGGGTTTAGTTGTGGATAGTTTTGTGATGGTCTTCATTTTCTGTAAAGAGAAGCTTTTTCTGATGAAGGGGTAGAAGCTATACTTATTTGTGGATATAATGATAAGATTTAAAATACAATAAGAAATTATGCTTGTCTAGCAAAGTGATGACAGTAGGTTTTTTTCTAAGTCCCATGACTTTAGTCATCCATAGAAGTTGGCTAGGTTTCTAGTACTGGGTAAGCTTTCCCTGTTGTTGAGTGACCCTTAAATTCAATTAGAGTATAGTTGGTTTCCATTGACACATGACAATTTCTGGGCCCAAGAACCTCAACAGAGGGGGCAGAACATTTTCAAAATACCAGTAAGTATGCTGTGGAACAGTTTCTTCTAGAAATGGCTACAGAGACAAAACTCAAATAATAGCAATAGACGTGTTACTACAGGAGGAGAAAATTTTTTGGAGTCCATCTCTAGATAAAGAACTATATGGGACTATTGGCAGCTGGGAGATGGAGAGTTAACCTTTTCCAGGGATGAGCCCAGATTAGTGCTGCCCATATTTATAATGTGGGTATGGGTTCATCTACTGGAGTGTGGTTGACCCACCAGGAATCACATCATTAAAGCACACACTAAAACCTCAACCAACTGGTTCATACCTAACTAGAGGACTGGGGTGGGGGAAGAGATAGATGCCTGCTTGGAGCCCATTGGCTAGCAAACTGTTTGGCTCTGGGTTCATTGATAGCATTTATCTTTAAAAAGAGTACACATGAAGGGACCCATGCCTCCAGCTACATATATAGCAGAGGATTGCCTTATCTGGCAACAATGGGAGGTGAGGCCTTTGATCCTTTGGAGACTCGATGCCCCAATGTAGGGGAATGCTAGGGCTGTGAGGTGGGAGTGATGGGTGAGCTTCCTCATAGAAGCAGGGGCAGGGGATAGGCTAAGGGGATTGTGGAGGGGAAATTGGGAAGGAGGAATACCATTTGAAATGTAAATAAATAAAATAACCATCAAAACCACCAAGTTGGAATACTACTGTTAAATGCAGCCAATACCAGCTTCCCCATGCACACATACAAATGTGCAAGTGTACATGAACATCTATAGGACTTCATAAACATACATATATGCAATCACATAGACAAATAGCACAATTGTATTTTTGTTGTGAGGCCATGGTTACTGTGCTACTCTACCAGCTAAGGTGGCATAGTTTATTTGTATGGAGTTCTGTCCTAGGTTTATCAAAAAGAAATGGCATATGCGCCCTGTACCTTTTCTCTCTAAATGTTTTATTTTGCTTTACAAAAACTTATTCTTAAGAGAGAATCTGAAACAGACACTTGAATATTTTATTGTAGAGGTGTGTGTTTTTTTTTTTCATTGGAAAATATTGGAGGCAATGGATGGACAAATAAGTAGAAATGCAAAACACATGGTATCACATTAATGAATGTCTCCTCATAATTGACAATAGACTTTAAAAATTTAAAATAGATACTTAATAAATTACAGAAGAGTACACTATGTCCTTATTTTTATATAACAAAACATATCACTAATGTTTTAATGACTTATTATTCTCTCTCATGGTCTCTAGGGATCACACTTGTCCAGAAGATTTTTGGGTTAGGGCTCATTTCTGGCACCTTGTAAGAGAAGGTTCACACATTTCTCATGCTGTGCATCATGGAGTCAAAGGTCGACACACCTAAAGGAGAGAGCCAAGGGTCAGCTGTAACACTTTCATGACATAACCTTGAAATCCTGTGATAATTACTGTCCTGCACTCTATGTGGAAAGGCATGAACTCCTGTGCAGATTGAAGGGGAGGCTAAGGAGATTCTTTTCTCATTAGAAGAAAGATTCCAAAGGGCATGGAGGTCCAGAAATATTGCTGTGACATTTTTGTAAAATGTTGTCTGCCATAGGCAGATGTCATCCCTGCCACTTTAAAGATGAGCAGGCATATCCGTAGTGAACTTAAAAGCCTCAGTCTCTAGAAATCGGTGACATAAGGTAATCATACCAACCTGGGAGTGGCAGGCTTCATCTTAATCAGCAGTGCTCTGCCCTTGACTCCAAGCATCACTGAAATCGCACTCTTGCTGGAATCATAGCAAATAGCTTTAAATGTCTTAATCTAACCTCAAAAGAGGGCACCTTTGGAGCATTGACACAGCCTTGTTTCCTGCTTTTACTGGAGACAGCAACCTAACTCCATGATCATCTTTCTGTTCAAGGCTGATGAAAATATACTCTATTAAAAAGTTCAGTTACTTGTTTGCTTCCTCAAGCCTGTGTTGGCATTATGTGCAGCAGATCCATATAAAGGGGATGCTTTTCAGGGTATTTCTGTCCATATATGTGTTGCAAAATGTTCTGTATGTAAGTGAAGTTAACAACATGCCGTGGGGGCAGTGGTGGCACACGCCTTTAATCCCAGAACTTGGGAGGCAGAGGCAGGTGGATTTCTGAGTTTGAGGCTAGTCTGGTCTAGAGAGTGAGTTCTAGGACAGCAAGGGCTACACAGAGAAACCCTGTCTCTAAAAAGAACATGCTGTAGAAAGAGACTTGAGACTCTAATAAGGAATAAAGATAAGTTAACTTTATGGGAAGTCAAATTCCACCTTGCTCTATTTTCATTTTAATCAGAAAAAAGTAGAAAATACAATACTTTCTGAAAATAGATCCTGTAAGAGTAAATATTCTTGTGAAATATGTCAGGTTATTTGTGTTTTATTTTTAAAAGCTTTTGTACCTTCCAAAACTAAACAAAGTACTTCAAAGACTGTGGACACTTTAAAAGATGACTTAAAATAGATAAGAATAATGCAAATCAAAAATTGGATAAGGTGAATAGATATTGAATCCATGTCATGTTCAAATGTTATATTAATCAGTGGCTTACAGAAACACAAGTCATCATAGTCTAACATGGAATTTACTGCTGATATCTTCCTAAAAGTGAGTTTTGTAACGTTGATTTCTTCCCAAAGTCAGTTGAATACTTTGATGTCACAAAGGTGGTAAAGGAAAACATTCTGGTCTTTTTTTAAAAGAAACTCCACCAGAGTCAGAAGACACTTAAGAACTATAGAGATGTCATGTTAATTTATAGTTGTTGGTTTCTTATTCTGTGACAAAGAATAATGTAAGGCTCTAAAAAGCACAGGTTATTTGTTAAGTATTTATAGTGTGAGGGGTTTTGAAATTGCCAGTGTTGGAAAAAAAGAATGATATGTCAGAAATAGCTAATGTAATCTTTCTCAAAATGCTCACCACTGAACATTTGAACAAAATGAAATTAGTTATCAGTCTTGAAACCAGGGCTATGCACAGCTGCCCACAGCCTACTCCTCTCTCTAACTGCAGCAGAGAACCTGTCCAAGCTTCCGTCTAACTCATACTCTATTACCCTGAATCATGCAGTCAAAATCTAGAACATAGTTGAAAAAAAATGTGCTAGAATATTTGTACCCAAGTTATCATGTGAATTCGCATTTCACAAACTTTGTATCCATTCAAATAGACACATACAGAGATGGTATTATGTTTGCTCACTAATTTTAAGGTAGTCATTATTACTTCTGAAACTCATGTGATATTCCCATGGATTAAATTTTAGATATTTATCTTTGTTTCATTAAGAAAACTATAATTTGGCATCCATCGTGGTAATTTTTACATAATTGTTTTAGAGAATAGGTTCACTGTAGAGTTATATTGACTAGCTCTCTCTCTCTCTATATATATATATATATATATATATATATACATTTTGTTTTCTACAAGGGGTTACAGTTATCATCTGAGGATGAGATTTGCAGTGCAGGGCAGATTGAGAGTGTTGGAGATTCAGAAAGAAAGAAGAATGGAGGTTAGGCTGGAAGAACTAATAATGGCATGTACCCATACATGCTTGCAGTCACTCTTGATATAGAGGGGAACCGTGTCTACAATGGAAAGTCAGGGGTAAGTTATGAAGACAGCATTATATATCAGATGAAGAGTTATCTCACATGTCTGTCTTTCTTCTTAAAATACCAGCACAAATTAGTCTTGAGAAAACTTTCCCTTCTCAGTCCATTAGAGGAGACTCAATTTGCCAGTGGGGATTGGGATATAAATTCAGAACCAACCTATACGGAGTTCAGCGCAACCTCAGGACCTTTCTTCTTTCCTGAACATGGAGCTAAAAGCTGTGGAACAGAAGTGGCTGTAGGTGCCGTAGTGCACAGAAGCCTGCCTGCCTACTGTGGGGATTGCAAAGAAAGCAGGAAGGCTGAGGATTTGTGTTCCTTCTTCCTTGAAACACAAATCCTGCTGACTATTTCATGAGGCTCCCAGGCTTTTGTTTTAAAGTGGCTTATGTAACACACTGTGAAAATATAATAAAACATAGCCTTCAAATGTGTGAGCACTCACTGTCCATATCAGTATATGTGCTCCAAGAGAAGAGAGGTTCTTCTGCTTTGTTTATGTTCTCTCTTTAACAGCCAGAATGGAAAAGCTACAGTTCATAGAAAGTATATAGTAAATATCTGCACCATACAATATGGTGGCAGTCACTTATACAAGTACTCAATTCCCAACGAATGAAAGATTTGGGGAAGGGTTTAGTTGATAAGTGTTTGTGTTTTCAGTTCCAAAGCATTTCATTGCACACGATTTCTTTCAAATTTTGCTTAAGGCCTTATGCAGTTTGAACGGCCCCATAAAAACTGCTTGCAGCAATACATAGTGTAAATTTTTGATTACGTCAATTTCAAATTGAGTTTTAAAACTGAATTTTCATGACACACGTAGATGATAATCAGCCTCAATGAAATGTTCTCTTTTTGTTTTTATTTTTAATTTTCAGCAATAATTTAATCAGCAAGTGTATTCTAAGTATTGGGTAATCAACATAGAACTACTGAAATATTTTTATTTCTTTGTCTGAAACCTTGTACTCATTGATAGTCAATAAAAGGGACATACCTCAACATAATAAATGCAATTTATAGAAAGCCCATACCCAACACCAACTTAAATGGAGAGAAACAAGGCATCCCACTAAATAAGGGACAAGTTTGTCATTCTCTCCATTCTCATCCCATGTAGTATAAGACAAATGGGTGAGAACAAGGAAATACAAATTGGAAAAGAAGTCAAAGTATTTTTGTTTGCAGATGCTATGATAGTTTATAAAGTGACCCTAGAAATTCTACTTAGACACACCTACAGCTGATTAACACTTTCAACAAAGAATCTTGATTAAAAAAATAACTCATAAAAATCAGTTGCTCCACTGTATACAAATGATACACGGAGTTAGAAAGAAATCAGGGAAACCAGACTTATCACTATAGCTTCAAAAATATAAAATATCTTGAGTGATCTCTAACCAGACAAGTGAAAGATTTCTATGATTAAAAACATAAGACATTGAAGTAAAATTTATCATGATATATCAGAAGAAGAAAGGATCTCTGCTGTTCATGAGTTAATAGGATGAGCATAGTAAAAATGGCCACTCTACTAAAAGTGATCTAGAGATTAAATGAAATCCCTGTAAAAATTCGAACACTGTTCTTCACAAACCTTGACAATATTCAGTTTTTAACTGAAACACAAAAACCATGGATAGATATTTAAAAATCTGAATAATAATAATAATAATAAAAGCCCTGCTGGACTTATAGTCATCCCTGACCTTAAACTGTACTAGAGAGCTATAGGAATATAAACAGCATGATATTAGCATAAAAACAGACAGATTGATCAATGGAATCAAATTGAATCCCCAAACATAAATCCTCACACCTATGGACACCAGATTTTCGATAAAGAATTAAAAAATACATACTAAAAAAAAATACAGCATCTTCAACAAATGATACTGCTCAAATTGGATGGTTACATATGGAAGAATCTAAATAGATCCATGCTTATCACCCTACACAAAACTCAACATCAAATGAACAAAAGTCTTGGTCATTAAACTAGATACACTGAATTTAACACAAGAGAAAACAGGGAAGGATTTTCAACTCATTATGACAGGAAAAATCTTTCAGAACAGAATACCAACAATATAGACTTTATGAACAATAAGTAATAAATGAGAACAAAAGAAACTGAAAAGCTACTGTATAACAAAGGAAATCATAGTGGACAAAGAGTCAGTCTACAAAATAGAACAAAGGTTACTAATAACACTGAAACATGGTGGCGCTTATGGAGGTGAGGGCATGAGGTTGGTGGAAGACTCATCTACTACTGGTGGGGGGTGCAACCTGTACAGCCACTAAGGAATTCAACAATTGGGTTTTACCATCAGTTTGTGAAGAGGCACCAATAGCTTTGGCAGTAGTCTGCTTGAGTTGTTTCAGAGTTCTTATGGGATGCCTTTGGCCAACAATTCAATTAGATGTGACCAATTCATAGTACTGGAAGCTTCATTTGATTTCAGGACATGGCTACTTGGGTCTCTGTCCTTGTAGATATCCATATATGTATAGATTATAGAAAGCTTAATCCATTTAGGTTTCTATACTACCACTCAAATGGTCCTTGGTATTGGGAGTTCCACCCTTGGTATTGGGAGTTTGTTTTCCATAACTTGTCCCCCTTGTCCCTTTCCCTTCGTGATCCTCTCATTCCTATATACCGACCCACTACACTATCTATTACACTATCTATTCTATTTTCTTTTCCTGAGAATATTCATCATTTCCCATAAGCCCTTTGGCCTTTATTTAACTTCTGCAGTTATATGGGTTGAAGCTTGCTAACACTAACATCCACAGATAAGCAAATGCATATAATAATTGTCATTTTTGGACCTGAGCTACATCACTCAGGATGATTTTTTTTTGTCTAGTTCCATCATAGAACCCACAGAAAATGAAAGTTGAGCTGATGGTGGCCTAGAATCTTCATCACTGTAGGCTGGAGCCCTTGGGACTGGTAGGTACTCTGTATGCTACCTAAGGAAAAAGGTAGACACCAAGTCAGCCTCAAACTCTTCAATCTACACAAGTAACCTGTCCAAAAAGTATACTTTTGCAATAGTGGCACAAAGCTTGTAAAAGGACTGAGTCCATGGCTGATCTGAGTTAAAGCCAGCTCCATAAGATGGAATGACACAGTCCTAGCCATTGGAAATAGTGAGGGTCCTGAAGCCAGTACAGCTGCTTGACACAGTTCCAGCAAAGCTGAGGGGATTGCTGCAATGGTTGTCCCTCTATGTCTAACTTTGTTTTTTGGTCTCTGCATGTTGCATTCTCAGGGATTTTCTGCATTATCTCTTGTTCTAAGAAAAATTATGTCTGTGTCTTATTTAGGAAAATCCCCCAAATTAACTTTATCTGGCCACCATTTGAAAGTCTTCCTTATGTTCTAGAGATCATTAAGCACAGATAACCACATAGCTAAATGAGAGCATTACTCCAAGAGTTTTCTTTTTTGTTGTTGTTTAAGGCATTTTTTATTAGATATTTTCTTAATTTACGTTTCAAATGTAAATTAAAAAGCCTCCAAAGCCCCTTATGCCCTCCTCCCGCCCTGCTCCCCAACATTGCATATGTAGCAGAGGATGACTCCAGGAGTTTTCTTGGGCTATCTGCTCCTGAGAAAACTCAAACAGTATAATTGGTGCAGGGTAAATAGAGACAACTGACAAACTCTGACTGGCCAGGAGAATAGGTTACAGATTCAAGACCTCTCTTTACTATCCACTCAGACCTCTCTGAAAATGTTGTTTAGAATTAGGAGGCCATACAGGGTATACCGCTGGAGGAATAGAACTCAATAAGTAAGATAGATTGACTAAAATAAACCTTTGTACTTTATAGCATAGATGAGGAAACATACACTAAAAGAATTTAGAGACTAGTATTAGCTATCTATAAAAAGGCTGGTTCAGATAATTTCTGTTTGTCTGAGATGCTTTCAAACTAAAAACACTTTCAGCCTTGAAATAGGTTATCATATAATAAATGTGTTTGCTTTGGAAAAGACATTCTTTAGATTCTTTAAATGGCATTATAGGGCTGATAATAAGAATAAATTTATGTTTTGTTTTTATTTTCTAATTGTGGCTGAACTTGTGATCGTGGACTACGAAAACACAAATAAATATAATCTGTACTTTCATCTTTGTTCTGTGAAACCTGTATAAATAAAAAAAGCACCTAGTGGCTAGTGAGTCAGAGCTACATGATTCTCCTGAACACCATCTCTTGACTCACCCCTCCCTCCTCTTAGCAACTCCTTATCTTCTCTTCAGGCATCTGCCTTGTCCACAAGGACCCTCCACTGAGGAAGGCCCCTGGAGGTGGAACCCTTATCTAGTGCTGCTTGGGTTGGCAAGAATCTAAGATTAAATAGGCTAGGAATCTAAATGAAAACAAAACATTGCTATTCTGCTAAGGAACAAGTATAATAAATATTTATTTATATGTAAATAATATAATATAAATAAATAACAATAAAGTAATTCCTAAGGACATCCTGCTGTAGTCATAGAGCAGTGCATTGCTGAGCCAAATTCAGAGAAGGTTTCTGCTCTAGTAGAAGGGAGCAAATGCAGGATCCCACAGTCAGATAGTATGCTAAGAGTAAGAGAGAGAGAAACTTAGGGACACTCATCCCTAAAAGGAATATCCCCATTGATTCCTCCCTCAGTGACCATGGGAACCCTGCAGAGGATTAAGCAGAAAATTTTAGAGTAGGAGAGTGTGGAAAACACCAAAGAATCAAGATTTCCTAGACATATCAGTGCACATGGACTCACAGAGACTGTGGCATCAAGGCTGCAGGGTTCAGCACCAGATCTGTTCCTAGAGCTAAAGGGAGAAAGGGACACGGGCTCCTGTCCCTATTACAGGAGCTCTATTCAATTGATAGCCTCTTGCAAGTGAAAAACTAGTATTCTCTTGTCTTAGTCAGGGTTTCTATTCCTGCACAAACATCATGACCAAGAAGCAAGTTGGGGAGGAAAGGGTTTATTCAGCTTACACTTCCATGCTGCTGTTCATCACCAAAGGAAGTCAGGACTGGAACTCAAGCAGGTCAGAAAGCAGGAGCTGATGCAGAGGCCATGGAGGGATGTTCCTTACTGGCTTGCCTCCCCTGGCTTGCTCAGCCTACTCTCTTATAGAACCCAAGACTACCAGCCCAGGGATGGTCCCACCCACAAGGGGCCTTTCCCCCTTGATCACTAATTGAGAAAATGCCTTACAGTTGGATCTCATGGAGGCATTTCCTCAACTGAAGCTCCTTTCTCTGTGATAACTCCAGCTGTGTCAAGTTGACACAAAAATAGCCAGTACATCTCTAAAAAGTCTTACTTGGGAATATAAAGTACTCTTAAGTTTAGGCTCCATGGACCACATGATACCAACTTATTGGCATCTTTGGAGCTTCTTGGTCTCTTAACTTTAAGTCTGAGTCTTTTGTTTTTTTTCTCTCTCATGTAGGCTCTTTGTGTATATATTAAAGCTTCTAATTTGGAATATTTATTGTATTCCCGTGTGTGTGAACATGTGTGTCTCTGTATTTATATATCTATATATGTATCTTGGTGCTTTTTCTTTGGCTCTTTTTCTTGTTTGCTTTGTCCTATTTGAATTTGTTTGATTTTACTTTCCTTGTTGTTTTTTGTTTTAATATTATCCCTTTAATGACTGTTCGTTTTTGAAATAGAGAGAGAAAGAGCGTGGATCTGGCTGGGAGGAGACATGAGAGGACCTGGGAGGAATATAAAAAAGGAAAACATAATCAGAATATTTTTTATTAAAAACTATTTTGACTAAAAATAAAGAAATAAAATGACTGGTTACTTGAGTAAAAATTGTAGGAAAAGAGGAAGAAGAGGATGAGGATCAACAGGAGGAGGAGGAACAAAGTAAAAAAGAAAAGAGAAATGCAGCCACCTTAAATATTTACCTTAAGGTCAATGGGAATACTCTTCATAATTTTCATTGCCCAACAACTCAGACCCTTTCTTTCTAAATTATTTTCTGATACTGTAGACCTGAATAGTTAGCATTTCTTTCCATAAGATGATTTATATTGGTCAAAAGGTAAAGGTAACATTAGCCAATTAAAATTCAGGCAAAGTGAAAACAAGTGAACAGTACTTTATTGTCATCTCTTTAGAAACCATTTCTAATCCTGTAGTTTTATGAAGAAAAATCTCTAGATTTTTTTTCCTCTGAGTTGTTTTATTTCTACATATTTCAAGATAATGTTACACATTAAAAATACTATTTTTTGTTGTGTTTTTTGTGTGTGTTTGTTATGTTTGTATGTGCGTACGTGTGTCTCTCTGAGTGTATTTCTTTGTGTGCATGTACACATATATGTGCTTAAGTCTTTAATATTTTCATTTTCCCAATCATTTGTAAAACCCTGTTGAAGATAATCTTTAATTTTATGGCTGTTGATTGCTCTCTTTATGTATGTAATAGTATTCTAAAATCATTCTGCCTTCCTCCTAGAATAGTGTGCAGCCTGGTTACATTTTGCACCGTGTACTCAAATCATTCATTCACTCAAATATGTCTGCTCCTTTGACGTATGTGTAAGATAGAAGCTTTCATTTTCATTTTCTTTCAATTTTACCCAATCACTATTCAATCTTCTAGTCATAATTGTTGGATGAGCTATCTTTTCTGCACTGGTTAAAATTCAATCTCTTCTATTCTGTCAGTATGCATATATGCCCTTTCCCTGAACACTGATATATAGTCTTATGCACACATTAATATATGTTCTTAAAGAAGGAGAAATGAATTTATCTATGTTCTTATAATCTATACCCATACTAAAACAAATCCTGGCTCATAGAAATTTCTTGCTCTATATTTTTACCATGTGATATGGTTTTAGTCATTACACAAGTGCTTCATTACCTTGAGTATATCCTGCCATGATTCAGGTTCATGTGAAAACCCTAAAAAGCAACTGATGGAGTAAATAAATTTTCTGGATCGGATCTACAAATGATTTCCTTAAAAATCTTTGGATCTCTCCTTCTCTTCCTCTGCTATAATATTCTTACTTTTCCATACTATTCAAAACTCAGAAGTTCAAGGGAAATTCTTTAGAGAACTATCTTTTCAATACTTTGAATCTAATATACATAGATATGGTATTCACATCCATTGTGACACATTCCCTCTTAGAGGACAATGGGATGTTCCCAATATTGTAATTACTATTCAACCCCTTCCACTGCCACCAAAGAGACATTTTGAAAGTGGTTTTCTTACACTTGTACCTTGATCCCTCTCGATTTTCTTATGTAAAGAAAAATCAATTATTAACTTTGCTGCTCCATCATTAACATAAAATAGCAAGAAGAAGTATTCTTGACAGTGGAATAATGGATAGTTATGAACACAGTCACAGTAAGGGGATCTACCCTTCACTGGGGAGTCTGGCATTTCTCCAGTCCCTATGAGAGAATGTAAAACTATATACTTGGGTTATTTAATGAATTCTAATTTAGATCTTATATCAACCTATGCATACCACAAAGACTACATATTTCAAGGTCCTATTCTAGCAAAGATTAAAGTCAATAACTGTAGAAAGTATTGCCTGATTGGAGCAACCAAGGTCTCAATTGCTGAGCTACAATGATAAGACTCTCAATGGCTTTAAAATCTTTTCAGAGTTTTCTTTCCTTCTGAATGGATAACATTGTACTATCATTGAAGTAAAAACCAAGACTCTCAAAAGGACAGCAGCTACAAGTGTGGGTTATTTCTGAGATCAGTAGAATACATTGTGGAAATGATATTTCAAATAGTAGTAGTTAGTGATATAAAGTTTATATGTCAAAAATGGCCTGTCTTCTGAACTCTGATTTTTATTTGTGTTTCTTTGAGGAATACACAAGTCTGGAGCTAGTGCAGCAAACTCATTTCTTGTCATCAAGTCGGTGAGGCTCCAAAGCACAGGGCTCTTTTCTTACACTGAGCAATGTAAAGCCTCTCAGAGCTACAGCCCTCAGAGAAGGGTGAGATTACAGGTTCAACTGACTGTGAAGAGAGAATGCACAAAGGATTTGAAGACAATGATGAAGCAAAGGCTATGAACCAATTATATACAGATGCCATTTTTAAACTACCCATGTTACTTTTTCAGAGAATATGTATGTGGTAGTATGAAAATTATAAGTGATCATTATAAAAAAAACCTGTTCAAAACATTATTGATACTGAAAAAATACTAATTCCATTACCCATTAGGAGGTCATTATTAATTAAAGTATGATTTCCCACCTACCAATATTTTTACGTAGATATATTAAAATGAATAGGGTCCATTTGTTTAGCATCCATGCTTCCGTGCATAGCAGTAATGAGTATTTATTGTTTGTTCCATATAATATTAATACATGTCACAATAAAGGGAGTCCTTTTTAAAAACTCTATAACTGATCCTTTATGAGAACTTTACTGAGGTAGTCCTTTTCAAATCATTTGTATGGTGCACATTATCTTTGGGTGCATCTATTCAAAGTTGATCAAATTGCCATTCACATTTCCTTCATTCTCTGTCTCTAAAAACATTTCATTATTGGGCACATTTGCATTCATTAGTAATTACAGGTCCAGAGAATAGTCTAACCAATACTGGCTTCTAAATTTCAGACATTCTCCCATTTACATTTAACACAGAATACTTCTTTACTTTAAAATATCTAATTATATCACTGCCTCTCTTGTACAGATCTTTTTGAGTGAACATTTTTGACTTTTTTATATCCAGTCTTCATAATTACTCCAGTTTTATAACTGCCCTCCCTCTATTCTTCTCCTAACCTCTTCCTTGGTGTAGTAACATCCTTGGTAATGTGAAGAAAGCATCAATGCAGCTATTGAAAGCCTGTGAACATGGGGGAACTTCACTGTCCTGCTATTTTAGTTTCACTGAATTATTTTCATATTATTTCATGAGAGTGTTACTTAGGTTAAGGAATATAATAATAATAAGCTTTCTTTTTCCTATGAAAAGCATCATTTAGATATTTAATTACCTAAAAAAGTCATTTTTGCTTTATATATATCTTTTGCAGGTGCATAATCCTTTAATTATTAATCAATTCATAATTCTGAACTAGAATCAGGCATTGTGTTTGATTATAACAAATGCTATAGAGTATCTATTTCAAGTAATTATGAGAATATTTCTGTTGATTCTTTAATTTTGAGGTCATTGTAGACTAATTAATTATTAGTTAATTCTAATATATTGCTGAATATATTTTGAGAACATATAATCTAAAATTAACTATTAATTTATAGGAAAAGCATACGTTTCTCTTTATCAAAAATATGTATACTGGGTATAGGGTCATATCAACAGTATTGTATTTCCTCATGTGCTGGGAGATAAATAAGCAAATAGAAAATCCAATCAGCAAGTGGGTTATCCAAGCACTACACTAATTGGCAACAGAAATAAATGGTATAGCATGATGGAAAAACCTTAGCAAGAGGAGTTCTAACCTTGTGCTCACACTGACACTTTGTCCTCTATGTCAGCCTCATATGCTGTGTCAAATGACTGAGTCTGAGAACTAAACAATTCATGTCGGAACTCTGTGTTCAACATTCTAGAAAGGAAGAGAATTAAAGCTAATTTGTTTAGAACTTCGGTAGTATAAATTCTGAAGAGAAATATTTCCCAATATTTACGACCTTTAGCCCATTAGCCCCTTGCACAATCTGCTTTGGGGGAAGAAGACGTGGGATTGAAGCTGGTAGTTGAGGAGTATCACACTTTAAGGAAACTGAAATGTTTTAAAGCAAAGAATCTCTCTGGTAAGGTTCATGTATACCCCCACTCAGAGCATGTGTTAGGACCTTAGTCTCCAGTGCCACAGAGTTAAGATATAAAATTTTTCATGCCTTTAGCACCAGTTCAGGGCTCCTGAAACAGATTTAAAACTGTCAAGTTACTGGGTTCTCAGTGTCTTCAGAGGCTAAACATTATTGCTGGATTGTCCAGCCCTACTGTGAAATGTTAGCTAAACCAGTATCTCCTGTAAATAATTGTCTTGCTTTTCTTCCTCCAGCGAATCCTGCATGATATAGATGTTATCACAGGAAGCTTTCATCGTAGATGAATGAGTTTGAGTCGTCTACTTTCCTCATCTCTTTGTCTCTCCACCAAATGTGGCCTTCTGCCATATTGTTCTATAGCATCAAAATGACCTTAACTCACTATGAGATAGCACCTAGGCATTAGAGTTTATAGTCTTCAGAAGTTCAAACCAATGCATTTTTAAGTTTTACAAGCAATTCTGGATGTTGTACTTTCCTTTTGAAAGTGAATAAACAGACTAAGGAATTCCATTGAATACAACACCCCCCCCCCAGAAGGTCTCAGTGAATCAGAGATAGACTGTGGGACCGAGAAAGGTAGCTTGGTCCCAGGTTGAGATTAGGCTTGAAGCCCTGGAGACACTGAAGGGATGGTAGGTGCTTCGCCTGTTCCCTGGCACCAATCTGCCGTCACTAGCCGCAACCGCCCATAGATTTGTGGTCATCTTTCCTGTAAGGGCAATGCCTCAAGCCCTTCCACTTATAGAGGATGTGACCTGCGGTCAAGTAGGCTCAAGACAGAGCTCCATTTTAATAAGGCACCTAAAGGCCTGGAGGTGCATATAAACTTAGCCAATAAACTTTCCTTCCCAGACATTCCTCCCTGCAAAAGGTATATCTCAGGCTCACCCTGAGAAGTGGAGTTTGGTTTTATTCATCCTATTTACACCATGACAATAAATACCTTAAAACCATGGACTACCTCTTTTCATTGGAATCCACTGTGGGGAGCCATGGAGAAGGCCTTCACTTACAGAACTTCCTTCTAATCTTTTGTAGAAGGTCTCTCTGTGCTCCCAGCCATGGCAGCCACCAAGCTCAAGCCCTCCACAATCCTCAAGCCAAAGAACTCTCTCTATGAGGAACCAGCTGAAGCTCTCTTCCCCCCTCCCCATGCACCGGGATAGATCCAGGGGCCCCCACTTCATTCTCAGCACTTCTGTGACTTCCAGCAGTGCCTGGATGTCCAAGAGTCTGAGAACCATGCAGCTCCAGCCTCTTTGCAGGCCCGGGGACATCTGAGCCAGCTCCAGCTGTCCTGTGCCTCAGACTGTGCTCCCCTACCCCTGGAGTGGTATCCCAGGGCTTCCCTACAGTCCAACATCCACCCCGTGGTGATGGCATAGGGTAAGCATGGTCAACTCTCATGTCCTGCCTCCCCTAGAGGCTGTGCTCTGTGGAGCCAACACAGGACCCATAACCTTTTAGTAGACACTGTTATGGGACTAGGTGTGGCTCCCATATAATCATGTGTTTGAATGAATAAGGAGTGGCTCTATTAGAACAGATGACCTTGCTAAAATAGGTATGGCCTTGTTGGAGGATGTGTGTTACTGTGGAAGCAGGCTCCAAAGTATCATATACTCAAACTAGTTGTAGAGTGGTATACTCCTTCGTCTGCTTGCAAATCAAGATGTAGAACTCTCAACTCCTTTTCCAATACAATGCCTGCCTGTGTACAATCATACTTATTGCTATGATAAACCTCTGCAAACTGTAAGCCATCCTCAATTAAATGTTTTCTTTTATAAGAGTTGTTATAGTCCTAGTATCTTTCACAGCAGTAAAGGTAAGACATATACTTGCTTTCGAAAATAAATGTGACAATGTGACATATGAAATACTTCAATTGTGTGAATGTATTGATGAACTCTCCTTGGGATTTAGATTTCTCTTGCAAGGTGCTTTTCTATGGAGTGAAGTGGCTTTCACTTCAGTAGAACCATCACATCTAACTTTGTAATAAAGTCTCTTGGTTCTATGATGAGACACAAAAGATACTCTATGCTGTTTACAGGTGTGAGCAGAAGCTAATGACTTTTAAATTGAATTCAGTGTATCTTTTAGTAGAATACCTTAAAAACAGGCATTAATTAGTGTTGAGATTGAAAACTGCACACAATATCCATTTATTATTTATTTTTATTGTTTTTGAGATACAGTAATTTTGTATAGCCCTGACTAGCCTAGAAATATATATGTATATCACACTTGGTTCAGTCTTATAGAGACCCATCTGCCTCTGTCTCATGAGTACTGGATGTAAAAGTGAATGACCCTCTATACTTTCTGCCCTCTATACTTTTGGATGCATGTAATTCAGTTGGAAACAAGTGTCTTCTCTCTCATAGCCAAAGTCCAGAAACTGTCAGAGTCTCCCTAAAAATTAACAGAAAACATGACTCTTGGGGAATCTATGGGTAAAGGCTCATCAGAAATTAATATAGCTTCACATTCCACAGTCTTTCTCTAATCACAAAGTCCAATTCATTTTTAAAAAATATTTTGCTGTAAAATATGAGTTCAAAGTCAATCTTGCTTACCGTCACTGCTTCCATTTTACTTTAGAAGGAAACCGTGTCATTTTCTGAGGAGCTTCACCTCATTTTCACAGTCAAAGTATACATAACCATGGAAACGTTTCAGAAATGATCCAGAGTTCACTTGAATGTGTCTTCAAACCTCCTTTCTTAGAGTAACTGTTTGAAATATAAGATCAAATCAAACCAATAGAGCTTTTGGTCCATTTTCAAGTAATAGGTTTTTCTTTCATTTAAAAATTATAAGATGAATGTAAAAATTTAGCATTTGTCATGGCTTGTTTGTTGTGGTTGGCTTTTGTTTTGTTTTGTTTTTAGTTTGTTTGTTAGTTTGACAAAGTTAGAGTTACCTGGGAAGAGAAACGTCATTGCAATGCAATGATCAGCATTGCCACCAGAGACCATGCTGATGTCTGTGGTCTGTGCTGCAGCTGGAAGCCACATTGATTTAGTTCTAAGCTGCCACCAGAAACTATGTAAAAATCCACGATCCATGATTCTGCTGGCTGTTATGTGCAAGGAAGCTTCTTTCAGTTATATTGATGACTGCAGATTTATAACTGGGAAGGAGAGATAATGAAGACTTACCTTACAACACTGCCTTTGAAGAGAGGGAGAGAGAGAGAGAGAGAGAGAGAGAGAGAGAGAGAGAGAGAGAGAGAGAGAGAGAGAGAGAGGAGAGAGAGAGAGAGAAGGAGAGAGAAGAGAGAAGAGAGGAGAGGGGAGAGGGAAGAGGGGAGAGGGGAGAGGGAAGAGGGGAGGAGGAGAGAGGAGAGAGAGAGGAGAGAGGAGAGAGGGGAGAGGGGAGGGGGGAGAGGGGAGAGGAGGAGGAGAGGAGGAAAGAAAGAAAGAAAGAAAAAGAAAGAGAGAGAAAGAAAGAAAGAAAGAAAGAAAGAAAGAAAGAAAGAAAGAAAGGAAAGAAAGAAAGAAAGAAAGAAAGAAAGAAAGAAAGAAAGAAAGAAAGAAAGAAAGAAAGAAAGAAAGAAAGGAAGGGAAAGGGAAAAAGGGAAAGGGAAAGGGAAAAGGGGAAAGGGAAAGGGAAAAAGGGAAAGGGAAAGGGAAAGGGAAAAAGGGAAAGGGAAAGGAAAACGAAAGGAAGTCCAAATAGGAAACTTTTAAAGAGAATCTTTAAAAACTGCGATAAAGATGCTTAAGTGTAGCTCTTCACAGTTGATAACTTCTGGCAGGGTGTGAGAAAAGACTCAGGTTTGGTTTTTTTGTTTTGTTTTGTTTTGTTTTTTTGTTTGTTTTTTTTGTTGGTTTTTTTTTTTTTTTTTTTTTTTTAGAGGCTGGCCACTAGAAGTTTGACCATGCTCCAAGGAGTATATGTACAACACAAATTGGACTTTAGGAGAGGAGAACAAAAGTGGGATTGGGGGGGTGATGGACAGAATGGAAAGTGAGTATGATTGAGGAGCATTGTACACAATTAGCTGATCTTCACTTCATTGAGAGAGGCACAGCAGAGAACTCCTGCCATTCTGGCTGGTCCTGGTTGCTCCCGTTGACTCATGCCAATTTGGTGGAGGCCTGCTGATTTCTGCTGGATCATGCCACAGCTGCTGATTTGTGTTTGGTTACATTTTTGAACTGGACTGCTGGTATCCTGACAAAAGGAGGTTAGAAATGCCCCAAAGATATACTTCTATGTAAGGTTCACATCCTTTTATCCTGTTTACCATCTCTTCTCCCTTACCTTTGGACAGTGAACTAGAAGGGAGGTCTAAGTATTTGAGAACATTCATTAATGTAGGTTTTGAAAAATATAAGAGATATGGCTTTGTTCTTTCCTTTTCCTCTCCTTTATCCTATCATCAAGTATTCCTAGAGTTTGAACTAAAGCTGGTTCTTCATTTTTGTTGACTATGCCATTAACTTTGGCTATGATTACTAGCTTTCATATAACGTTCTCTGGTTATTAAATCATGTTCTGCTAATTAAATCTGTATGCTAATTTCAATTCCTGAGAAGGATAATTGGCCTGATATCTTTTGAATTTGTATGAGATAGTTAATACTCATTTACTAACCTGTTGGAATTTAGGATTAATATGGAAACGCATTCTGGGTGTGTCAATAAAAGTGTTTCCAGAAAGTTTTGACAGAAACTCATCCCAAATTTCCATACAACCTTACCATGAGCTGGAGTTCCAGATTAAATCAAAAGGAGAAAGCTAAGTGAGTGCCATCATTCCTAGCTGCCTGATTTCTGATTGGATGAAGTGTGGCTCTTTGCCTCAGGCTTCTTTAACCATGTCTTCCTCATCATGATGGAGAAGAGCATTCTGAGACAGCAAGACAAATAATCCAACCCTCCCTTAAATGGCTTCCTGGCAGGTATTTAGTCACAGAAACAGGATAAGTAACTAATTCAGTGTGCCAACACCAGTAACTGTTGGAATACCCATTAATAAATTACCTTTATAGGATAAACATTTAAAATATTTCCCTTTCAACATTATATAATTTTGACACTTTCAGAATACTTCAAATGGATTATTTTATTCTTAAGAATCAATAACCAGTATGCTAAATTTAAGTGAGAGGAAATAAGAGAATAAAGTTATTATTTTTTCTCACTCCAATGGAGTTTTGCATGTTTCTACAAGAACATTATTGGGTAGGTGGTACACTTTAGACTGTAGAAGCCTTGAGCCTGGAGAGCTAGTATAGTGTTTAAGAGTCTGCTTTTTCAGAGAAGCTGAGTTCAAGTCCCACACTCACAGGTCAGCTCACAATTTTCAGTGACTCCAAGGTTAGTTGATCCACCTTTTATGACCTCTGTGTGTTCCAAGAATGCATGTGGTACAACAATATACATACAGAAAAATCACTCATACACATAATATAAAAATAAATTAATTAAAAAATCATAAGTATCCCAAATCTTCTCCATTTAAGTTTCTTCTCATACTAATAATTTGTGAGTACCTTTCCACAATGTCAAGATAAATACATACATATGTCTGAGAGCTTTAACTATTATGAAGTTGAGATTTAACACATGAGCTAATATTTGAGACCTGTACTTGTCCTCCTTCATATACTACACTGAATGAGGGTTACTTACTTCTATGACTGTGTCTTAAAGAAGTGGTATAAACATTAGCTACAGAAAGGGCTTTATCTTCAAGAGGAGTATCTACATTAGGCAGCTATGACTATTCACCACTGAAAGCTGAGACCATGAAAGAGAGGAACATCTCTCCTTATCTAGGGAAGAGCACTGTAACTTTTATTCCAATGCCAAGTGGGCAGCCCTGGTAGCATACACACAGAAACCACACTAAACTGACTCAGTAGGTTCTATTTATGTATGTCATAGGCACATTTCTATAATTGTGACAAAGTATCATGACCAAGGCAACTTATAAAAGAGATTTCAATTTGAGTGCTTATGGTTTTAGAGGGTCGGAATCCATGGAAATTATGGTGGGGAACAATAGCAACAGGAATGCAGGCATGGAGCAGGAGCAATAGCTGAGAGCTGACATCTGATCCACAGGCCAAAGACAGAGAGGGAATCATACCCCACACACACACACACACACACACAGAGAGAGAGAGAGAGAGAGAGAGAGAGAGAGAGAGAGAGAGAGAGAGAGAGAGAGAGAGAGAGCATCAACTGGGAATGGCTTGAACATTTGAAACCTCAAAACTCACCCACTGACACTGACACACCTCTTCAGCAAGACCAGGCCTTCTGATACTTTCCAAAGAGTTCTACCAACTGAGGACCAAGCATTTAGATCTATAAAGCTATGGAGTCATTTTCATTTAAACCACCATATTTATTGTATATTTATATTACATTCATATAATGTATTTATATTATATATAATTATTTCATATATTTATGTATACAATATAACACACATACGTGGTGTGTGTGTGTGTGTGTGTGTGTGTGTGTGTATAACAATAATAATCCCAAAGAGACCATCAATTTGAGAGAGAGTGACTACAGGATGTGGAGAGGTTAAATAAATGGGGCAAGAGAGGGTTTGGAGGGAATACAGGTAAGAGGGAGAGTGATATAACTATATTTTAATTTAAAAATAATAAAAATGAAATAAAAATGGTATTATTGTTTTATAATCTCCCTATACATGCATATACGAAATTGTACTCAGACACATCAGAGAATAAATATCTTGGAATACACATTTAATTCCTCTTTCCCAGAACCCATTAAAACGCCTCCATTATTAAAATAATTTCAACATTTTTAGTGCGATCTATAAATGTGGCCTATGAGTCCAGTGTTAATGGCATGTAGAATAGCTCTATTTGGGCTAAGAAGACATCTTATGCTCTATAGATATTGACACAGCAGCTGTAATCTTCCATCTGGCCTCATACCTGTGCAGCAAGAATAATTTAGCTAAATTTTGAAAACACATCTAAATATTCAATTTTATCTCCATTGATAAAACAATTTATTCATTACAAATTTCTGTTTTTAAAAATAAGCTAGCTATGTCTTTCTGTATCTGACTCTTCCCTGTACAAGAATCAGTTTTAGTTATCCAATGCCTAGTGGTCAGTCCTGAATCACACACACAGGGACACCATTGAACAGAGCAAGTGCATTTTGTTTATAATGTTGGTTTGTTTATATGTATGTGTGATATCAGTGGTTAAGAGAATTTGTGGAGAGGTTCAAACATGGAAGCGGTGGAAAGCAGGAAACATATGCAATTACATTTCAAATAAAAAATTGTAAAAGACTACATCTGTCCAAGCACATATCCACATATATAACTTAGAATTCATCTCAGCTGCTCTGGGCTGTGCCTTTTCTATGTGTTCTAGATGTCACCATCACTTTGTTTATGTGTCAAATAGGCGATTTTAATATCCAATCTTTAATAATCACTTTTAATGAGCTTATTAATAATGTGCTTTAATATTCTTTTATCTCAACATCACATCAATTTCTTTCTAGTCATAACTCATTGCTTCTTAGACAAATGGATTTTAATTTTTGTACTTTTGTATTTCGATTTTGTATTTATTGAGTACCTTTCTGATTCAATTAAATCTAATTTCCCTCACTGCTGTTAGTTATCAAGCTTTCCCAAACTAGTGTCATCTGTCTAATAAATATTATTCTCTAAGAGTATGATTAGATAAGGAAACTTTTAATATATTTCTAAAGGTACTTACCATCTAAAGAAAATATTGAAATTTGAGCTAGCAGTTGCATTTATTTAGAGATACTGACTAAGATTACTTCCTAATAACACTTGTTAGAATGTTAAAAATTTTCTCCTCTATAAGTTTCACTGTCTCTGGTTTTATGTGGAGTTCCTTAATCCACTTAGATTTGACCTTGGTACAAGGAGATAGGAATGGATCAATTCGCATTCTTCTACATGATAACCACCAGTTGTGCCAGCACCATTTGTTGAAAATGCTGTCTTTTTTCCACTGGATGGTTTTTGCTCCCTTGTCAAAGATCAAGTGACCATAGGTATGTGGGTTGATTTCAGGGTCTTCAATTCTGTTCCATTGGTCTACTTGTCTGTCGTTATACCAGTACCATGCAGTTTTATCACAATTGCTCTGTAGTACAGCTTTAGGTCAGGCATGGTGATTCCTCCAGAGGTTCTTTTATCCTTGAAAAGAGTTTTTGCTATCCTAGGTTTTTTGTTGTTCCAGATGAATTTGCAGATTGCCCTTTCCAATTAGTTGAAGAATTGAGTTGGAATTTTGATGGGGATGGCATTGAATCTGTAGATTGCTTTTGGCAAGATAGCCATTTTTACAATGTTGATCCTGCCAATCCATTAGCATGGGAGGTCTTTCCATCTTCTGAGATCTTCTTTAATTTCTTTCTTCAGGGACTTGAAGTTCTTGTCATACAGATCTTTCACTTCCTAAGTTAGAGTCACGCCAAGGTATTTTATATTGTTTGTGACTATTGAGAAGGGTGTTGTTTCCCTAATTTCCTTCTCTGCTTGTTTATCCTTTGTGTACAGAAAGGCCATTGACTTGCTTGAGTTAATTTTATATCCAGCTACTTCACCGAAGCTATTTATCAGGCTTAGGAGTTCTCTGGTGGAATTTTTAGGGTCACTTATGTATACTATCATATCATCTGCAAAAAGCGATATTTTGACTTCTTCTTTTCCGATTTGTATCCCCTTGATCTCCTTTTGTTGTCTAATTGCTCTGGCTAGGACTTCAAGTACAATGTTGAATAGGTAGGGAGAGAGTGGGCACCTTTGTCTAGTCCCTGATTTTAGTGGGATTGCTTCCTGCTTCTCACCATTTACTTTGATGTTGGCTACTGGTTTTGAAAGACTCCAAGACTCCCAAAGGGAGGCACTTACTCAAGCCTCGGGACAGCCGCGCACCCAAGAAGACACTGAGACCGAACTTAAGATGTATAGAGAGTAAGATTTAATACAGCAATGACAAGAAAGCACATAAAAAGCACATATACCAGATATCTGGGGTCGAAACTCATGCAGCCAGCAAGGTGCAGAGGAGATTCGGCAACTAGCCCAAATTTTCACAGGCTTTTATAGGAAATAGCCAGGGGAAAAGTACAAGTTTTACGTCACCAAGGGGCTTTGCCAAGGGGCTTTACATAACCAAGGGGTCGTGTCCTATATTTTGGCAATGTACTCGATCTATTGGAACATTCTGGGGTAGTACCAGGAGGCCCCTATCTCAAAAATGTTCTTGGCATAGTCTTCAGTTAGGAGGGGTAGGACTAGGTTTTTTCCAGGAGACCCCTTATCTAAAAAATGTTCCTGGAGCAGTTTCCAATTGGGAGGGGGTACCTTGGGGTAAAAAGTTCAGGAGTGCTCCGGGAACAGTCTCCGGATGGGAGGGGTAAGAGAGTTCAGGAAAAGTTCAGGTGTCCAGTAATTTTCTTCTTTCATTCCCCCCTTCTTTTAGTAAAAAGCTCTAATCTTAGAGCTAGTTTACCCGATATTGTTGCCTTAATACCATAACTTGCACTGCATTTATTCTTTCTCTGATAAAAGCCACTAACTTATTAAGAATGCAGGGGCCGAAAGTGAGCAAAAGCATAAGTGTAATTAAGGGTCCTGCTATAGAGGAGAGGAGAGTGGTAAGCCAAGGGGACTTATTAAACCAGCTTTTGAACCATCCTTGTTGGCTTTCTCTCTCTCTTTTACGCATATCTAGGCGTTCTCTAAGTCTGGCCATAGAGTCTTTGATTACTCCTGAATGATCAACATAAAAACAACATTCTTCTTTTAGGGCAGCACAAAGTCCTCCTTCTTCAAGGAATAATAAGTCTAATCCTCTCCTATTTTGCAGCACTACTTCAGATAGGGAAGTTAAAGATTCTTCTAATTTAGTTATAGACTGTTCTATAGTTCTAAGATCAATGTCCATAGCTGTACGTAATTCTTCATAGTATTGGGGGGTCTGAATTAAGGCAGCGGTCCCTGTACCTACTCCCGCTGCTACTCCCAATCCCAAAAGTGCTGCCAGAGTTAAGGTAATGGGCTCTCTTTTCCAGCGGACCCGATGATCAAACTTATCTAAAAAGGAGCTATCATCATGATACAGGAGTCTAGGAATAAGTTGAACTAAAATGCAAAAATCTTTGGAACTATTAAAAACAGATATAGATACACAAGGAGTGAGACCGGTATTACAAGCCCATACTGTGTCTATGGGGGGCACCAGATACTGACCACTTTTGCTAGGCTGGATGTTCTGGGTCTGATTACAAAGGTGCCGTTTATCCTGAGGCGCCTGGCCTAAACAGAGTCCACTTCCTGAAACTGCCTCCAGAGTCAGCTTTCTGTTTTCTCCCCAAAGGCATTGAGAATGATCTGAAGTAGTATTATAAGTCCTGATCTGAGCAATTCCTTCATAATAAGGGGGCCTAGAGGCATAGCATAACCAACATGATTGAGTCATATTAGGATTAGTCCTATTCAACACCAAAAAAGCTCCTTGGACTAGACTGACCAGACGGCTTTCTGTATCTAGGGGCGGTGGGGAAACTAAGGTCGGTAGGGAAGGTCTCACTGTTCTGGGCTGTGGAGTTGGTGGAGCTGGTACAGCCGGGACTTGTGGGGGAGCTGGTACTATTGGGGGACCCTGTTCTGTCACAGTCAGCCTGACTGTAAAAATGAACCCAGGGTCTCTCGGTGGACTGGATACACGCCAACCCCACTTATTTCCTTTAAGCCAACTTAAACGATTTTGTTTTCCTTTTTCAGTGAATTTTATAAGTAGGGGGTTGCAGTATTTACCTTTGCATGGTCCTGGGGGGCTGTTTTCAGTAGCACACCCATAAGCTCCTATGGCGGCCTCATCTGGATTCAGGACATAATGGAAGTCGCCATCGTTTGGATATTTATGGGGATCTCTTTCTCCTTGATATGGCTTATCATAACCACTACCTCGTTTTACCGTGATTAGATCCCAGTCAGAGGAAGGCTTCCAGTAGGCATCCCCTGTCGTTTCACATGTCCATTTGCCACAGAAATAATCTGATGCCCCCCCCCACATTTTTGTTGAAGCTCTTTGTTTTGACCCTGACCAGGGCAAACATAAAACTGTGCAGCTCTAAGATTAGCTCGGTAGAACTGCCCTGAACACCCATACGTGTTCCCTATTCCACCTGGAACACACCGCTGTTCAGGGGGTGGGTTACTAAGATCAGTATGGTCGGGGAGGTCCCAATTGGGAGATCCTGCTACTAACTTACAAATGTCAGGTGTGAGATCAGGCCACCAAGTCCAAGGGGGATGTGCTGCAGTGATTGCCCATACAACGTTTCCCTCCCCATTAAGCACTTCCCATGACTGTTGAATCGGGGCATGAGGGTTGTCGTTCCCTAGGCTTAGGGTGGCCCCCACGACACAAGCGAAGTTTAAGAGGATTGTCAGTAGTTGCCACCGTCCAGTTGTCTTCATGGTTGCCTCTACCCTGGCTAGGAGCCTTCTTGACGTGGGAGGCGTGGATCCAGGCGGCGATTCCGTCTACCTTTGCTGCTGTGGGAGTTGTTAACAGTACCAGATATGGTCCTTTCCACCGAGGCTCAAGAGTGCCGGTGCGATGTCATCTGACAAGGACCGAATCTCCAACCTGGAACCCGTGGGGCACTGCTGTAGTCCCAGGTGCATGAGCTTCTTTGATCTGGTCCCAGATCTGTGTTCTGACAACCTCCAAGGCCTTTAAATGGGTAAACAGAGCAGAGGGTGAGGAAGAGTCAACACAGGGATCCAATATCCTGCTAGACTCAGTCAAAGAAGTAAAACGTCCAGGTGTGTTTCGGACTCTGAGAAGCACAAAGGGAAGGAGGGTCACCCAGTCTTTACCGCCAGTCTCAATAACTAATTTAGTTAGGGTCTGGGCATGACGCAGGTGCACGTAGATCAGATCTCTGGCTGGAACTGGTGAGACGTCCTTGGGGTATCCAGCTCGTTCACTGTAACCAGTTGTGACCAGACTTTTTTTCTGTACCACCTGCAAGCCCTTTTAACTTAGCATACAGAGCATTATTAACAACATAGGTTTAAACACATCATTTGAGACTATGATGGGCATAGGAGTTTCATAAAGGATCTTAAAAAGAGTAAAACTGAATCAAGAAATAGGGCATAGGGAAGGAACACCAAGTCCATGCCAGTCTCCACGATTAATTTTATCAAGGTCTGTCTTAGAGTTTTAAACTAATTTTTATCTATCCTGAGCTCTGAGGTCTATACACACAATGTAATTTTTGACCTCTGAATACTTGGCCACACCCTGACTTACCTGGGCAACATTATCTGACACTATTGCTTTTGGCACTCTTGGAAAAATTTTCTTTAATAATCTTCTTGATGACTATGTGAGCAGTCTCATTTATCCATTTTGAGAACGTCTTTTTCTGCAGATGTCAACAGCTTTCTTTGTTTGTATTGTTCCATACAGTGGCAAAAGCATACCTGCTGTCAGTGTAGACTTTTCTTTTGTCATTTATAAAGCTTGTATCAAAACCACAAATTCAGCTTTCTGGGCTGAAGTCTCTTTAGGGAGGCTGCTGGCCTAGATCACCTGCTTTTTGTCCACTGCTGCACTGCTGTCCCCGCCTTCCGCTTACCTTTAACCATGAGGCTACTGCCATCCGTGTACCAGTTCAGCATATAGGGTAAAAGGCTTAGTCAGATCTGGCAAAGCCAGAGCGGGGGCTGCAAGCAGGGCTGCCTTTATGCTGTCAAAGGCTTTTTGGTGTTCCTCAGTCCAGGTGAATGGGACTTTTTCTTTAGTCCAGAGTCTGCAAAAGCCCACCGTTCCCAGAAACTCACGTACTTGGCGCGGGGTGGTGGGGGTTGGGATCAGCATCACAGTCTTTTTTCTTGGCTTCGGTGAGCCACCGCTTTCCGTCGTTTTGGCACCTCGGTACGACATAACTGAGCTTTCTTAGCCGATACCCGATACCCCAACTCACCCAGTTCATTCAGGAGCTTCTAGGAGGGCCAGAATTTTTTCTTTGTCTTTGATGTCTCTGCCTTCAGCCAACCGCAGGGCTTGGGTTAGCGCCAGGAGTTCAGCCTTCTGAGCCAAAGTTCCCTCTGCCAGAATGTCAGAGCAGTGATGAGTAGGTGAAGACTCAGCAGGTTAGCAGGGGAAGCGAAGGTCACTTGTTCTGTCAACAAAAAGCTCTAATAATGTGTCCATCAGTCAGGGAAACAATTGAATCATGTGTCCCTGACCAAAAGCCACTATGTGCAGACAAGCAGGCCATCTCTCAGTCACCAGGTCTAATTTTCAAGTGCCACTGGTCTTTTAGGGTCCCAATTTCTGAGTAAGAACCTCTTTGGCAATACTTTTGTTCTCAGTCACATTTAGGAGTCCCAAAGTTGGGGACAACATTAGGGCAGTCTCAATAGCATCTAAGGCCATTTAAGGTTGTTCTTTATTTCTTATACGAAGGGCTGTTTATCTTTTTAACGCAGCAAAACCTGGAATCCACAGTTTGCAAAGGCCTGCAGTGTCCAGGAACCTTTTAAACTTGCTTTGCATTGGTCAGTGGAGGAATATGAAAACACAGTCTCTTTTTAGCTGCATCAACAGGTAGGCTACCGGTCTCTTTTAAGGACTCAGCTTCTGTGTTAGCACCCCTTATGCTATCTCTTTACTTTTAGCCACGAACAGGTGAAGGGTTTGGTCATGAGGGGGGCTCCTCTTCTTCTTGTTAGGATAGTAAACACTTTGATCTTTAGCCAAAAGCTTTCTTTTTTCTGTTGCCAGGTACTAAGTTTTCTAGTCTCCCTGACTTTTGTGACCAGCATTTCATTTCTCTTATCTTTTTTAGAAAATTTTCTGGCTCCTTATTTCTTACAGATCATCTCTAAGTGCTAGTATTATTAGCAAGTGTCACTTTGCTAGGTTCTAGTCTTTGTCATTTATCTCTCTTTGCTCCTGTTTCTTAACTGCAATGGAGATCTCATATAATGTCTCTCTTTCTATCTATATATATCTCTTTCTTGTCTTTGCTTACTTTGAATGTTATCTAATTATTACATCTATATTCTGTCACTTAACTTTTTTCATAGTTCACCTCTTTTTACTGTTAGGTCAGATTGTCGGGGCATTAGTCCCACAGAGACGAGACCTCATCAGAGCCTGGCAGTTAGACCCGTAGGTGCTCCTTACCTTGTATGTCTCCCTCACCGGAGCTTAAAACAGACTTACTGCCAGCAACTCAGGGCAGTGCCTGAGAAGAGAAAACACATGAGGCAGAGAAGGGAGTGCAGTTCTCACATCTAGCTATACCAAACCACTGATATTTCAAAATGAACACAATTTTTTCTGTTAACAGTTAGCAAGAGACAGGATACAGGGGACAGGAGAATGAGAAGCAACCAGGGAACCTTGTGGCGTCCTCAGATCAGACGCGGCAACCCGCTGAACTCAAGCATACTAGTCAGCGGAGGAAAAGAAACTAACCAGGATTTTCTCAGTAACGGCGAATGGACAGGGAGGAGCCAAGCGCCGAGTCTCCCGCGCCACGGCGCAGGAAATGTGGGAGTGGCAAACAAACACTGGCAAGGAGGGGGAATTTAACCACTTGTTTTTCCGCATGGCTTGGAGGCGGCGGCGGGCCTGGCAGAGCGCAGACAGCAGCCTCCTCCTGCGAAACGGCCCCGCCGCCGGTCGGGGCGGCATCGGCTGCGGTGGGGGCAGCAGCGGCGGCGGCACGGGTGGCGGACACAAAGGAGGGAGTGTGGGCGGACACCCGTGCGCAGACCCCGGGAGGAGCCAAATGAGGGACAACTTAACCACTTGTTTTCCGGCATGGCTTGAGCCCCCGGAGGCGGCGGCGTCCGCCACCCCACACACAGGCATCCACGGAGCTCTCTTGGCCGGAGGCAACGGCGGCCTCCCGAGCTTTGGAAACGCAAGGCGCCTGCGCGGCAGGGCGGGGGAACTTCTCTGTGTGCCCCGCGGCGGGCGCGCAGACACAAGGGAGTGCGGGCAGACTCCAGGGGGAAGCCAAAGGAGGGACGGCGGCCACTCCGGGACTGGCAGGCGGGGGCCGGCAGGCCGCTGCACTCACTATCAGCATTTTACAACTCATTCGCAGGGCACAGACAGCCTCCGTTGCTGCTGTGTCTGCAGAACTCAGAACCTCAGCACCACTGCGGCAGCTCTGGATCTCAGAGCTCTTTTGAGCAGCCTGGGGAGGACCTGCCTGGTGGTTTTCTTTCCTTTTTAAAACCATTGCTGACAAATTCTGTCCTGACGTCAGTCCAAGTCTACAGTCAACAAAGGGTTAACACACACACACACACACACACACACACACACAGTCTTGTCACGTGACCAAAACACAACCAGCCAAACGCCACTTTCTGACGGGGTCGGATTCCACATTGACTCTTTTTCCTGATAGGGGTGGGATTCCACATCCACTCCCGCTCTGGCAGAGAGAACACTCTCTCTCTCTTTCACTCTGCCAGGCAACAGCCAGGTCTTTTTGACTGTTCTGTACCCTGGGCACTCCTTCCAGGGTCTCCCTTGGAACATCTTTTTGGGGTGCAGACTGTGAGGCCATAGACAGCCATCCTCTCACAGCCACTAGGGTCCTTACGGTCCACAGTGGCAGCTGCCAGAATAAACCCACAATCTCAGAATACACAAATGCAGCAGTTCCACACCTACACACCCAGCAGATTGTCCCATTTCTAGAATAATAGCAGGCACAACAAGAGCAGACACGAGACTGAGACACCACAGGCAACTTACAGAATCAGATGGCCTCTCCAAGGCCGACAGATTGAGACCTTCCTGGTCTCCACAGGGGTCCACCAAGCGTCCTTGGTCCTCCCCTATCTCACCTGGGACGTCTCCCAGGGGCAGATCGGACGGTGGACACCTGAGCACGTCTGCTCTTATCCACGTCGCACTCCCTCCCAGAGTGCAGTCTCTGGTGCTCTTACTGAGCACAGAGCGTCACGCAAAACCAGAACTGCGATCGCACCAAACAGCAGAACGGCCTACCTGGCCTCCAGATACAAAACACAGACACTAGACCAAGGCAGAACAAAAAATCTTACCTCTGAGTGGGTCCAGGACTTCTGGGTGGACGCGCTGATTCCCGGCCAACGCACCAAATGAAAGACTCCAAGACTCCCAAAGGGAGGCACTTACTCAAGCCTCGGGACAGCCGCGCACCCAAGAAGACACTGAGACCGAACTTAAGATTTATAGAGAGTAAGATTTAATACAGCAATGACAAGAAAGCACATAAAAAGCACATATACCAGATATCTGGGGTCGAAACTCATGCAGCCAGCAAGGTGCAGAGGAGATTCGGCAACTAGCCCAAATTTTCACAGGCTTTTATAGGAAATAGCCAGGGGAAAAGTACAAGTTTTACGTCACCAAGGGGCTTTGCCAAGGGGCTTTACATAACCAAGGGTCGTGTCCTATATTTTGGCAATGTACTCGATCTATTGGAACATTCTGGGGTAGTACCAGGAGGCCCCTATCTCAAAAATGTTCTTGGCATAGTCTTCAGTTAGGAGGGGTAGGACTAGGTTTTTTCCAGGAGACCCCTTATCTAAAAAATGTTCCTGGAGCAGTTTCCAATTGGGAGGGGGTACCTTGGGGTAAAAAGTTCAGGAGTGCTCCGGGAACAGTCTCCGGATGGGAGGGGTAAGAGAGTTCAGGAAAAGTTCAGGTGTCCAGTAATTTTCTTCTTTCAGTTTGCTGTATATTGCTTTTATCATGGTTAGGTATGGGCCTTGAATTTCTGATCTTTCCAAGACTTTTATCATGAATGGGTGTTGGATTTTGTCAAATGCTTTTTTAGCATCTAACGAGATGATCATGTGGTTTTTGTCTTTGAGTTTGTTTATATAATGGATTACATTGATGGATTTTCGTATATTGAACCATCCTTGCATCCCTGGGATGAATCCTACTTGGTCAGGATGGATGATTGTTTTGATGTGTTCTTGAATTCGGTTAGCGAGATCTTTATTGAGGATTTTTGCATCAATATTCATAAGGGAAATTGGTCTGAAGTTCTCTATTTTTGTTGGGTCTTTTTGTGGTTTAGGTATCAGAGTACTACTCAGATATTAAAAGGAATGAATTTATGAAATTCCTAGGCAAATGGATGGATCTGGAGGGCATCATCCTGAGTGAGGTAACACAATCACAAAGGAACTCACACAATATGTACTCACTGATAAGTCAAAGGACCTAACCACACCTTTTAATTTCTTGGCCCCCAGGTGGGTCAAATACTGTCCATAACTTGTTAGTGCTCAGGGGTGTATCTAAAGCTGGTCTCTCTGATGTCATAATAATCTTAGGCTCCTTGACTGCCAGGATTATTGCTTCTTGGGCCACCTGTTTGGTGGTTAGATCTGCCATCTGATTTTCTTTAGCCACAGCATCTTAGGTTTTTCTCTGCAGATGTCAACAGCCCTCTCTGTCTGTACTACTGATAAGTGGATATTAGCCCATAAACTTAGGATACCCAAGATATAAGATACAATTTGTTAAACGCAGGAAACTCAAGAAGAACGAAGACCAAAGTGTGGACACTGTGCCCCTTCTTGGAATTGGGAACAAAACACCCATGGAAAGAGTTACAGAGATAAAGTTTGGAGCTGTGAAGAAAGGATGGACCATCTAAAGACTGCCATATCCAGGGATCCATCCCATAATCAGCTTCCAAACGCTGACACCATTGCATACACTAGCAAGATTTTGCTGAAAGGACCCAGATATAGCTGTCTCTTGTGAGACAATGCCGGGGCCTAGCAAACACAGAAGTGGATGCTCACAGTCAGCTATTGGATGGATCACAGGGCCCCCAGTGGAGGAGCTAGAGAAAGTACCCAAGGAGCTAAAGGGAACTGCAACCCCATAGGTGGATCATTATTAGGAACTAACCAGTACCCCAGAGCTCTTGTCTCTAGCTGCATTTGTATCAAAAGATGGCCTAGTAGGCCATCACTGGAAAGAGAGGCCCATTGGACTTGCCAACTTTATATGCCCCAGTACAGGGGAATGCCAGGGCCAAGGGGTGGGGGTGGGTGGGTGGGGGACTGGGGGGGGGGTGTATTGGGGACTTTTTGGATAGCATTGGAAATGTAATTGAGGAAATTACCTAATAAAAAAAAAAGAAAAAAAAAGAAAGTTAAAAATTTTGGCTACATCTTAATTGTTAATTGTTGACTTACTTTCCCTCTGAAAGAAAATAGATGGACAGGCAGTCATCTGCTGGACAGTAGACAGTGCATGCTTAAATTTGCCTGATATTTGTTGAAGGGAGGGAATTGGAACTCCCCAAATCCTGCTTTGTAAGGAAGAATGCCACAGGCTGCATTGGCAAGTGTGCACGTACAACTATGCTTTGTACATCAGTGCCCCCTTCTCTGTCTCAAGTTGATTTATTTATTTTATTTTTTTCCTTTGGGTAGTACATAATACAGCCTGGTCTCCTGGTGGGAGTGGGCACATTTACGGCCAGGAGAAGTATGAATAGGATGGTGATTATCTTCCCTCTTAATTTCACCAAGCTGTTGCTTCGCCAAAGAGGGATGGAAATTAATTTTCCCATTTCCGTTTTAAATGTCGGAGGAGAACTTCCTTAAAACAATGATGTGTGATGTGATGCTACTGTGTGTGTCTGTGTGTGTGTGCACATGCGTGAGTGTATGTGTGTGGGGGGTGCTCCTTTTTCTTTCCCTCCTGCAGTGTAAAAAGAGATTTTTCCTGCAGTGTAAAAAGAGATTGTGTTTGTCAAAACAAACAGCATGGGACTGAAAACATTCTTCTATTCCAGATATTGTCTGAAGCTGGATTTCTGGAGCAGCTGTGGTGTTTTGGCAAAATACCATCCCAGAATCTGTGCTTAGGAGGCACACAAGGCCGTGATTTCCATGGGGGCTTCATCATACGATCAAAACTCAAAAACATTACCACATTTATAAAGTAAAAGCAAACATTCATTCAAACCAATAGTTAGGTAACTGTTAGTATTAATGTTGTCACCCAACTTGAGCTTCAATTCCCTAGAGCAGACTCTGGCAGATACCTTACAATGTGTGAACTTCTCCTAAGGAAGAGAGAGGTATGATGCTGTTATTTATTATTATTGTTTGTAGTGATAAATATAATTTTAATATTTCCAAAGGTAAGGGGATTTTGTGATGGGGCAGTTAATAATTAGCTGGTGTTTCTATATGAGAAATAGACGGCAGGCAAAACAGAGGGGTTTTCAGTTTGGTGACAAAAATTTTGGGTCACTCCTAGGCTACTGGGCTTTGTGGTAATTTGTTCATTCTTGCTTCATTAAATTGTAATTACTTCTGATATCTCTGCTTCTATCCTTTTGGCTAGCTCTTCTATTAATTAAGCCCCAGGATCCTTTAGGACATGAATAAATCTCCACAGGACAACGTTAAGCTGAAGTCAAGAGGTTATAAAAGAAAATTAAGAATAAAGTGAGAAATTGTTATTTAAAATATAAAAATTGAGAAAAGGCAATGTGTCCTTCTCCATCCTTCTCTTTTTCCTCCATGCTCATGATTTTTAATCTAATTTGTCAATGAAAATGTATACAGTCACTAACAAAACTAGCATTTTGTTTATATATATGTATACACCTATGTGAACTTCATGTAGATTCTATAGCAGTGCTATTCATTTCCCGAGGTATTCACATTTAACAGGAATGTCACTATTATTTCTGAAGATTTTAGTGGTCAGAACAGAACTATATATAGATCTCCTGGTAGGCTTAAAAAGTAAGTATTGCTGTTGTACGGAAACAAATACTGATTTAATTGGTAACATGTAATGCTAAGTTTTCTTCACTGCCAGTACATTGGAGACATTTGATATTGGGCTTAAAGGGCTGCTAGTAATAAAAAATAAGCATTTAATACATATTCATGTAATTTATTTAGTTTTGTGGAATTACAGGCTTTGAGGGGTGTGAGTATTATATTCATCCCTTACTTTAGAAAAACAGAAGAATATCAACCACAAGCACCGAGTTCTACACCTTAGTTATTATTAACCCGAAAAGACATGATCAATAAATGTAAAAGTCCATTAAAATTGTATAAAAGTTAAAAATATCTGTTGACTTTCAGGTAAATGATCTTTCCATCTCGTCTTTTAGAAGGAAGAGATAACAAACACTTAATTTACAAGAGTTTTGGCGCACAAAAAATACAAGAGTTTCTATAAAGAGGAACTCTTGACTCAAAATACCATCTAAATTTTATTTAATATAAAGTCAGTCAGTGCATACACATTATTTTTAGAGAATTAAGGCCATAGCAGAGTGGACATTTCTGTAATGAATTCTTTACTAGTGACCTTGGCTCTGACCATGTTGTCTTATCGTGTCAATTATATTTCCATTACTGTGACAAAATATCTAATGAAATCAGTTCACATGGATTCAGAAATTTCTGTTTCTGGTCAGTTGGCTGCATTGTCTTCAAGTCTCCAGCAAGGTAAGAGAGACCATTATAGTGGGAGATGCAGAAAAAACATGCTTACTTACTGCATTGTTAGTAGAAGCAAAGAGAGACAATAAATGGGACTATTATCCTAATTTAATAAATCCTTATAGAGCACACTTCAAATATTTGAATTTCCTTCAACTTGGTCCAACATACAAAAGCATCCCTTCTTAGACACACTGGGGGAGGGGTGAGCCAGAGAGAGAGAGAGAGAGAGAAAGAGAGAGAGAGAGAGAGAGAGAGAGAGAGAGAGAGAGAGAGAGATTAAGATATTGAAAAGCTTTATATTCCCACTAACCATACTTTATTTTTATTTTAGTTTCCCAAGGGTATAATTCATCATTTTCTTTTTAAAAATAATAGAAAATTAGTATCAAATTTATTTGTTTAATAAGTTATTAAAAAGAAAATACCCATATTTAACTTAAAAATTATATTTTCCTTTCTTTTTTATTGTATATTTTATTTATTTACATTTCAAGTGTTATCCCCTTTCCCGGTTTCCCCTCCAGAAACCCCCTATCCTATTCCCCCTCCCTTTGCTTTTAGATGCTGCTCTCCTACCCATCTACCCACTTACTTCCATTTCCTGGCCCTGGCATTCCCCTACACTGGGGCATCAAGCCTTCACAGGACAAAGGGCCTCTCCTCCCATTGATGTCCGACAAGGCCATCCTCTGCTACATATGCAGCTGGAGCCATGAGTCTCTTCATGTGTTTGGTTGGTGGTTTAGTCCCTGGGAGCTCTGGGGAGTCTGGTTGGTTAATATTGTTCTTCCTATGAGGTTGCAAACCCCTTCAGATCCTTCAGTCTTTTCTCTAATTCCTCCACTGGGGACCCCCATACTCAATCCAATATATGGCTGCAAGCATCTACCTCTCTATTTGTCAGGCTCTGGTAGAGCCTCTTAGAAAACATCCATTTCTGGTTCCTATCAGCAAGCACTTCTTGGCATCCACAATAGTGCCTGGGTTTGGTTTCTCTATACAGGATGGATCCCCAGGTGGTGTAGTCTCTGGATGGTCTTTCCTTCAGTCTCTGCACCACACTTTTTCTCTGTATTTCCTCCCTTGAGTAAAGTACTTTTACACTTGCTGTTTGTTTCATTCTTATTTGCAGGCAGATAGATTTATATTAAGTATAAGAGAATGAGGCCTTGTGGTCATAGATTGTTATTTTTTATATTTTGTTATATTTTAAAGGATTGTAGTTATTTGAATGAATAAAATATACATAAATATACTATGGACACTCTCATCCACATTATCATATTTTTGTAAAATCTTGAAATAATATTAGAAAATTGCAGCAATATTCTTGTCAATTATCAATACTGTCAGGTGACATCAGATGTTGGCTAGGAGTGGAGAAAGAGGAACACTTATCCATTGCTGGTGGGATTGCAAGCTTGTACAACCACTCTGGAAATCAGTCTCATGGTGCCTCAGAAAATTGGTAATAGTTTTACCTGAGGAAACAGCTATACCACTCCTGGACATATACCCAAAAGATGTGCAAACATATAACAAAGATACATGCTCCACTATGTTCTTAGCAGCCATATTTATAATAGTCAGAAGTTGGAAAAAATCCAGGTGTTCCTCAACAGAGGAATGGATACAGAAAATGTGGTACATTTACAGCTATTAAAAACAATGACTTCATGATATTCGCAGGCAATTGGATGGAACTAGAAAATATCATCCTGAGTGAGGTAACCTAGTTACAAAAGAACATACATGGTATGTACTCACTGATAAGTGGATATTAGCCAAAAAGAAGCTCAGAAAACCCACAATACAACTTACAGACCATATGAAACCCAATAAGAAAGAAGATCACCCCAAAGTGTAGATGCTACAGTCCTACTCAGAAGGGGAAAGAAAATAACCTCCAGGAAGTAGAGGGAGAGAGGAATCTGGGAGGGAGAGAGGAGAGGGGGGAAAGGGATACGGGAGGAGATGGCAAAGAAGAACAGAGGGTTGGGAACTTGAAAGTATGAATGTAGCAGTGGGGAAGGGGGAACTGTGGAGAGGTAACTAGAAAGTTCCAGATGTCAGGGACCCAAGGGGTTTAGAGGACCCAACAGAGAGAACATTAGCCAAAATACCCAAGTAAGGTGATAAGGAACCTGCCAAGACCATATCCAGAGATTAGGCATAACTTCTCGGTTGAGGCAATGGGCCACTCATCCACCTAAAAAATATTAATCCAGAGTTCCTCCTGTCAAAAGGAAAGGCAGGGACAAAGAGTAGAGTAGAGACTGAAGGGAAGGCCATCCAGAGACTGCCCCACCTAGGGATCCATCCCATCTCTAGACACCAAACCCAGACACTATTGCTGATGCTAAGAAGTGCTTACTGACAGGAGCCTGGTATATCTGTCTACTGCCTGACTAATACAGATGCAGATGCACACAGTCAAACATCACACTGCATGAGCAGACCCCAATGAAAGAGTTAGAGAAAGTACTATAGGAACTGAATGGGTTTTCAACCCCATGGGAAGAATAACAATATCAACCAACCAGACCCTCCAGAGCTCCCAAGGACTAAACCACCAACCAAAGAGTACACATGGGAAGACCCATGGCTCCAGTTGAACATGTAGCAGAGGATGTCCTTAGCAACAACAATATCAACCAACCAGAACCTCCAGAGCTCCTAAGGAGTAAACCAACAACCAGAGTACACATGGGAGGACCCATGGCTCCAGTTGAACATGCAGCAGATGTCCTTAGAGGGTGTCAGTGAGAGGGGAGCCCCTTGGTGTTGTGAAGACCTCGATGACCCAGGGTAGGGGAACGCTAGCACGCTGAGGAGGAGTGGGTGGGTGGGTGGGGGAACACCCTTATAGAGGCAGGGGAAGGGGGAGGGGCTAGGGGGCTTATGAAGGGGAATAACATTTGAAATGTAAATAAATAAAATAACCAATAAAAATGGAAAGAAAATAAGATGGGAGTAAATGAGTCCAAAAGATATGAAATTCCAATAAGGCAAATATTATGCGACAGTCAAGTTTGTCATCTCAAGTAGGCATTGTTTTGTGATCTCTGCTTAGTATCAGTTTGATTTGTGTTACATATTAGGGGCTGTGTTGCTGCAAATTCACAGCAGTAAATTACTGAAGAAGAATGGAGAAAGGTGTGGGTGAGAACTACTCTATAGTCACCCAGGTGATGCTGGCAGGAGTCTGGGAAAAATATGAAAAGTGGATCCCACCAGTTTAGATTTCTGAAAGAGAATTCTTAAGCAGAGTAATGAGGACATTTTCTCTCCACTTCTTAGACATAGCTATAGAACCAAGCCTCTTACCTTTTATTCTTTTTTTCAGGCCATTAATTACAAATGCAAAGTGCAAAAGACTAGACTGTTCCTTTGCGTATTCACTGTCCTTTACATAGCTGAGTAGTTGAGAGTCTTTCTCATGCATGTCGATGTCTTCTACTATCTTAATTATTTCTGCAGGAGAGTCTGGTTTTGTTGTTTGTTTGTTTGTTTGTTTCATATTTTATTAGTAAATTTCCTTTAATAATTTTATATATGGATATGATAAATTTTGGTTATTGTCTCTATACATTTTTTCATCCCCTCTCCCCTAACATTCCCTTATTTCTCAGAAATATCTTCACAATACTCATGACTTTTCTTTGTTTTGTTTCATAGCCTTATCTTCTGCCTCTTATACCCTTATTTTTGCTTCATCTTCTACATTGTTGCCAGAGACTTAAGAGCTGTATCAACTTATTTATTGTAAAAGAGACATATACTAAATCTAAGAGTAGCAGTATATGCCCTTAAATATTTAGAAGTTGGGTATACTGAGATGATTTAGTTAAATAGCAGTGAAAGGTTACCTCTACTGCATAAGACACAGTGTTTAGATCAGCTTTGTTGTAGTTGGCATAGATTCCCTTTTGAGGAGCCAGACGAACAAGGACATAATTATGTGTCACTACTGACCCAACAAACACAACTTCCCTTGCAGTTTGCTATTGTATTTCATAGAGTTCATATCTAGGCAAGAACAATGATACTCATTGTCTTAATTAGGGTTTTATTGCTGTGAAGAGATATCATGATCAAGACAACTCTTAGAAAGGACAGCATTTAATTGTCTGGTTTATGGTTTCAGAGGTTCAATCCATTATCATCATGCAGGAAGCATGGCTGTGTTAAGCCAAACATTGTGCTGGAAACAGAGCTGAGATGTCTACATCTTGATCTGAGGGCAACCAGAATAAGACTGTCTTCTGCAGGTAGCCAGAAGGAGACTGTCTTCTGTAGTCAGCCACAGGGTGGTCTATTCAGTATTCGGTAGAGCTTTGAGCACAGGATTTCAAAGCCCATACCCACAGTTACACACTTCTTCCAATAAGGCAACACTTATTCCAACTATGTCACATCTCCTAATAATAACATTCTATGTGGGTCAAGCATTCAAACACATGAGTCTATGGTGGCCAAACCTATTCAAACCTCTATATTCCACTTCCTGACCCTCATAGGCTTGTTCAAACACATAAGTCTATGAGGGCCATACCTAGCCATAGAATAATGAAAAATGTATTTAGTCCAATTTCAAATGACCTCATAGTCTATAGCAGTCTCAAAAAGGTTTGAAGTTCAAATATTCTTCTGAGATTCAGCCAACCACTTAAGTGTAATCTCTTATAAAAGGAAAATCAAGAAGCAGATCACATACCTCCAATATATTATGACATAGAATATACATTACGTTCTAAAACATAATGAGGAAAAACTGCACAAAAACAAGATGAAAAATCAACTTGACAAACTCCAAACTCTGTGTCTGATGTCCAACTCCTTTCAGCTTTGATGACTTCAACACAATTCTTTCTCTTGGGCTAGTTCCACTCCCTGTTAGCAGCTTTCCTTGGCAGGTATCCCATGGCTCTGGCAACTCTAACTTGAGTTTGTCTCCAAGGCAACTTCAACTTCATAGCTTCTTGTTCCAATGTCTGGTATCCACACAGAATCTTCTGGGCTTCTCCAAAAGGTTTGAGTCACTTCTTCAATTCTGCCTCTATAGTACTCTAGGCTCTGTTTGACTCCACTACTTTTTGCTAATATTCTTAGTGGACATCCAATGGTATGGGCATCTCCAATACCCTGCAGTCATCTGCTGCAACTAGGCTTTCCCAATAGCCCCTCATAGGCTCTTTTCATGATGCCAAGCCTCAAATTCTTTGCATGATACCTTCAGTCCTGGGCATTCAACTTCAAGTGAAGCTGTATCTTTACCAGTGACCTTTCCTGGCCTCTCATGGTGCCAGATCTTGGCTATTGCCCTTGACCCCTTCATGTCTTCAATACCAGTACCACTTCTGGTTTTGATTCTGATTCTGATACATTACCAAGTTCAGTGGCACCATGATATAAAACCTTGGCTATCTCTGGAAAACAGCTTCTTTGTGCTCTTAGAAAACACTTCCCAGAATATTTCACCACAGTGATGCTGGTTCCTTCTGAATCTCAGCTAATATCTTAGCTCCAGCTAACTAGCATCAATTGTCACAGTAACCTCTTCTATTCTTGAATTTAAAGCTAGAACCATATGGCGGAAACTGCTGTTTTCTGATGCTTGCTGCAGTATAACATGATGCCCTTCATGTTGAAGTTGCCATGAAGACATCCTTCCCTGCCTAAGCTTGACTGTCCTGCTCTGTAAACTGTCCTTGAATTCAAAGATCTACATGCCTCTGTCTCCTGCTTGGAGAGATTAAGGGTGTGTATCACCACACCTGTACCTAAGCCTTTCTTTACCTGGAATTTGCTCTGTACTAGGCTGGTATTGAACTCAGACATCTGCTTGCCTCTGTCTCATAGGAATGAAGGCATGTATCACTATGCCTGGACCTATGTTTCATGGCCACTATGCCTCAAGATCCAGATCATAAGCTTGTGACATTATATGTCAGTATCCAGATCAAAAACCTGTGTCTTATAGCCTCAAGATCTATATCACAGGTGGGCCTTCTATTTCTGGATTGTAGTTCATTACAGATTAAAAGTTCAAATGAAAACAATAACTAGATAACATGATATAACTATCCCTTATTCAACTGAAAACACAAACAATAAGCTTAGCTGGGTGAAATATTTTGGAAAACATATAGAACATAATTGTGACATTATGAAAAGAAAAATGGTCATTATACCTTGGAGTGATTTACAGTGCCTTACATATATTTTCACAAAACATTTATTGTTTTTCTCAAGATTCTGTGTATGAACAAAAATATCTCTTTTGCAAACTTTATTATCATGGTGCATTGAGAAGAGACAGACACTGAAATAATGAATATCTGGCATTCTGATAGTGACATCTTAGTCATGCATTACTTTTATCCATTAAACATTTTATCTCACTTGGCTCACATTCTGTGAATGGGTGGCACCTTTTGTGGTACCGAGGTAAGCTCTTGAGAGCTTCCTGTAGTTGGTATGTCTTTCTTGGCTCATCATCCCTAACTGCTAGGTGGCTGGTGTTAGAAAACAGGCTTTTGATACATTCAGTGGCTGAGAATTCAGAGGCATATGGAGAAAGTTGAGGTAACCATGATGGTTTGATAATAGCTATATTATGTATGATGTATCAGAGACTGTATTCTTATTCAGAAAATAAATTAGTGAGCTAATTGTCATGCAGAAAGAAAGTAGACAAACGTCAGGGAAGATGATTCAGGAAAAAGAAAGCACTCTGACGCACCCAAGTTCTCACTCCTGCTTCAATGGTATCTATGCCTTTAGAAACTCCAAGAAATCAAATTTTGGATTGTACTTGTAAATGATATATAATCAAAGAAAATGAAGCAGAAAATGTTACAGCTATTATTAAACCTAACACTTAGAATTACTGAAAGTGTTATTACCTAATAGACTGTGCTAGTCCATACAATGAGTTTCCTAAGGATCTTCAATGTAGATTTCAATCTTATATTCAAATTGGTACTTTTTTTTTCTATTGACAATATGAGTGTGGGCTGCAAAGTTTATTTAAGTTGCTTCATTACACTGAATATTTCATATAATTGCTATTAAATGTAGTAATCTCTTTTCTATAATATGGCAGAAAGAAAAGAAATTTAATCCTACCCTCAATTATTAATCAATTTCAGTGTTCATTTCCTAATAGATAATGCTTAATAGGACAGTGCTTGCTGTTCCCTGACATCTCCACTGTCTGCAGCACTGACGAATGGGAATCAAGCTACAGACCACTTACTGATTAGCAGAAAATGTCTAATCATGTCATTCTGGAGTGAGGGTAATTTCTGGAATGGGATAATTTCTTCATAGCAGAGTGAATATTAAACCATAATTGGTGTGGAGCTGAAAAAAATTAAAAGCAAGACAAGAGACCCGATCAGGCATTCTCTCTCTCTCTCTCTCTCTCTCTCTCTCTCTCTCTCTCTCTCTGTATTATCAATAATCAGTAGAAATTCTTAGATGTTTATATCAAGAGTGTAGATTTCTGAAAGTTTTAAAGACTTAACCTTAGGATGTCAAAGTCGACAGGTAGAGTGGAGGTATTACAAAAAGAGATTGCAGCTATTTTTGGCTTTCTTTGGCTTGTAGGTTTTGTCTCCCAAGTGCAATGAATGTGATGAGGAGAAGAGCTGGGACAACTCTACTAAATTCCATCTGTTGCTGCCAGGAGTTCCTGAGTGTTGGTACAACAAGGACATCAGGAACCAGTCATTTTTTTACACTGCATTAACATATGCATTCTTTAAAGTTAAAGCATAATAAAATGTATTTGTTAACATCTGATTTTAAATGTTATCAAAATGTAAAACTCTTCAGTTTTTCTGCTTTAGAAAAAAAAAAAAACCAGCTTATTTCCTTTAAGGAAGATGCAGAATGTTGGGAACTTTTAAAGGGAATATGAGCCATTATTATTTCCACTTACAAGGTGTTGGATTGAAAACCTATGTGTGTCAGATCTGATTCTAAGAGACTGGTGTGTCTGTAGGTGGTAAAATCTGAACCTTAATGTATTTCTTAACTATAAGTTTATTTTTATTTAATTAATTGTTATAGCAAGTAGTTTAATTCCTACATGGAGCTTTTATACATGTTTCCCTTGGTTGATCATCTTCTTCCCTCATCCCTCTGGTTTTCCTCCTGTATCCTTTATCTGCTATGCCCCATCCTTTCCTACTTGATTTATTAGCTTCCCCACTCACTTCCTTGAAGACTTTTTCCCTCGGGCACATTCTAGCTTCTAGGCCTTTACTCATATTGACTCTCACATATATCTACACATCTAAGAGTTAGAAATGGGGAAATAATCGACATATAAGTCTGATCATTCAGGTTTTGTTTTCCTTAAATTGGGTTACCTCATTTAAAATGATGTTTTCTCATTCCATCAAATTTTTCCTGAAAATTTAATAGTTTTGTCTTTCTTTATAGCTGATGAAAATTCCATTTTGTTTATGTGCCACATTTTTTATAAACTCCTGTTAAAGGTCTGAAAATGAATAGGGGTAAAACATAGTTGAGATAATACCCTCTTTCCCTTTATTGATGGTGTGTTCTATTCAGCGACTTACTTTGCTTCCCAATAAAATCAATTTCAAAGTTTTCACTACCTTTTATATAAAAAAATAACTACAAGTCAGTCTCAAGGTGGTGTGAGATCAATTTAAGATGGCAGTGGAAAGCAGAGCTTGTTCTCAGCAGTGATTCCCTTCCCTTGGGTAAGCGTCTTCATGTTCAGGTATGCTTTGAAAAACAAGCTAGGGAAGTTTCTATATGTCTTAGAATTTCATTTCTATCAGAAATGCTCTTGCCTATGACACAAATCAAATGTAAAGACAGAAGCACTCCGAGAGGATGTGATGTCAGTTAATTACATGAGTTACAAAGGATGCGCTACATACCTGCTAGGCTACCCAGCCTTTCTTTTATGACCTCCCACTAGGGAGTTCTCTATTTGGCTTTCAAATCTGTTATCTCAAAACTCCCTGCCACTGTGATGGACTTGTGTTTTCCATGGGTGCAGGACTGACTGGGTTCCCTGTGTACATCTCTATACTTGACACATGTTTGTATTATTCATTAGACATGAAGTGGCATTGCCCATTCCAATATTCCTGCATTTAGGGTCCTCAGATGGTGGTGTTTCTGAGAGATGATTGGATAGGTGGATCATAACTTGAGAATACATAGCCGAATGGACTGTTAGATGTTGGGTCAGTTGGAGGGAATAGTTGAGAGGGATGTGGCTATGTGGCATATATTTGGTGCCAACCCTTCCTCTCCCTCTCTGGCTCCTGTTTACCACTAGGTGAACTGCCATGTGCTACCACACACTATACACAAGCATGCTCTGCCTCACCAAGCACAGGACTAGAAATTGCAGCACCAAGAAGCGTGGATCAAAATCCCAGAAATTGTGATAATTAAGAAATATTTCCACCTGAATGTATTTTCTCAGGTATTACATCATAGTGAATAAAGACTGCTTAAGCAGTTGGCCTCCATGTTCCATGCTTTCTGCTCACTGTAAGAGTTCTGGAGATAAGTTCAGTGCCAACATAGGACCAGACAACAAATGTCAGAAGATGTAGCAATTCCATGGGTAAATATATATATGTGTGTAGATAGATAGATAGATAAATAGATAGAGATAAAAATAGAGATAAAGATATATACAGAGATTACATTATATATATATGTACATATATATATATATATATATATATATATATATATTAGCTACATAGCTTATAGATATAGATTATATATAGATATGGTCACTAATGTATGTAGTCAGATTAGGGTGAACTCCTATTAGCTTTCACTTTCATTTTGTGGAAACATTTTTTCCCTACTGTGATTTAGGGACTGGTTGTATCTAGAACCAGAGAGCCCTGCAGTTTTTCAGGCAATGATAACATATCTTGGTGTTTTCAAATGTCCTTGAACTCTCTAGGAGCTCAGGTATTTAAGTACTTGGTTCTAGTAGCTAAACAAAAATGATTTTTTTCCTCCACAAAGTCACCTAAGCAGCCTTTCTTACGTAACTTCAAAGAAATCTAAAGGATTGATACTTACAGTTTTTACTTAAACTTGTCATGTAGCTGTAATATTTAGGGAGGATCACAGGTTCCATTAAATAGGGTTAAAGAAAATCGGTTAAAGAAAATGTCTCGCTATTTGAACTGATGAGTCCTTTAGATTTCCAGGATGGACACACCATCATCGAATTTGTTACACATGCCAATGTTTTCTAAGAAGATAGAAAAGTTCTTTTTCACAAGTATGGATGGGCAGAGGGCTTAGATGAGAGACTGCAAGAGTTAGAGATGTAACCTATCATACTTTTTTGGGAAAAAAAAAACATATCAAGTGACTTAATAATTATCACACCAGAGAAAACAAACAGATTGGTTTTAGTACTTAGGCTAATTTCCTGCCGTTTTGTTTTTATCACAAAATAATGCATAATCTCAGAGGTAACATGGGTTAGTGAATTACAGGACAGCATATAAGACAAAAGCTTATTTCGGGTGTGCCTAAGAAACACTCTGAACTGGATCTCACCATTCTAAAATGAAGATTGGCATTTCTCAGCTCTGAGGCCAATAACACTTCAGAAAACTCCAACTCTTTTTAAAGAGGGAATTTTGTCTACAAACAAAGGAGATCTTCACCTTTAAAAAAATATAATAATGGATAAAAAATTCCCCCAGCAGACATAGGAGAAACTCACATCTAAGTCCTTGCAAAGCGAAAAGCAATCATTTGTTAAAAGTCTTTTCCTTCTCTTCACATTTTGCATTCACTGTTTTGTTCCAATCCCCCTTTGTTTTATTTGGCTGCTGGAGCCAGAGCTCCTTGCCTTTGGCAATAAAAGCTTATGAGCAAACATTCGCTGTGCTTTGGAAAGCAAAAGCGTCACCCCAGTGTGTACACCCAACTGTGCCCCTCTCCCAAGTCCTGATCCTGTTCTTAAATTGGAAGCGGAGTAGCTTGCCAAGCTTGCCTGCTGCCAGGAGGACCAGCCCGTATTGATTTGCTTTGGTTCCCCTGTTTTTTGTCAGTTAGCGATCCTGTCACAAGCTTTGATTCCTCATTATCTCAATTGCAAATTCCAGGAACGAATCGTCATGCTGGTAGTGCACCCAGGATTTTAAACTGACGATTCCGGATCAATGTCTCAGGGGCACAGCCCTGCATTTCAATAATACAATTAAATTCCTTGAATGCAAGATTTATCCAGATTGTCAACTCTACATTTTCTTCACGTTCACTCTGCGAAACTACCCCCACATATATCCCCTACACAGTGTTCCTGTCAATGCATAACGAAGAGGAAAGACTTGATCGTGAACCTGAGGGAAAGATAATCAAATGTTGAACCTGCTGAGCCTGTTAGATGGAACTGTTAACAAGGCTTGCTCAAGTCACCAGGGAAATGCTGCTGGGATGGAGATCGGGGTTCAGTTCTGAACTGTGCAAGCAGGGCGAGGCTGGATGACGAGGTCTCCTAGCTTGTTGTGGAAGCTGTGCAGCAAGCCTAACCAAGGATTTGTGTTTTCCCCCAGGAGTCACTTTGGCAGGAGATTCACTTGAAGCAGTTAAGCTCCACTCCGAGAAACGGGTTGACAGAGCGGATGTCATAAAAGAATACCACATTTTAATTCTCCTCTTTTTATTCACCCACATAAAGTAAAATTATAAGATGAAAAGTTGCTTCTTTTTAATTATTTGTGAAGTTTATGAGAACGGTCTATGGAATACAGAGGGGGCTATTAACTAAACCGTTTTTTTATCCGTCCCTGATGGCATCGTATATGTATATGATCCAAGAAACACAAAGCATTCCTTGCGATCGGCTTGGCTTGGAGTTTACTTTCCTAGTTAAGACAAGGAGGACTTTATAAACCACCTCCTTTCATTTACTACAGCCTCTCTCCCCCACCCTTTTACTTCCTTCTTTGTCCTTCTCACCTGACCTCCTGGAGTGATGTGAATGAATGCAGTCAACTTCCTGCCTCTGGTATGAGGTGACAAGGCCTCTGGGAGTGATGAAGCACCTGGAGTCCTGGGGTCATTTTGAATTTTATTTGAGGCACTGCAGCCTTGAGAGCACATGCTAATGTTCCCTCACCTCGGAATTGTCTACTCCTTGGACATTCAAATTGATACGCAAGGTCACTTGAAAATATACATTTAGTAATAAAATGTAAAATGATCTGTCCATCTTCCTCACCTACTAAAAATTCAGTGGGGGCTGTGTGCTGCATATTGCCTTCGAGGCCACTGATGTACTTAACATGCATATGTCCATAACAAACATCTTAAATATTTAACTTGTTAAATAAGATGATCACTTAGAAGCACATCATTTTATTATGGTAGAGACCCTTTAGGTGGTCAATTTTTTTTAATGCATATCCAGAATCACTGGGGGAGGGTATGGAAAACTGTTTGCTATGTAATATTAATTATTCTTAAAGTATATATATTCAGGCTTTCCTTGCTAATATGTGTTCAAAATGTGAAGTTTGGGCTGAGGTTACCTGGGCATGAAGGTCGTGAAAGAAATGACAGTCTTTAGCCAATCATCTCTAAGAGCTGTATATGTATACTTATGTAAACTTGTATAATATAATCTGCTTTTTTTTTTAAAGCATGTGTCGTGACTTGTGTATCTATAACATAGAAAACATTTCGATATGATATCTAGTTGACATAGGATTTTACATTTACTTCACATCCCTGTTATTTATTAATTTTAACAAGAAAATGATTAGCTAAAAGTGTGTGTGCATGTGTGAATATTTGTATTTTGAGCTATTATAATTTAGTAGAAAGCTAATTGCATCATTACTAAAGGCGTGGGGGACAGAATTCGACAATATAAATATCCTGTAAGTACTGTTTCTCCTTCTTTTCTGCCTGTGTCAGAACAGCCCAGTGTTTGTATTACTGCTTCTTGGAGGGTAGGGCACATAGAGTTTGGTTGTGTGAAGCCATCCTGAACACTGAAGATATTTATCAGTAATTCTAGCCTCTGATTTTTCCATATAAAGGATGTCTCCAGATGTTTTGGTCTCCCTGGAGACCCAACCTTTTTCCACCTGAGAATCATAGGACAGTAGTTTTGGTTCTTAAAAATTAAAACAACAACAACAACAACATAAGGGAGTCTGGCTATACTGCACAGCAGTTACTGTTACTCGCTCTTCCTCCCTAGAACTAGAATTCTATTTCCATGACTCATTTTAGGCAGCTCACAACCACCTATAACTACAATACTTGAGATCTAGTACCCTCTTCTCTCCTCCAGAGGTACTGGCACATAGGTGGTAGACACACATAAAAATAAATATTATAGTAGTATATATGTGATAAGACAATGTAAGTAAAGGTGAAAGATGTAAGAGTAAGGATTGTATTGGCATAGCTAGTTGTTTATGAGGTATATAATGGTTAACAATTCACTCGTAAAATGACCCTCCATGAGGCAGAATGGCTAAGGTCTTATGCAAGCTTTGCCACTTTCAATTCTTTTTTTTGGATAGCATCTTAATTTGGGTTTCTGTTGTGATCAAGTACCATGGTGAAAGGTACTTGTTGAGGAAAGGGTTTATTTGGCTTACACTTAAGCATCCTTGTTCATCATCAAAAGGAGTCAAGCTAGAAGCTCATGCAGGGAAGGGACCTGGAGGCAGGAGCTTATGCATAGACCATGGAGGGGTGCTGCTTAGTCTTGTCCTCCCTCTGGCTTGCTGAGCCTGCATTTTTACAGAACCCAGGATCACCATCTCAGGGGTGGTCCACCCACAAACACAATTAAGAAGAATGCCCTACAGGTTTGCCTGCAGAGAGTTCTTATGGAGTTGTTTCTTAAATGGAGACTCCTTCATTTCTGAAGACTCTAGATTGTGTCAAGTTGACAGAAAACTAGGCAGCATAATAGTGTCGTCCCTATTCCAAAAGTGACATGCCTAATTTAAATTCAGAAGTGGATTTTAGTACTTACCAATGCAGTCCTGAAAACATCACCTTTATATAATTTGAAAAAAAAAATGGTCTCTGCTTTATGTTTGATCAAAACTGACAAATATTTAAAAGCCCATTCATTTTTCTTTTTTTTTTTAAATTAGATATCTTCTTTATTTACATTTCAAATGCTATCCAGAAAGTTTCCTATACCTTCCCCCTGCCCTGTTCCCCTACCCACGCACTCCTACTTCTTGGCCCTGGTATTCCCCTGTACTGGGGCATATAAAGTTTGCAAGACTTAGGGGCCTCTCTTCCCAATGAGCCAGTCCTGGATACCCCAACATTCATTTTTCTAATCAAAATGAACAAACACCTCCTGGGAGAGGGCTTAATGCTTATTGAACTCTGTATTTCTACAAGGTTCCTATACCTAATTCTTGATAGCAGTCACAAAGGGAGGGTGTCATATATATTTTAAAAACACACATATTGAAACAATTCTACTGAAAAAATGTGAGCCTGTCTGATATCAAATACTTTTGAATGTCAGGATTATAACATATGAATTGTTTGGAGCCACATATAATGCAAGATATGATGTCACTAGCACTTCTTTAATTGGCCTACTCACTGGCTGCCTTCTATGGTCATTTCCTTATCATGGAGGAAGTTTTCATTTTAATATCTCTGCTCTAAGATTGCTCATCATATCAAGAAGAATTATATTGCAAATAATGATGATCTGGACAGCTTTTGTCTGAGGCTGAAGCTGCAGCCATCCAATTAATATATGGTGTTCAGGGAAAATAGCTCATTTTAAGCCAGGGTCTTAGGCAAAGGAAAGGACGGTCTTTTATTAACTTTGTCCCTTGTCTCTAGACATATTTATTGCATTCTTCTGGAACAAAAATAATAGAAGCTCAGGCATAAGGCCATGTGAACCTCTCAGGCTACTGTGAATGTAAATGACTCTGACACATGATGATAGGCACTAAGGTTTAAAAATATGAAAATGCCATAATATTTAGAAATTATTCCTAAGAAATATGAATGTTCAATGATTAAGAAGATTATTATGTAGACCAAAGTATTATATATGTATATATTTATGCATATATATGTGTGTGTGTGTGTGTATGTGTATATGTACATATATATATGAATGTGTTTGCATGTCTGTACATTTTCTATCTATGTCAATAGCTGTACATTTCAGTCTGGTTTATGTACCTTTTGTTGGTATAGTCAGTATTTATTATTGTTTGACACGTTAACTAAGTGGGACAATTTCTACTCAGACGTAAATGCACAAAATTTTAGTTGATTTGTACAAACCTTTCTCCAATTTTGTCTTAGGATTTCGATATGCATGGATTATAAAAAAAATCAGTGTTTATCCACTAGTATTTGCTGAGATTTTAAAATTCCTATGTTTATTTTTTCCATCTGTATCACACTTTTTAAAAGCTATTCAACATGAGATGGGAAAAGTTATAACCTGAGATTTTGGTTGATACAAGAGTCATTTATGTTAGAGATAGACTACTGTTAAAGCATTTCAGGCACAGTCAGTCCAAGAATTTTGGGATTTGGGCACAGAATCAGAAGCCAAAATTTCAGGACTGAAAGGAAGCTGTGTAAAAACCAACTCATAAGGAATAATTTAAAACCACACTAGGCAGAAGAGCAAATTGGTTTTGGTCTGAATATCTTAGGATGCTTTTTAAGATCATTGTTCTAGTAAGACAAAAAGAAGTTCTATACCTGTCACAACTGGTCAGAAATGAGTAACATGCTCATCATATATAAAGCTAACCAGCTGGAGGAGAAATGACTTTGCCTGCCCCAAAGATGAATATGAGTCTCTATGTTGTCCAAACGCTGTTAGATGAAAGTCACTGATCCTTAGTATTGAGAAGAAACAGAAATCATGAACTTGGGAACAAAGGAAATAATTTATTGTATTCCTATCTCTCATAAAGTACAAAAGGAAATATAGAGACTTTCAGTTTCTTATATTCTCTTTGCTATTGCTTTAAAAAAAAAAACAGAACCTTTGTCATCAATCTTGAAAAGATAACTCTGCACCAATAAATATTTGTAAACTTGTTTGAGTCTCCCTTTTTAATATAAAAATTCCCCCCCCCCCAAAAAAAAAACTAGTCTATTTTGGTTGGGCTTAGTTATAGAACATGGGGAAAGAGGGAATTTTTATTTTTAACCTTTCACTCTTCTGTTCTGTGAATTTTGGTGAGACTCTTAAGTAACTTTATAAAGGAATACCAGGGGGTGGGGTGGGGGGAAGCAAAAAGGATAAAAGGAGTCTCATGGTTCATTGGCTTTAGTGAAAAATGAGCAGGACAGAAAATATGCTCTTAATTTGTCATTTGTAAACTTTCTCTGCTTCTCTTCAAAGCATAGGAGCAGCATTGAAAAAGACATCCTCATGCATGAGCCAAGGGCTCATTCTATCTGTAACCTCGTTCTCTCACAGGAATTTAAAATTTTCTTCCAAAGTAATCTTTCTGTTTTTATTGTGGGGGATAGAACGTTGCTAGTATGTGTTTGGAAGCTGGGTTCTAGAACTGAAACTCAAGTCAGCAGGCTTCTGCCACAAGTATTTTTACTCATCAGTCATCTTGCCCAGCTTGGAGCTGATTTGTGATGGGGTTACATATCATGAATTTTGTGTTGTTGTTGTTGGTGTGTGTGTGTGACAGTAATTTGTCATTCCAGGCTATACCACTGAGAGGTAACAACTAAGTATGTAATAACTACAAGCATATTCAGCTTTGCTAAGAATAAAATCACAGACATATTGCCTAATATGCCTGTTACAAAAGCCATTTTTCTTACATGCTTCTATACATATGTACTGTAGCCTTTAACTCAGGGTGTAAAGACTGAGGGAGGAGTAGGGATGCTTGATGTCATATTCACCACTCTGTAAACATTCAGCAAGTTTGGCTGAGGGTTAAAGGAAGTTATTCCAACATGAAACAGAACATTAGAATAATTAAACAAGCTTTATGCATAGCCTCCATCTCTTCAGTAAATTACAGGACCTTAATTAGGATTTGACTCTGGATTCACTCTCATTTTATGAAATCTTTTCTTTAATCAGTTTTCCCTCATCTCCTATTGTTTTGCCATAATGTCACAAAATAATAGTTGCTTTTTATCTTATGTCTATGTGGGTTTTCCTTGCATATATGTCTATAGAGCACATGTGCACTTGGCTTTTGTGGAGGCCAAAGATGGTATTTGTATCTGATTGAAGAAGTGGAGATACAGACCCTTGTGAGTTGCTATATAACTCAGTGAAGACATCTCCCTAGCTCCACTCCAAAGCTTGTCATTATCAATGGGTGCTGGTTTATATTAGAAATGATCCGAAGCATTTCCTATGACCAAAGAAATATTAATTCCTTTTTCTACTTTATCAAGAGAAGGCTTGTCAAATAAACACTTAGAATACAACTGGATTTGTCAGATTGCCACTAGAGTTTAAATAAGTAATTCAAGATATCATGCTTGCTACAACAGAATAAACGGAGAGCTTGAAAATATTTCAGGGATTTGTAGAAACTGAAGTTGGTCCCTTTGCTTTGTGTGCAAGGAAATGCTAACTGGTCAAAGGGCTGAGCTGTGAAAATGAGAAGAGTATGGGTGTATGTGTAACTTCTCAGTTCCAATAATGATTGTATTCCAAAATATTATGTTGCAGAAATGTTTACAGAGTAAACATTTATTTCACCATCTCTCTTACTGTTTCAAAGATATGTTCAATAAATCCATTGGCTATATCTATGTCCTTGGCATTGATGACATCAGTGTTGGTAGGTATCTGCTTTCTTATTGGATCTGTGTCCTGATACTCAGGAAGCAATTTCATGCCTGGCACTGAAATCCTAGTGAAAAGCATCTTGCTGGGGATGGTCAACATCCGTAGGGTGGAACCTGTGACTGTGAATTTGCTAAATGGTTACTTTGTCACTGGACTTCCTAAACACTATGTTCATGCCAATAAACCTAGACATCTTTCATTCTAGGTCAGAGATTATTTTTTTCAGTGAATAGAAATCAGTGAAGAGATGCATAACTGGTCAAGGTTTCAAGAATAAGCAACTGAGTTCTCAGTCCCAAATAGAACATCTATATCAATCTCCTCATCACCATGGATCGGGGGTGGGCTTGGAGGCTTAATCACTGCCCAGTTCCCATAAGACCTTCTTCCTGGCTGCCCCTGGATCAAGATGTAGAACTCTCAGCTATTTTAGTAGGACGTTTCCCTGCATGTCACTAAGCTTTCCACCATGATGTTAATGTACTGAACCTCTGAAACTGTAAGCCAACCCCAATAAAATGTTTCCCTTTATAAGATAAAATCAGAGGAGGTATAAAGAATATAAAGGCAGAGGGTGAGGAATGATGCCATGAAATACTGTCTTCTGAACATGGCTAATACAATTACGAACTCATAGCCACTGTCATAACTTGTAGAAGACATAGACAACAATCAAGTCAGCCGATATTGTGACTGAGATAGGACAGAGAGCCTTCGAGTATCATCTCTTACTACTGTCAACAAGTTCGTATATGCATAGAGAGGGACACTCATTCTCTTTTGTGGGGGTGGCTACTTTTAGATTCCCCTTCCTCTAGTGGATGACCCCATATCCATGCACGCACAGAGAACGCTAAGAGGTTTTGATGGATTATGGAAAGAAACAAAATGACATAAGTTGAAGGAGAGGTATATTGGTGGAGGAAGATAGGAGAAGAGGAGAAATTATAGGAGATATGATAATGTTTTATTAGGTATATGTGTAGGATTTTCAAGAGTAATTTTAAAAATTAAGAAAATAATTTTAGTATTTCTTCAGTTTTGCTGTGCATCTGCATATATAGAAAGCAGTTTAATAATCAGGGTGTAAACAACACCCTCTTAAGTGAGTTATAGTAATAATGAACTGAGTTACATAAACTAAACAAATTTTTTTCTTGTGCTTTTGTTTTATTAGATATTTTCTTCATTTACATTTCAAATGCTATCCCCAAAGTCACCTATACCCTCCCCCCGCCCTGCTCCCCAACCCACCCACTCCCACTGCCTGGCCCTGGCACTCCCCTGTACTGGGGCATATGATCTACGCAAGACCAGGGCCTCTCCTCCCATTGATGACCAACTAGGCCATCCTCTGCTACATATGCAACTAGAAACACAGCTCTGGGGGAAATTTAAAACCCAATCTGATTGAACTGTATGAGAAGTCTCAATTAATTTTCCAATTTTGTATTTTTCATTGATCAGATTAAAAACTTAAGTGTGCCACCAGCTAAAATAGCACTGACCTTGGGAACCCAGGCTTGACAAGTGCCTTGTGAGCGTGAGAATGTCTGTCCTGAGATTTAATGATATAACAGATTTGTTGCCTGAAAAATATTATTAAATAAGAAAGTTTGGTTTTAGGGGAATAAATAGTTAAGACTAAAGTTAAAATTAAATGTTCTTGAATATTATGGAAGTTACACAACCACACTGCCAGTGACTATTTCAGTTCACTGTCATCACACTATGAAAAATGAAATTATTAAACAATAGCATCACAAATAGAGGTTTTAAAATCTTCAGAGAAATGTGGGAGGAAACCTTCTCTCTGTAAGAATATTTCAATGAAAAGAGCCATCCTGGTAACAGGGCACTTTAAAATCATCTGCAAAGTAGAGGCAAAGATTTGAAACTAAGAAAAGGATGAAAAATATATAACAAACAGGAGAAAACCCTCTCATTATATGAAAAAAGGATATACCATTGATGATTTCCTTTCATCATCCTAGCATATGATAGGAATGTTTATTATCTCCACTGTCTGCATATGGGAAAGGTGGATCCCTAACTTCCCCAGTAGTATTCATAAAAACCATAAAGAATATATAAATAGAGTTTGACTTCTCATCAAGTCATAATAAAGTAGAAAAGACAAAGAGTTTTACACAGATTCATATCAGTCCTGTTTACAATAGCCCAGAGTTGAAAGCACTTCAAACATCTATCCTAAATGATGAGGTTAACAAACCTGGTACATCCACACAATTCAAGATTACACGGAAAAGCAGAGCAAAGTGGAAACAGTCCATCTGCACAATCTTGCTACAGTTTTGTTGAAATAAATGCAGAGAAAGAAGACTATTAACAATGACGATATGTAAATCAATTATGGTGTTTACAGACAACTCGGTGATGCCAGACCACATTTCTTTAGGAGTAACTTGTGGCATGAGTACAATAAGCAAGTTCCATACATTGCAGATATGTTTATGTCTGAGGAGTATAGATGGTTTGCTAAGAGGTACACACATTAAAAGCTTTTAAATGCTCGGTGTAGGAGTTTATTGCATATCTAATATATTTAAGCAACTGTTAATACTAGCACATATCTAGTTTGGAGATCTCAAGTACATTCAAGTATATAAAATATAGAAGTAAGTTTTACCTTTAATTTCTAGAATCTTGAAACTTTCACCAAAATAAATGGTCTTTATTAGGTGAAATAGATTATCAGCAGTATGCTTCAGAATACATAATTCTAATTCATTCATAATATACACCATAGTAAATATTAGTTATAACACTTTTCTCATAGTCCTTAAATACCTTTTGTTTTATTAGACTCCTTTTCTTCTCTGAACATTATTATCAGTTAATTGACACACCTGCAACTAATTCATGACTATGAGTAGCAGTTTGCTACCATAAAATTATTCCATTGCTACCGTATTTTAACTTGATGCTTCATGAAGTGCTTTGAAATATAAATTTTAAGAATAACTAGCCACAAAGCAGTGTTTACTGAAGATATATACATTTGACTAACTTGTGTAGTTTCTTTTAGCATTGGCTTACTTTTTATGTTTAAAACTATGATCAAAATATCTTGCATGCCTAAATCAAACCGTTGCATTTGTAGTTTATATGCATTATATTTTTATAAAGTTTTATGGAATTATTAGGTGCCAATGCTACATTATCTTTGGTCATGTTCTTATTTTTTAATTTTCAATAATTTCATGTCATTGTATACACAGTATGGAGGCTATCTTTGTCCATTAATGGTAAGCATAGTTTCATAAAGATAGCGAATTTCAGCTTTTCCTCATGACATGTCTGACAGGATTTGAATGTGTACTTTAGTGAAAAGGAGAATATTACAATATCTTATATCCAACGTTTTCTGGGAGCTCGCTTTGGATGACATGATTCTTAAAATATATTGACTCTCTACAGTTACCACCTGTATCATACCAGTATGTGCTCCAGTGCAGAATACTACAACTTACATCCATTGTGTTGTTAGTTGTATTTTGATTCTGATATATATATATATATATATATATATACACATACATATATATATATACATATATATATGTGTACATATATATATGTGTACATATATACATATATATATATTCTTTATTGCCCAATTTTCTAGCTCGGATCCTCTAAGTCTTACACACGCACTAAGTCACCTCTCCACCCTCCAGGAGATTTCTTATTTCTCCCTTATTCTCAATTGGCTTGTAATGGATGTGATTGTTTTATTTAGAAGAATTGAAGTTGCTTTTCTTGATTATTGCCTGGTAATATCAACTGACTTTTCCCATTGTTGCCTGGTTATTAAGTGCCCATTTGAGAGATGGTGTTTATGGAGAACTTCTTGCAGTCTGTGAAGCATATTCTTCTTGTGACAGGACTATTACCTTTGGGTCAAGTTTCTATGTAGTGTGAGGACCTGTACTATTTTGACCCCTCTTATGTTTACTTTTACTGAACTATGCGTTAGTGGTAGGTCATGGACCCACATTGGAAGACTTTATTTGAAGCAGAGATGTGAATGTGTTATAGGCAATGCAAGGAGGTACAGGAAACATTGAACTCTTTATCACCCAGAGCTCTTCTTATGAGAAACCAAGGAAGAAATTTCCCCCAGGTTTTCCAATCAAGAACAGCTCTGCTTCTACTGAAAAACTGATTTGATTTCCTATTATGGTCCCTGTGAATCTGGCTGTGGATCATGCATTGGTCACTGGGAGTCATATTTGAGGACTTTCATTCTCTACTCCTCTGTAATACAATGTGGCCTGTGTTTTTACTGTGCTTAATCACCCCCTGAGTTGATTATTTCCCCTTTGAAATGACTCCCTCAACTTCCCATTTTATCTTGCTTTATTGAAACATTTTTGTAAGATGTTTCAAAACTTCTGTGAAGTAAAAACTTTGATTTTATAGAAAGGTAAGTACTTTTAACCTTATATATTTCCTGTTATTCTGTTTTATTTAGATTTGATAATTATCTATTTTATGTCACAGATACTGTTTTTTTTAAATCCCTCATACATTCACTAATGCACATATTTTCATGTGGTTTGTGGTCAGAATTCATGCCAAAAAATTATATAAAGGACAGATAATCTTTTAAGAAATTTAATTTTTATATTTTTCAACATAAAACACTTATGTTTTATCTTTATTATAGCAACTGTCACTGGCTAATAAATGCAAAGTATTCTATATAATATAATATAGATAGAATTTATTATCTTACATCACAAAATATATCTAAGCATTTTATTCATGGTCTGAGTGTTCCAACATTATGCAGTTCATTATTTTCTCTTTATTCCCTTTTATTTAAAAAAATTCTCTTCTCACACAATATATTGATGAAAGTCTCTTCTCCCAGTACCATCCCACCTCCCCTTCTGTCCAGATCCACTTCTCATCTGTCTTGCAGTAGAATACAAACAAGCTTCTAAGGCAGAATAATATAATGAAGTATAATAAAACAAAACCCAATATATTGGGATTGGACAAAGCTGACACAAGGCCAAAAGCCGAAGAGAAGGCACAAGAAGCAGAGACCCTACTCATTTGTACACTTAAATACACCAAATTAGAAGCCATAATAAATATATAAAGGACCTGGTGCAGGCCCAACCGGGCTTTTTGCTGCTTCAGTCCCTAGAGTTCATAGGAGCTCTGCTTACATTGAATTAGAGCACCTTGTTTTCTTGGTGTCCTCCATCCCCTTTAGCTCTTAGAGTATTTCCATTTATTTTCCACAGGATTCCTCAAGCCCTGAAGGGAGAGACTTTATAAAGATATCCTGTTTATGATTGTCTCATTCTCTGCACATTGTATGGCTGTGGGTCTTTGAAAAGGACACTAGAGTCTCTTAGAAGGATAGCCAGCATAGATTTTGATTTGTTCGATAAAGCTTCATAATCTTTGCTTAAATTAAAATTTAAAATGTCCCTTATATATAAGTCATGTGGAGGCAGAGGTTATACATGGGTTAGACTTGTTAACCAAGGGACTATCCTGTGCAAATAAACTACTATGTAAGAAGGAAGCTGTGATTATTCTAAGAAACTGAGAACACAAGAATATTGTTAAAGGTAAGCCAGAATTTCAAGGTATGACTAATTAATTAATTATTTCTGAATGTCCTGAAAGCATGAGGATAGGAAACTTGTCTTAGGGGTATCTGACTTTCAAAGAATGCTGATTAAGAAAGAAGATTAACTACACATTTCACTCTCGATATGTTCAACGTTTTATTTATAAGGTTTTGAACTTGTGGAATTTATCAGAAAAAGAAAGAACTTCAGGGACTCTCTGTTTGTCCCTTCAACCATTCCTTAGATATTTTTGTAATGAATACTGCAGATAGCTAGAGTTTGACTATTGGGTCTGCCAAGGACGAGATGCTTAACCTGTGGCAACCCGTGTACCCCTAAGTTACTCAACAGGCAGATAGCTGATGGAGGGAGTAATAGAAGAAGCTGAAGGAGAATGCCTGTCCTGCAGTGAGATTTTGTAAACGTTTACAGTACTATGTAACTTTAGATTTTTTTATCATATGTTTTGCACATATTGAACTTTATTCTAACTCATTTCTACTCTGACAAAATACGGCAGATTCTTTTTTACATAGTTTCAAAGGATCAATAAGTATTTTTCCTCCAAAGTTTGTAAAGAATTTAAGAAATTGTTATGAATTTAGCATTCTTCTTAACATTTTTTATTTTATTTAGGGGCTGTAACTATGATCTTTCTGTTGTCACATTCTTACTAATGATCAAAACCACTGTAAAAATTCTACAAGTTTTGTGTTTACTGTGTGCTTTTATTATGTAATCACAACATTCATTTGGAGGCAGCTTCAAACCTTACATCTCTGACTGAAGACATTTTTAATTTTGAGTCATTTAACCACCGTCTTTTGCTATAGTTTGCATTTTGTTGTTTATAAATATATGTACATATATATTGCATTTATTACTAATTTTCTCATCCTTGAAGTTTTAATGAATACCAATATCACATAGTAATTTTAAAGATATGTTTTCTTATGCCTGAACGATTCCCCACTAAAAAGGATTTGACCTTGTTTACCATTTTATGAAATGTTTATAATAAAAATTCAGTCTCCCAAGATCACCAAAACCCAAGTAATAAGAAAAGAAAGGAAACACTGTAATCTATGCTCTAACAATCAAAAAAGCCATAGGAATTAACACTGTGCTCTTGGGAATATTTTTCTAACCCTGACACCTTGATTTAAATTATCCTGGAAAGGAATATTGGAAAGACACCCCTCCACTGCCCAAAACTAGATGATTATCTATTGTCTCAGTTCTGCCCTGTCTCTTATACCACTATGCTCATTTTCCTTGATGTTGGGCATCATTCATTTCTTACTGTAATGTTCAAGAGGACAAAGAGGTGCCTTTGGGAGCTTGCCTTGATGGAATATTTCATTACAGTTGTTCCTTCATTGAGTTGTTTTTGTTTTGTTTTGTTTTGTTTCAGATAAATGTTTATATTTGAGGCCAAAATTGGGAGAGGATGCTTGGCTGTTTTCTCTGCACAACTATTCCTTGAATATTCTTACTAAAATTGCCTCTTTCCTATTTAAACTGTTGTCTTCATAGACATTAGGGTCTTTCCTTCTGACTTCAAATTAGGGCCAGATTTTGATGTATTAGAGAGGAAATAGTAAACATTTATCATATGTAAATCTTGATTATGTACACAGATGCTTAGAAGTACTTCACCATAGTCTCTAACATGGTAATGGGTGCACAGAAGGCTTCTGCAGAGCCTGGTGCCAAGACTGGACTTCATCTCTCTGCATGCAGTATATCACTGGTAATGATTTTGTCCAACTTCTTAGTTTTCACACTGTTCACTGTTCCCTGATCTTCGAGCACAAACAAACAATCTTCTGAAAATACCTCTCTCAGTTTGAAGGACAGTTAATGAGACATGCACCAGAAAGGTCATTTTGCCTATTTTCGGGCCAAAATCTTTTGAATCACCCAAAGGGAAGCTAAGTATTATTTTGACATTCATTACTCTCTGAGCGCTGACTATGTGTTTCTGAAGATAAGACTGGCAAACTGCTTCCACAGCCGGATCTGCTCAGCATGACAAGAGTTTGTGAAAGGGACTCATCTGGTCTAAGTTCTCCTGCCCTTACTACATGCAGAGTTCAGCTGGAATTTGAAGCTTGAGTAGTATTTCTTTCCAAAGGCCATTAGCTGTCCATGAGACTCTAATGGTATTATGAGCTGTGGTATTCTATTTTTGAGCCATTGACTAATCATATAACTAATGGCATGGTAGCACAGTAGGATACAACAGTTGTTATTTCACTTGATAAACTTGACGTTATAGTTGTTTAAGGTGATAGATATCAAATCACCAAGTCAATGAACTAAAAATATAAAAATAAAAGTGTAGTTTTCATAGCAAAATAAGAAAGAAAAGTTAGCAATTTATTTCATAGTACTCAGTTTCTTTTTTGAGTATCAAGTGCTTATTTTTTGATGGTGTTGTTTGAAGTTTGGGGATCTTTGGTTTTCTTTTTTTTTAATTTTTAATATTTTTATTACATATTTTCCTCAGTTACATTTCCAATGATCTTTGGTTTTCTAAAGTTGTTCAATGCATTTCCTTTCTCTCATTTCTGCTGCATGCACTTGCCTGGTAGGTCCTGTGCTCCGCGAGACTGCTTTTGAACTATTTAGAATAAGTTCTAGCAGTAATTAGTTTTGCCATGCTTCCTTACATTGTGTATCCATTCTGTAGACCCTAAGACCCCACACCAGATATTAGATAAAGCAGGTGCACCAATTTCAGCTCCCTCCAGTTCCAGTTGCTCTTTCCATTATTTTCTGTTCATGTCTTCCTTAAGCCCAGGTCTGTAATGATGTTTTTACAGAGGCTGTTCAAACTTTAATGAGGGCAATCAATGCTTGCTCTGCTTTTTCAAACAATGTATTAGAACACAGAAAATATAATGCCCAACACTACTGATTGAGTAAACACAATTGTAATAAAACTGTGAATTAAAAGCAGTTATCCTACAACGTTAATACCTAAATTTATGGAAAACAAAGGACCAACTGTCTCTGTTTGACCATTAAATATCCTAAACTGCTATTTGTCTGTCAGGAGCTAATTTTAGCAATATTACTTAAACTTAAATTTATTCATTTTCATCAATGAGAAAACTATCATGAATCATCAAAATCGAGGAGGCTTATCATGGGTCTATAATTGTAAGCCCCTTGAAACCTTAGCATCCATGTTTTTAAATGACTTAAATTCAGATATCTGTGGAATGGAGCCCATTTGAGGCACAATATTTGTTGAACAGAAGACATAAGACATATGAATATAGTGATGATTTCTATTCTTTTATTTAATGTTTTGATTAAAAAAACACCTCAAATTTGTAATTAAAATGTAATCAGAAAGTATGGTCATGGGTGCTGCTTTTCTGGAGCTTAATTAAGTATTATTATCCAAAGATCACTACATTAAAAGTAGGGATTTCCCATGTCTACACTGAATCCTTTTCCTCAGTAACTTCTCCTTTTCTTTTTAAACTGAGGATGAAAGTACTTGATTGTGAATACATCATGTTTGCATTCAATGGAATATTACATTCTGATTCTATTCTGTTCACTGGGCATCAGTTTCTTGAACATTGTAAGGATTAATATAAAACCAGACCCAAAACATGTCAGAAAATCTTCCTCTGGCATAAATTTGCCTCTTTAACAAGGTTAAATATTTTTCCTAAGCATGCTTTTGTAGGAATTGCACTCTGGGGGCAGAAGTGGTATAAACTACTGCATCTTTAAAAGCCAGGAAGTGAGCTCGTCTGGAAACTGGGCAAGAATGTTCTCTACATGTGCATACTTCTAGTCCTGCTGTCTTAGAATGACTCCTTTGCTGTCTCGTGACCTTTCATTCTGTTTAAACAAGCTCTGACATTGCTGAACACCTTCACATACACTAGTATAAATGGAAGTCCTCTAAGCCTGGGAGACAGTATAGAGATATTCAAGCTTTGCCCCTACTTTATTAGGTAATGTCATTTTCTTCTTCCAATAGCAAGAGTGCTTTCCTGGTTTCATTTTCGTCATCTTTAACAAATAGTAGCCAATTTCTATTTTGGGTGATCTCTTTCCTCCTATCTAAAAGGCATGTGCTTTTGTCTAGTCAGTTCCTTATATGGACTCCTCTCTGAATATCCCTATGTCCTTTTCAGCTTCTTCCTCTATCTACATCCTGTGCTATTTTTCAATCTTGGGCACTTCTGGCCCAAGATTGATGACAGAGTTGCTGTAGCTGCTCTCATGCTTACTTCCTTCACTCCCCACACTTGCAATGCAATGAGCCCCTACCTTGCTTCATTTTTCTTCTGCTATAATTTAAGTTTTCAAAAATGGGAATGTATTAGTGTGTGATTTTGTAGTCCATATTCTTGTATTTAAAGTAGCTGGCAATGTCAAAATGGACTTAGAGTATATAGGAGAGACTCATGGGGAACAGACTATCAGGCCCACAATTCTGCACAGGAAATGGTGATAGACTTCCTACATAGGTTATCAGAGATGTTTATCAGTTTTCTGTGGTTGTCACAGAAAAACTAAAACAGGCTTAAAAGGAGACACATGTTTACTTTGGTTCCTGCAGTAAAGGCTTTAATTCAAAGTTGCTCTAACTTAGGTTTGATTGTGACAGCAAAGTATATTATGGAAGAGATCAGAAGGTCATGTGGTAGGGAGGTAGATGTGAGAAAAAAGGAACCAGGGTCTGAACATTCCCTTCAAGGGTAAAGCCTCAATGACCAAGCATTCTTCTGCTCGCAGTACTAAATGTTCCCCTGTCTCTCAATAGCCCATGAACTGAGATCCAAGTCTTTAGCACACCCTAAATACCAGGTAGAGCCACTGTAAAGGCCAAACTCCAATAATGCTCAACTCTACGTACAATCTCATTCTCCCTATCTCATTGAGTTATGTCTAGCTTTCTGTTTTCCCATTCTCTATAAATTCTCTACTCAATACAGTTAGCAAAACAGGTTTTTAATTTCTTTTATCACACCTTTCCCTGTATATAATCTTTCTGTTAGAAGTCCTAATATGATACTGATTTAAATAATGTTTCCTCCACAAGTTTCATACAATAACTGGCTTCCCTGTTCTCTACCTGGTCAGCAATACTCAATTAAGATATACTCTAATATCTTACCCTATTCTATCCTGAGTCTTAATTGTGTGCCACTCTGTTATGTAATCTTATTCCACTGTACTTCTAAAACCTGCTCTGCCTGGTGGCAGTTTACAGAGGAGAAAACTGAGATATATAGATGTTGTAACTTGTACATTTAATGTTTACTGACAACAGTAAATTAAGATCTCACTTGATAATTGGTCTCCTTATCTAATATATTAAATTATTAAATCAAACTAACAAAATTACATCAAATAATCAGTTTAAAAAATGGTCATTCATTCAAAAATTGCAATGCATTTTATGTTTTCTGCCCTCTGAGGGTCTTAGTAACATTTTTTTAAACACCAGTCTCTCATATGGAAAGACTTTAGAAGAATATTTCTATCTCTTTATGTGGTATTTTGAATGAGATATACTCCCATTTTATGTCATTTTAATGCTTGCCAGAAGTGGCTGACTCCATTTGTGGGATGGGGGTGAGGAGGTATGGGATAACTGAAAGAAGTATGACATCGGGACTAGTTTGGAACCCTAAAGTCTTTCACCATGTTGAACTGGCTCTCTCTTTCTGTTTCCTGCATGCCATTGCAAGTATGGGCGAGCACTCAGCTGTCACTTTCCACCACGCATGGTACCTGCCACTGTACTTTCCTGAATGATTGCTGATGGGCTCCTAAACACACTTTTCCTTCTAAAAGTTGCCATTGTCATGATATTTTATCCCAGCAATAGAAAAGTAACTAACACAATTTCTGAGAGTAGTTTTTGTGTTGTATTTCAAAATTGTTTGTCCAGTATTTTCCTCTGTCACCATTACTATGACCTGATTTCCATGCATGCTCCTTAGGCTAAAGTATATTTTGCCTTGTCTCTGGTTTTATTTGATGCAACACCTCAGAAGACTAGGTTTATAATATGTATTTTGGACAACTGATGCAGAAACTGATGCAATAAAGGTCTAAATTCATGCTATAAAAACTCACTGTGATTTCAAACTTTAGTCTAGTTAAAATTTTGGCTCCTTTTGAATTTATAAAATTAACTAATAAAATAAACTGCCAACTTTCTCAGGTCAAGCATAAGTTCTTTCTCATCTTTAAGAGAATAAATATATCAAAAGTGGAAATTAGAATAACCAATTAAAAAATGGGGCTCAGAGCTAAACAAAGAATTCTCACCTGAGGAATACCAAATGGCTGAGAAGCACCTGAAAAAATGTTCAACATCCTTAATCATCAGGGAAATGCAAATCAAAACAACCCTGAGATTCTACCTCACAACAGTCAGAATGGCTAAGATCAAAAATTCAGGTGACAGCAGATGCTGGAGAGGATGTGGAGAAAGAGGAACACTCCACCATTGTTGGTGGGATTGCAAGCTTGTACAACCACTCTGGAAATCAGTCTGGTGGTTCCTCAGAAAATTGGACATAGTACTAACAGAGGATCCCACAATACCTCTCCTGGGCATATATCCAAAAGATGTTTCAACCGGTAAGAAGGACACATGCTCAACTATGTTCCTAACAGCCTTATTTATAATAGCCAGAAGCTGGAAAGAACCCAGATGTCCCTCAACAGAGGAATGGATACAGAAAATATGGTACATTTACACAATGGAGTACTACTCAGCTATTAAAAAGAATGAATTTATGAAATTCCTAGCCAAATGGATGGACCTGGAGGGCATCATCTTGAGTGAGGTAACCCAATCACAAAAGAACTCACATGATATGTACTTACTGATAAGTGGATATTAGCCCAGAAACTTAGAATACCCAAGATATAAGATACAATTTGCAAAACACATGAAACTCAAGAAGAACGAAGACCAAAGTGTGGACACTGTGCACCTTCTTAGAATTGGGAACAAAACACCCATGGAAGGAGTTACAGAGACAAAGTTTGGAGCTGAGACGAAAGGATGGACCATCTAGAAATTGCCATATCTGGGGATCCATCCCATAATCAGCTTCCAAACACCGACACCATTGCATATACTAGCAAGATTTTGCTGAAAGGACCCTGATATAGTTGTCTCTTGTGAGACTATGCCAGGGCCTAGCAAACACAGAGGTGGCTGCTCACAGTCAGATATTGGATGGATCACAGGGCCCCCAATGGAGGAGCTAGAGAAAGTAACCAAGGAGCTAAAGGGATCTGCAACCCTATAGGTGGAACAACAATATGAACTAACCGGTACCCCCCGGAGCTTGTGTCTCTAGCTGCATATGTATCAGAAGATGACCTAGTCGGCCATCAGTGGAAAGAGAGGCCCATTGTTCATGCAAACTTTATATGCCTCAGTACAGGGGAACACCAGGGCCAAGAAGTGTGATTGGGTGTGTGGGGGAGTGGGTGGAGGAGCGTGTGGGTGACTTTTGGGTTAGCATTGGAAATGTAAATGAAATAAATACATAAAAAAATGAAAGAAAAAAATTGGAAATTAGAAATAGTAGTACCTCATAAATGTTTATATGATTAGGGAATATATACAACATTTACATAAATAACTTTTAAATAGTTTCTCAGAAATAAACACATACCAAAACTGTTATTTTAAATAAAGTAATTTAAAGTAGTTACATTTAAGCATGATTTTAAAAGTATAAGATAGTGAGTGAGGAATGAGGAATTATCTACTAGATTATGGGCAAATTATAAGTGGCTATGCCACTGGGGAAAATGACTTCCTTTCCCTTCTTCCCAGCATCCATTAACAATAGTTGCTCAGTGGGCTATGAGGCTCCATCCCTAGCTGTCTTTTGAAAAGAACATGAGCCTTGACAGATATGGTACTGGAGAAGGAGTCTTGAGTTCTATAGCTGCATCATTAGTCAGTAGGAAGAGAGATTCTACCAATGGATTTGGGTTGAGTTTCTGAAACCTCCAGTGACTCACTCTTACAACTAGGCCACACCTTTTCCAACAAGGAAATGTCTCTTAAGAGTCCCACTCCCTATGAGCCGAAGGGGACCAGTTTTCTTCAGTCCACCACATTCCACTTTCTACCCACCCCCCAAGTCTATAACTATATCATACTGATGAAACACATTCAGTCTAATTGCAAAAGTTCCCATAGTCTATCAGTTTTAGCATGGTTTAAAACTTGATAATTCAAAGTCTTTGCTACAGATAGCAATCTCTCCACTAAAATCCTTTGAAAAATCAAATTGAAAAGGCAGATCACATATTTCTAACATTATCATACCAAGGGGTAGAAAGGGAAAGACTAAGCCAAAGCAAGACCAGAAATCAGTAGACCAGCAAACTCTGCATATCTATGTCTGATGTCAAAGGTATCTTGGCATCTCCAATTCTTTTCAGCTTCTTTACTGCAACGTATCTCTTTTTGGGACAGTTCTACTCATTAGTGGCTTTGCTTGGCAGGTATCCCATGACTGTGACACTTCCAACATCTCTGGTGCTCCAAAGCCATCTAAGCTTCACCTTCTTAGCTTCAGACAATGACTTCTCTGGACCTCCATGCAGGGACAACCTTGACATACACCTGTCCTCAGTGAAAGATAACATAGTCCCTTTCTTCTATTCTTGACCCTAAAGCTAGAATCAAGCTTAGAATCTGCTAAGTTTTGCTGCTTCCTGGGGCTGGAACATGGTCTCCCTATTCAAAAACATTTTCACCGGCTTTATGGCTTTTATGATTTTTTTTAATTGCTTGAGTTTAACAGTCCTGGAACTTGATCTGTAGACCAGTTTGACCTTGAACTCTTGAGATCTACCTGCCTATGCTTCTGGAATGCTAGGATTAAATGAATGCTCCACCATCCTCAGCCCTAAACTTCTTTAATTCCTTTTCATAAATTGGAAGCTCAGTTGGGTGTGGTCTTACCCTGAGGTCTCTATTACCTTTATTCCACTTAGCTTCAAGCTTTTTTTAAAAAAAAATTGTTTATCTCCTTGAATACAGAACTTAGATCCATTGTACTTCCTAATGTCCATTTATTTCCCCAAACTGTAATTTTTTTTTTCTATGCTCAGTTTGCTTCTTCTCATTATAGACCTGCATAACACTGGCCACTAACAAGCCAACAATGTAGTCAATAATAGGTTGTTTTGAAATCTTCTCTGCCAATGTCATAAATCCAAAACACTTCAATTTATCCTCAGGAAGACTTTTTGAACAAAGGTGGAAAGCAGCCACATTCTTCTCCAAAATCTCTGAGCCACCAACCAGGCAGCATACACCAGCTGATAAGAGGCCCCCAACACACATACAAGCAGAGAACTGCAGGGTCTTATCTCAGAAAAATACACCTAATCCTCAAGAAACTTGAGGACCCAAGGACTGGGGAGTTCTGGTAGGGTGGGGGAGAGGGCATCTTCTTGGAGACAGGGGTTGGGGGGAAGAAGTATGGGATGTAGAACAGTCAGAGGGTGGGCTGGGAGGGGATTTAAGTCTTGACTGTAAAAAAAATGATTAAAGAACAAACAAAAAGAAAAAAAAGCAAAAGCACATGAAAAAACCAGGCTACCTACTAATATTCTCCTCTTAAACCTGTTCTGCCAAACCCTCATAATCAACACTGTTTTCAGCACCGCTGTCTTCTATGCTTCTTCCAGTATGTTCTAGGAAACTGCACTAAAAGCATTCGGTTTTTTTCCTAATAAAAAGACCCCAGGGCCACATTCTTCCAAGTAAAATCCTGTCATAGAAACATTCTATTGATGGCAAGACCATTCTATTTAATAGCCTTTAGAGATGAATACATTGGAAGAGTTATTACTCCAGAAATTTGGAATTAATGTGTAAAAATTATGAATAGTTAAAATTAGGTTAATTTTTTTGTGGAATGCAGAACATTAACATGCAAAAAACATGAACAATAGAAAACAGTTGGAAAACAAAGAAATAAGAAAAAGAGATGGTACTAGAGAAGGAGCCTAGAGATCTATAAGGAGCCTGAGTTTAGTTCCCAGTCTTTGGTACTAACTGGTCTTAGTTAGGGTTTCTATTGCTGTGAAGAACACAGCATTGTGATGACCACAGTAACTCTTATAAGGAAAACCTTTAATTGGGGCTAGCTTTTAGGTTTCAGAATAGAAATCAGTCACCATGACCCCCGAGCCTCAGAAGTTGTGGCACCGATGTTCTATCTGTTTGTGGATGAGAAATCCACAGTAATGTTTTTTGACACTTCAACCCATTGCATGTCTCAGCATTAAGTGCAGCACATTGCCAAAGGAAACTTCTTCTCTAGAGGCTGACAGCTGCTCTATTCAATGTGTATAGTCGTGAGTGTTATGAAAGCTACTTAACATGGTCCAGTAAATAACTCTCTCCTTATATTCTTGAAAGTAACTGCAATTCAAGTCAGTAGAGTAAAAAAACAAAAACAAACAACAACAAAAAAACAAATGAAACATTAAAAGGACATCAAAGTAGTATTGGAGCTTGTCAGGAAGAAGAATGGTTTCAGCAGAAGAGAGGGATATGAGAGAGGTTATCACTCTGTGTGAAATGTCTAAACTTCAGTATGCACAGCTATGAAAAGTCAATGAGTAAAACAAAGCAATTTCAAAGAATACAGGTAAAACTCTAAACCATTATTGGATAAGGTAAAGGCTTGAAGAATTTAGAAAAAATAAAACTAATCTGATAATGAATTTATTCTTATTTTAATTTTTAATTTAACCCAATACTTTTTATATTTTTGAGGATAATGTTGTGATCATGAATTTTAACATATTTAAAGTCCTAATGTTTTGAAAAGTGCACATTGCCATCCTCACTTGAAAGTGACATGGTATTATTACAATTTAATAAATAATTTCTCAGTGAAGAGAGATGTCTGGCAGTAGAATTTACTTGACCATAGTGCATCCACATATTATGCCTAATGATTAGCCAGGTCTCTAAATCTATGTGCTAATGAATTCTATATGTGTGATGGGGGAATAGGTAAAACCATAAAACCTCAGAGCTTCAGCTCCTGAAAGCCTCTGCGGTGCAAAGAATTAGACGGATGGCAGTACTTGTTTCCCTGGAGGAGACAGGGCATCTTATCTCCTCATCATTGAGAGCCAACTAACTTCAGGCTTTCTAAAAATTAAATTAGAGGGAAATAATAACCCAACAAATCAGAACAGGCAGCGCTTATGCAGAGTAGAATCCTACAGGAAGGACTGAACCTCATAGTAATATTCTGTCACTGGAGAGGAAGAGGGGCCTAGTATGAAAAGTTAAATACTGTTAAATGCTATGTTAGTGCTCAAACAAGCAAATTGTGAATTCCACTAATGCAGTTTATTGCAGTGCTACCTTGGTCTTGAATTTAGAGAGTTTTTTAAGTGGACATAGGAATCATGAGCTTGATATTGGTTGTTGAAAACTGTTTCTCAATTTAGTATAAACTGAGAATTTTGAAAGTTGCTAATTAAACATTGAACTTAAAGTATAAGAATTAATAGTACTTTCTTGTTCTTATACTATTAGAATGATTATAATGTGCCCAATTGTTTGATGCAAATGTTTTGTGAAAAGTTACCAAAGTATTGTGACCTTATTTTTTTTTGGAAAGGTGATATTGCTTTCCAAAAACAATATGCAATTCAATAACATATGTAAATCAAATTTAAATATTTATATGCACCATTTTCTATTACCTCTGGCCTTAAAAGTGACCATTAAACATACTGAGTACATTCAAGCTCTATAGAAGGTTAGAGTCCACATCCTCCCTCCCACACAAATCCTTGCTCTCTCTTTTTCTAAAAACAATGAGTTCATGAAATTCTCAGACCATTGGATCAATCTGGAGGATATCATCCTGAGTGAGGTAACCCAATCACAAAAGAACACAGATGATATGCACTCACTGATGAGCGGATATTCGCTCAGAAGCTTAGAATATCCAAGATACAATTTACAAAACACATGAAACTCAAGAAGAAGGAAGACCAAAGTGTGGATACTTTGATCCTTCTTAGAAGGGAGAACAAAATACCCATGGAAGGAGTTACAAAGACAAAGTTTGGAGCAGAGACTGAAGGCATGACCATCCAGAAACTGCCCCTCCTGGGGATCCATCCCATAAACAAGCACCGAACCTGGACACTATTGCAGATGCCAGCAAGAGTTAGCTGACAGGAGCCTGATATAGCTGTCTCCTGAGAGGCTCTATCAGTGCCTGACTAATACAGAAGTGGATGCTCACAGTCATCCATTGGATGGAGCACAGGGTGCCCAATGAAGGAGCTAGAGAAAGTACCCAAGGAGCTGAAGGGGTTTGCAGCCCCATAGGAGGAACAACAATATGAACTAACCAGTACACCCAGAGCTCCCTGGGACTAAACCACCAATCAAAAACACATAGTGGAACTCGTGCCTCTAGCTGCATATGTAGCAGAGGATGGCCTAGTCGGCCATCAATGGTAGGAGAGGCTCTTGATCCTGTGAAGGTTATAGGCCCCAGTACAGGGGAATGCCAGGGCCAAGAAGCAGGAGTGGGTGGGTTGGAGTGCAGGGGGAGGGGGAAGAGGATAGGGGATTTTTGGAGGGGAAATTAGGGAAGGGATAACATTTAGAATGTAAATAAAGAAAATATCTAATAAAATGTTTTAAAAAAATGTTCTGTATTGCTCAAATTCTTCTGCATGTTGATGTTTTATATTCCACAAAATATTTGACCCATTTTAAACTGCTCGTTGTTTTTTAATCTTTCTTCCTTTCTTCCTTTCTTCCTTTCTTCCTTTCTTCCTTTCTTTCTTTCTTTCTTTCTTTCTTTCTTTCTTTCTTTCTTTCTTTCTTTCTTTCTTTCTTTCTTTCTTTCTTCTCTTCTTTCTTTCTTCCTTTCTTCCTTTCTTTCTTTCTTTCTTTCTTTCTTTCTTTCTTTCTTTCTTTCTTTCTTTCTTTCTTCTCTTCTTTCTTTCTTTCTTTCTTCCTTTCTTTCTTTCTTTCTTTCTTTCTTTCTTTCTTTCTTTCTTTCTTTCTTTCTTTCTTTCTTTCTTTCTTTCTTTCTTTCCACTCCAGATTTTATTTCCCTCCATGTCCACCCTCTGATTATTCCACATCCCATATCTTATCCACAGCCCCCTGTCTCAACATGTATGCCCCCCCCCCACCCACCCTACCAGACCTCTAAACAACTTCGGGCTTCCAGTCTCTTGAGGGTTAGGTGCATCTCCTCTGACTGAACCCACACTTGGCAGTCATCTGCTGTATATGTGTTGGGGGACTCATATCAACTGGTGTCTGCTTTCTGGTTGGTGTTCCAGTGTTTGGGAGGTCTCAGGGGTCCAGGTTACTTGACTGTTGGTCCTTCTACAGGGTTGCCGTCTTTCTCAGCTTCTTCCAGTTTTCACTTAATTCAACCACGGGGGTCAGCAGCTTCTGTCAATTGGTGGGGTGCAAATATCGGGATCTGACTCTTTCATCTGTTTGTTGGGTCTTTCTGAGGGCAGTTATGCTAGGTCCCTCTGTGAGTGCTCTTTAGCCTTAATAATAATCGTGTCACTCAATAATAGTGTCAGTTCTTGGGGCCTCACCTTGAGCTGTATCACACTTTGGGCCTGTTGTTGGACCTGCATTTCCTCAGGCTCCTCTCCATTTCCATCCCTGCAGTTCTTTCAGACAGGAACAATTATGAGTCAGAGTTTTGACTGTGGAATGGCCACCCTATCCATCACTTGATGCCCTGTCTTTCTGCTGGAAGTGGGCTCTACAAGTTCCCTCTCTCCACTGTAAGCCATTTCATCCAAGTTGTCCCTTCCTCAGAGTCTCTCACTACCCAGGTCTCTGATATATTCTGGAAGGTCCCCACAACCTTCTATCTCCTGTTTCCCTTTTTTTCTGCTGGCCCTCAGGGTTTGAGTCCTTTTCTCTCACCCAATACCAGATCAGGTCTCCCCCTCCAACACCCCCCCCCACTCATGTCCACTTTCCTTCCCAGGTCCCTTGCCCCCACCCCCACCCTTGTGATTTCTTTCTTCTTCCTCAAAAGTGGGACTGAGGTGTCCTCATTTGGGCCCTTCAGCTTGTTGACATTTTTGAGTTCTGTGGACTGTCTCTGTCTCTTGGATATTCTTTACTTTTTTTTTTCTTTTTTGGCTAATGTCCACTTATTAGTGAATACATACTCTGCATGTTCTTTTGGGTCTGAGTTACCTCACTCAGGATTATATTTTCTAGTTCCATCCACTTACCTACAAAACTCAGAATGTCCTCATTCGTAATAGCTGAGTAGTATTCCATTGAGTTCTGTATCCATTCTTCTGTTGTGGGTCATTTGGGTTGTTTCCAGCTTCTGACTACCACTAACAAGGCCACTATGAACATAGTGGAACACATGACCCTGTGGCATTGTAGGGCATCTTTTGGTTATATTCTCAAGAGTAGTATTGCTGGGTCTTAAGGTAGTTTTATTTCCATTTTTTGAGGAAGCTCCAGATTGATTTCCAGAGTAGTTCTACCAATTTGCAAGCCCATATACACATGGAAACTGAACAACTCTCTACTCAATGATAACTTGGTCAGGGGGGGGGGGAAGAGAGAAAGAAATTAAAGACTTCCTGGAATTTAATAAAAATGTTGATACATCATACTCAAACTTATGGAACACAATGAGAGCAGTGCTAAGAGGAAAATTCTTAGCACTAAGTGTCCTGGTAAAAAAATTGGAAATATCCTATAGTAGCAACTTAGAGCATACCTGAGAGCTCTAGAACAAAAAGAAGCAAATACACTCAAGAGGAGTAGAAGGTAGGAAATAGTCAAACTCACGGTCTCTGAAATTAGCTGAGAAATCCATTCTCCATAAGGGTATAGAACCAATGTGTTCTCTGATACAGACTATATTTGCTATTGAAAAACTCACTTATAATGAATAATTCTTAACTGTAATTCCACAATTGTTTTATGACTATAGAACCTAAGCTTTCCCTGGGAAGGCAAATGTGTTGGGCTTTACATCTCAAATGCCACTCTCAGACTCATGCCTTGAATGCTCATCTCTTACCTGGCGCTGCTGCATTGTTGGAAGAAGCATTGTGGATGCCATTGGAGGTATTTCTTGGGTGGCCAAAGGACTAGGTTTATAGGGACAGAGCTTGGAAGGTAATTAGTTGAGTTTTGGTTTTAGCTGTTCCCTGCTTCCTAGTCTGGGGAAAAGTTGCATTCTCAAACCTCAGCCACCGTGGGGTAAGCATCTCCACCAGATTTCCATTAACTTGTTTCTTTCAGTAGTCTTGGTGCCACTCAGGGAGGTGGGGCGGGACACTCATTCTGTTGCTAGTAGTCTTTGGTCACAGCATGCATTTTCCACTATTCTCCATTTTTCGGTATCCTCCTGGACACACAGGCCATCATGCTTAAGCCAAGCCTGTTAATCTTAGTATAGTCTCTGATCACATAATGCAAATGAGAACAGTCTTCCTTCATCAAGTTGTCCTCTGATAGTCACTCCATCAACAGTTACCGTGTGTGTGTGTGTTCCCAGTAAATAAATTAAATGTAATTTTTTTAAATGTAAAGAAAAACTAACTGTACATTTTGTCATTGTAAAACATGGAGGTGGAAAAAACCAAAACCCAAATAAAATAGATGAACAAAACCCAAATAGATGATTAAGAAACATCTAATTATCCACTCAAATTTTCTGTGACTATATTGTGTCTGGAGGTCTGAGATGCTAATGTAAACTTGAGAATTATATAAATCATTACAGATCGTGCAGATAAATACAGTGAAAATAAGTAAATCTCAATACTTCAGTGGTTTAAATGACTGAACAATAAAAAAACCCACATGCTAAATTCAGACAAACCCCTGTTAGTATAAATAAGATTTATTAGATAATAGACATGCATTTTGTCTAAGGTTTCTTCTTACTGCAATGGCAGAGACGATCAGTTGGAAAGAAGAGCATATGGCTTCTAAACCTTCTAGTATTCATAACAATTTTATAGGAAAATTTTGCTGGTTTATTACTTGAAGCATGAGTTTCATTTCTTCTTAATATGTGTGTATGCTCCATGTTAAAACACCTCTAACAAAAGATTGCTTCCAAGCACTTGACTCAGATATTAGGTCCACCTTGGGACATTGATATGTAAAAATATAGGCTTGACTGTTGCAGTGTGACAAACAGAGAGCCAAATTGCCCCATCACAATGATTTTCTTTTTATTATTAATTATTTTATTTACATTCCAAATGTTGCCCCCTTCCACAAGTTCTTCACCTCTTCTCCCTCCCCTTTGCTTTGGAGAGAGTTTTCCTCACCCACCCATCTACTCTTACCTCATCTCCCACAACATCTCCCTTCCTTGACATCAAGTTTCTACAGGACTAAGAGCATCCTTTCCCATTGATGTGAGACAAGGCAGTTCTCTGCTACATATGTAGTGGAGGCCATGGACCAGCCTATGTATGGTCTTTGGTTGGCAGCTTAGCCTCTGGGAGCCCTGAGGGGTCCAGGTTAGTTGATAGTGTTGTTCTTCCTATGGGGTTCCAATTCCCTTCAGTGCCTTCAATCTTTCCCCTAACTCATCCTTAGGGGTCCCTGACCTCAGTCCAGTGGTTGGGTGTAAGTAGAGAGGAACAATTCTGTCACCCCAATTTTAATGCTTCTGCCAATGAGAGATAGATGCTGTCTTTTTAGTGCGAATGAGATCATCTGGCTCAGGGGCTCTAGAAAGTTGTTGGTGGCAGGAGCGCTGGAGTGTGGCCTGGCCCTGCTAAAAGTTGGTGGGTTCATTTTTAAATATTTCCCTCAACACCCCTTACTCTTGGTTGTCTTGGTATGAAATGAAGGCAACGTACTAAGACAGCGCTATTTAACAAGTATCAATGTTAACCTAAAGGAGAACACACCTGGCATACAACAGTGGAGGGCATCATCTTGAGTGAGGAAACACAATCACAAAGGAACTCACACAATATGTATTCACTGATAAGTGGATATTAGCCCAAAACTTAGGATACCCAAGATATAAGATACAATTTGCTAAACGCATGAAACTCAAGAAGAATGAAGACCAAAGTGTGGACACTATGCCCCTTCTTAGAATTGGGAACAAAACACCCATGGAAGGAGTTACAGAGACAAAGTTTGGAGCTGTGATGAAAGGATGGACCGTCTAGAGACTGCCATATTCAGGGATCCATCCCATAATCACCTTCCAAACGCTGACACCATTGCATACACTAGCAAGATTTTGCTGAAAGGACCCAGATATAGCTGTCTCTTGTGAGACTATGCCGGGGCCTAGCAAACACAGAAGTGGATGCTCACAGTCAGCTATTGTATGGATCACAGGGCTCCCTAGGGAGAAGCTAGAGAAAGTACCCAAGGAGTTAATGGGATCTGCAACCCTATAGGGGGAACAACATGATGAACTAACCAGTACCCTGGAGCTCTTGTCTCTAGCTGCATATGTATCAAAAGATGACCTAGTCGGCCATCACTGGAAAGAGAGGCCCATTGGACTTGCAAACTTTATATGCCCCAATACAGGGGAATGCCGGGGCCAAAAGAATGGGAATGGGTGGGTAGGGAAGTGGGGAGGGTATGGGGGACTTTTGGGATAGCATTGGAAATGTAATTGAGGAAAATACGTAAAAAAAAAAAGAACAGCATTGAAAACCTTTGGAATAACTAGGTGACTGGAAAGTCTAACTTGAGTGACTATATATATGTGTGTGTGTGTGTGTGTATGTATATATATATATATATATATATATATATATATATATATATACACACATATATATATATGTGTGTGTGTATGTATATGTATACATATGTGTGTGTGTGTGTGTGTGTGTGTATATATATATATATATATATATGGTATATTTTATTTTGATGAAAATCATTGAAGAGAGAAACAAACAAACATATAAAAATGCCCATGGCAATTTCACTGAGTGGAGCTAAATTGGGTAACTATGTGGACAAGCTCAGTTTCTTTTCATAATATGTGCATGAATAATACTTTTTAAAGTATATTTTTGTTTTTAAAAAACTTAACATTCAATTATATTTTTGTGTTCTTCCATTCCTTTCTTTCTTCTAACTCTTCACACATACCTACTTGCTCATTCTGAAATGAATAGTTTCCATTTCTTTAAATTTTGCCCCCCATACCTATCTATGCAGATATGGATAGATAGATAGATTGATAGATCGATCAATCGATAGATAGATAGATAGATAGAAAGATAGATAGATAGATAAATAGATAGATAGATAGATATTCCTAAACATATAAACCTGCTCATCTCATACTTCACTTGTATTTATCTGATTTCAGGGCTAACTATTTCATATTAAATAACCAAATTGCTGCCTCTTGCCCAGGGAAGACTCTCTTTCTCATTCACAGTATTTCTCAGTTGCCTATGGTTCCTTGTCTATGGTTGAGCCCCCAGGAGAATTCCAGCATTCATATTAGCATGCCTATTGGTGTCCTCCTTGTTCGGGTGTTCTTTAGATAGCCGTGTTGTTGAGACTTCATAGAAGTGGCTTTTCTGATATTCTTGGGGAAGAAAATCTCAGGCAACTTTGACTTTTGGTTCCTGTGTCTGTTCTGCCCCCTTGGCCATTCTATGGTTCTTCTGTCATACTGAACTTTAGTGCAGCAGTTTTCTTGTAGATGTATTTACTGAGACGTCACTACACAGTCACTTGCTCTCCATAGTTTGATCAGTTGTGGGTTTTTTATAATGATCTCCTTGCATTGTAAGGATACACTTATTGGATATGCAGTGAGACCTATACATACCTGTGGGTACAGATATATATATATATATATATATATATATATATATATATATATATATATATTTAGAATATAGTTAGGAACCGTGTTGATTCAGTAAATTTGTAAATCCTCCTCCAAGATCCATGACTTCATTACCCAGAGATTAACTAGGTTTTCCAAGACTATACATATATGTATATAGTTTAAATGATGGTTATAATGTTTCCTCCAAGAGCCCATATAGCAAAGATCCTAACACCAGGATAGAAAAGCTCAACTTGGAGTTGTTGGTCAGTGATTTCCTAGAGATTCCCAACACACAAGCTATTGTTGCTGCTCTTGGTTGCCTACCAGAAGTTGAAAGTCATTTCCCATGACTGAAGATATGATGTAATTTAGATCCAGAGGTTGTTTTGACCTGAAAACATCCTTTGTGAAGACTATCTTTCATGGTACCAGAAGGCACAATGCTGTCTTCCAGAGGAGGAAAGAAACACACATTTCTAATTAACTATAAAGCCCATGGACCACAACTGTGACCACCATGGCACAACAACCCTAGGGGTGAAATAGTAGTGCTCATACGTTGGCAGGAGTCATCAGTTCTCTTATTGGCTTAAGGCTTGCTTAAATAAGAGAGAAATCATGTCTGATAATGAACAATAAAATTTAAGAAAATAAATTAACTCTCTGAATACTAATCACTTTCTTAAAAAAATAACAACTCCCTCTTTAACACAACATTTAGAGATCAATATTCTTCTTCCTTTTTAACTCTTGAGAAAGTTAATGCAAACATTCCCTTATTCTGAAACATTTTGAGAAAAAGCACTACCAACTAGGTCAACAGCTTTCTGACTTTTAAGCATGAACAATTTAACCCTGCTAACACTTTATAATTAGTAAAACACTGGATGGATTTTTTTTAATTACTATAATCCAAATACTAGCCCCACAGTGATTAGATGGCCAGATGTTCAACTTATATTTTACAGTAACTGTGTAAGTGAACCTTTACAGAATTGTCTTCTCATTTTTTCCCTTGGAAAAGCAATATTTTCATGGGAAATATAAAATCCTATGTGGAAACTACACATTCCTTCCCTGAATGTGGTTTTATTTTTCTACAGTTATGTTTAGATATTGTATTCATTTCAAACCATACTTTTCTTTTCAAATTAAGCATTAAAGGCAATTTTAATAACAGAGAAATAAAGGTAATATTAAAAGTCAAGGCAATGTGGGTTTTGATTATATCTAATACCTATCATGTGCTAATGTGCATGTTCTAATTGTGAATAAAATGAAGAGCAGAAATTAACATCATTTTTCTGTTAGTATGTAAACGTCTCCTTTAAAGGAGACCTTTTTGCCTGAGCTACAATAGTTGACATGGATCCCCTAAGTTTCATTACCTTTTTTTTTTCTTGTCCTTTTTTAAAAACAGCTTGCACATCTCCAACATTGCATAAAATACCCATTTGTAATTATGCTTAACCTTTCCAAAGCCTCTGGGTATATTCTGCTCATTAATCTTTAACTTGACAAGCCTTGGGGTTGTGAAACTGGTACCTTTATGTACCAGAGACACAGAGACCATAGACTAGAGGTACAAAAAGGGTAATTAAGAAGAGGTAAAAAGAAAAATGGAACAAAACTAGAGGGACGCGATTATATTAGGCTAAGTGTCAGCTAGCTGCAAGAACAATAGAATGCAAATCACTATAAACAGAGTTCAGGAAATAAATGAAGCTGTGTGTTTTCAGAAAAAGACCATTTTTTTTTTGGTCCTCCCTTTCCTGTAAAAGGGAAAACTATATACCAAAAATTGATATAAGATAAAGATGATCAGTCTTACAAAATATAGATTGTCTCTGTTTTCTCACAAAACATCCCCAAATTCAGTTTCCCATGTGGTGTGAAGATGTAGCAAAGAAAATATTTTAAGTAAAATTGCCTTTCCTGCTTTAAAGTGACTCTTTTGTGATAAAAGAAATACCATGTTCAGATGTCTCTAGGTTGGCTGTTGGGTCCTATATGAATTCCCTCTTGTTATGCCATACATAAGCTTAGCAATGTCACACATCAGGAAACAGTTTAACTGCTACAATAAAGAACTATAAAATAAACTAAGGTATGCCTTTTCTCATATCAACGTCTAAAGGACATGTGAGCTATGAAATATATCATGGCTATACGATACACTTCTATCATTTCTCATACAGTGCTACAAAGGAGTCAAGGAGTCATGGGTGGGCTTAGATAAAATGATCTAAAATTCTCTCTACTGTGTCTGGCTATACTATTTTCTGCCCAAATGTAAGAACAATGTTGCTAAAACAATCTACAAGAACTAAAAAGAGTTTGCTGATGTCCTATTGAAGTCAGTGAAACAGAATATATATATATATATATATACATATACATATATATACATATATATACATATACATATATATATAGTTATAAAGTACATTTGAATACTCTTTCTTTTTATGCTTGCAAGTATTTTAATGTAGAATTTATATAGATTTTTGAGGAAATAATAGATGTGAGATTTAAAATTAATCTTATTCCTTCTTCTCCCATTGACTCCTTTCTTTCCAAAGAGTTTCATTCTGAACTTTCTGTGGTGTGTGTGTGTGTGTGTGTGCATATGCACTAGCACAGGAGGTCTTCTGAAGAGAACCATGCCTGCTTCTTTTGTGTTCATGATTATATCATTTTGGCATGTTCAGAAAATAGAGCTTTACAAAGCTCTGTTCCACCCTTTGGCTCTTGTAAACTTTCTGTTCACTTTTTATCATGTCCTCTGAGTCTAGAAGCAGGTGATGAATATGTCACACTTAAGGATGAACATCCAACAGTCATTTATTAACAACAATTTGCCCAGCTATTAGTCTCTGTATTAACCCCTACTCTTTGCAGAAATTGCTTTAGCGAAGTACTAGTCTACCAGTACACATATAAATAGTCAGAAGGCAGTTTGTCTACATATTGCTTAGTTTATAGTTATAGCATTAAGTTATTCTGCCCATGCACCTGTGACTCCCACCACACACTTTCCTCCAGGTTTACAGTACCAGGAATATATTTCTTACTGTGGGGGTCCCACTCACATTTAATCAGAAAGTGATTTGTTAACACTACTCTCAGAATCTCAAGACTGTTCAATTACTGTGTCAGCAGAACTGGTTTGTATGGCAGATTGGTGTTACAGTAGTCTGAATCCACACTGGGTAACTCTGGTGATACCCTTTGGTCCCACTAGCTCGGATAGCACTTTCATACAATATGAATGTTATCCAATGGGGTTTATACTGCCAGCTTTGTTTCAGTTTGATTTATCTATGTGTTATATCCCAAGTGTGTGGTGTAGGGACCAGTTAAAGGAAATATATATTTAGAGATATCCAGCTTTGAATAAAAATTAGAATTTTAGATAAAATGATTAGATCAGTACAAATTTGAGGCCCATTTCAGTTGCTCCTGTGACCATAACAGATTAAGTGAGACAGCTGGAGATGAGAACTAAAGTAGTCAGGTCTTTACTACAAATAAAATGGAACATCATTGTCAAGATTGCAGCAACAGTGTGAAACTTATCTTTGGAGGAATCTCTCTGCTGTTGTTTTGAGAATGCAATTAACTGTAGGCCTGAAAATGGAAAAAAAAATGTACAGGCATTTCAGCTGTTTTCTACTGTTTTCCAAAAGCCTTTCCCTGGTTTTTGAAATCTCAATTTGAATACATTCTTCATTTTCTCTTATGGTTAAGGTGGACAAGCTATGGGGCAGAAAATAACATATATCCCCAGTGGTAGCCTGTAAAATACTGCCAGTTGACCATTTTCTTCCTTTCTGATGAGAGAAACTGGCTGTCAAATTGTGAGCTTCTGGTGATAGAAAATCTAGGCTTGTTCTTCCTCCTTCTTAATAATTTTTATATGAATTAAATAATTATGCCTTCCATTCTTGCCTTTCATCCCTCTAACACTGCCTCTGCCCTTACCTTCAGCCCTTCCCATGGTGATTCAGTTTCAAATGGAAGGCCTTTTTCTTTTTCCTTTAATTATTATTTTCACAAAAAACACATGTTCTTTTGCTCCCTAGTACAATGGACTCAGTGTAACTTAAAAATAATGTTCTGAGATATATTTGTTATTATTAGGTATTTTTTTGTATTTTCTCTGAAAGACAAGGTTAGGCAAGAATTGAGTTGTTTCAGACAACCATAAGAATATGGAACACAGGCCATTTTGATATGAAGTGTCTGATATCCATGCAGAGCTGTTGCCATGGACTTGAAACAGTAATTTAGTTCAAATGGCATGAAACAAATACCACTAACATATTTGAATTGATCCAAAGCTCAGCTTTGCAGTCCAGATGTTAAGCATACCTTATGAATCTTCTCAATTCTGTTCCTTCCAGATAAATTAAAAATTTTAGAAATCAGGTATAGAGAGAGAGCAGGGTGCAAAGGAGCTTGAGATGAGAACACATTTTGCAGTAGATACAAGAACCATTTCTGAGACTGAGATGTGTGTTTTTCACATCATTGAACTGAAAAGGAATTAAGTGATTTTTTTGGTTTTAAATTTTGTTAGTTTGTTCAGGTCCCAAAATAGCCAAAGAAACCCTGCCTTTAGACTGGTAAACTTCCACAGTAAAAGAGTACTAAACTCTTCATAGAATTTTGCCTCTAAAAATCTCTGAAACAAATTAAGCTTGAATATATTGATAACCTCTCCCATACTCAAAGCTGCTTTGCTAAGACAGTCACCTGTCACATAGTAGCAGAAGGATCCTGTGGGAAGTGGATTTAAAATAAAAATGAAGAATGATTGACACCATTAAACTTACACATTCAGTTTTATCCCATTGTATTGCTTCCCGCTAGAATTTACATATAATCATTTGAGTGAATTTATGGATTATATATTTCACTTTGGTGAAGCCACCTAACACAATGAGTGGCTGGAAATACTTCTGAGAAGACAATTTCAGATTGAAGTGATAATGAGGACCTGACGAGGAAGCAGTAGTGCCCACCACTTCTTCATTCCTAGAGAGAATTAATTGCTATGTCACAAAGCAACATAAAAAATTATATTTTCCAAGCTTGCTCTTGACAAAAAGCTTCAAAATTCAAATTCATAAAGTATATTTTAGAAAATATGAATGTGTGGGCACTGCTATCACATGTTGCCTACTGAGATATTAGCTCTGCTAATAGAATAATGTGTGGATATAATTGTTAATAAATTTGGATATCACTCATTAATAAACAGTGAAATGTACAAAACCACTTGGAGATTGTAGCTCCAAGCTTCACTTGAGTCATTAGTATTTTGCTTTCAGTAGGTATTTGTTCAAATTCTTGAGACTATCAGTTATATATTTATTGGTCACAATTTCATAAAAGAGAGACAGCCAAAATTATTTCTCTCATGACCATTAAATAGACATACTTATGTAGCTGCAAAAGCTCTTACAAATGCAGCTTAACTGAATGCAATGAAAACAAGCCACAAAGTAAATATTGGCTCAAATAATTCAAGAGGACAATGAAATATATGAAATACTTCATTTGTTGGGTATTTTACTCATACTCATTGAGGATTGCTGACTTGTAAAAGCTCCAGCTCACTGAACAATGCTTTCTGTGTCTACTTATAAAATTATTTCCATGGACACTGGAAAGGGGATATCATGGCTAATGGACACTGTAGAATTATGTGACCCAGACCTTCAGGCGTCAATATAAGATCTGTTTATTTTCCCCTGATGAGAATTCAATCCTGTGGCCAAACAATTATTAGAACTCAAATCCTCAGGCCACACACATTTGCAAAGGAATTGGGACATAGATTAAAAAAAATGAGAGCCAAGAAAAAAATAGGACATGGATTTCAGTTTCTAGTTTATTTCCTTAGCCATAAAATTCAACCCATAGTTGATATTTAAGTAACTTATGGAAATGCTTTAATCATGTACTGTAGGCAGATGAACTTCCTTGTGAAGAGAATACTGTGCATGTAAGTAACAGATTGCATCCCTTCGTGCCATCAGAGAGACTAGAGATGATTTACCTATACCATGTCTTTCGAGAGAATTCAGAAGAGTGGAAGTGTTGAGATAAACACGTTTTGGCCTTTTATTTATCTTTAAAGGTAATCTTCTTCCATCTGGTAAGGTGTTAATGGAAACAATTTGTCCTCTTTATTTATAGCCAAATCACACAGCTGAAATTACCTTGTGTAGGTGTAGAGAAATCTGTGTGTCTCTGTATTGTGTATATAGACCCTCAGTTGTAAAACAATCTCTAATAACTAGCTATTGGGATCAGTCAAGAGAGATATTTTATGTACATTGCAAATGCTTTAAGCTGTGTTCTTAACTTTCTGTTAAGTACTATGCTATCCAAACTGCTTTTATCAAGGATGACTGCTATAGATATAATCAGAATTAAATGTTTTAAAAGGATTGTGTTATTCACGCTCATAGGAATAAAGGCACATGCAAGTGAGCAGAAAAAACAAAGTGTCACATAGAATGTAAAGGTCCTGCTGCGTCCATTTTTTCCTACCATTTGGAAGATCTACATCTTAGTATATGAATGTACTCACATAGATTGACAATGTTAATGTTAAGGTTGGCATTAGCATTCTAGTATTACATACAATAATAATGAATTCATGCATAATAGGTTAAAAGTAGTTACTAAACAAAAAGAACTCAGAAAAGAAATTAAATTTGGATTCAAATACCCCTTGTGTTTAATTTTTGCAATGATATTTATAATCTGTATACACTGTAATTTCAAGGAGCTAGAAAGATGCCTTAGTGTGTCAGAGTACTTTCAGAGGACACAGTTCAGTTCCCTGCACCCATATCAATTTTAGGGGGTCCAATACACTCTTCACTCAGGCCTCTGCAGGCACTGTCTTCAGGTGGTATACTGTACCCAGAGACAAGCAGACAAAAACATGTTTTCAAATTATTAGTTAATTAAAAAATCTCATCATTGGAGCTGGAGAAAGTACGGAAGGAGCTGAAGGGATCTGCAGCCCTATGGGTGGAACAACATTATGAACTAACCAGTACCCCGGAGCTCTTGACTCTAGCTGCATATGTATCAAAAGATGGCCTAGTCGGCCATCACTGGAAAGAGAGGCCCATTGGACATGCAAACTTTATATGCCCCAGTACAGGGGAATGCCAGCCCAAAAAAATGGGAAAGGGTGGGTAGGGAAGTAGGGGGGAGGGTATGGGGGACTTTTGGGATAGCATTGGAAATGTAATTGAGGAAAAGATGTAATAAAAAAAATAGTTTTATATGTAAAAAAAATCTCATCATTAATTTTTATTTGAGATTATACCTTAATCCCACCATTTCTCATTCCTACTTACTTCCCCTAAACTCTTCCCAAACTGATTCATTTCAAATATATAGATTGGAAATGTTATATTTAGGAATTATATTTATGTATCCTTGCAGTAAAGTGTTCTTTAAACAATATTAAAATGGAAAGAATTACAGTGTCTTCTTCATTCTCTTATAACTAAGAACAGTCTCCTAATAGCTTATGTAAATTTTGTTTTATAAAGAGGCATCTATGTACATATACAACCATATCTAGTTGAAGGTCTCATAAATCTGTAGTGTTTCATATGTTAAAAGTCACTTGAAAATATAACTCATGTATGTTAATTATAGATCTAAGAAATATAAAATAAAAGAACAAATGCATGAAGTAGATACTAGTCTATTTCTATAAAGTACTATGGAAAATAGGATAGTTCTAAAGAGATCCCAGATTTTCTAGTCTTATCTTTATTAGTTTATATTTATCTTCTTTTTAAATAACACCCTATAGAGTTAGCCTTTTTTGAAAAATTATCACTCTTCAGCTTTTGAATCATAAAGTTATGGTTGACATATGAATAAATGACTTTAGTTAATATGGTGCTATGTGATAGAACTGATAAGTTTTGTCTGTATTTATTTGGTATATTTTTGGAAAGTTGATTAGATCACTGCCAACCCTCCCCCACATAGAAACTGGTTCCTTTGTTTGTTTGGTTTGGTTTTGGTTTCGTTTTGATATTGTATTTTTGCTATTTAGACCAGGCTGGCCTTGAACTCATAATATGTTTCAGTCTGTGTTCAAATTTGCAGTAGTCATCTGTCACAACCTCTTGGGTGCTGAGATTCTAGATGTGCACCACATTTGACCAACACTGAACTGCAGTGAGTAATACTGTAGTCAATAATTGGCTCTTTGTCTCAGAATACATGGTTTATCCTCATTTTTATTTCCTGTGTCAATTGGAATAATGACATCAAAGAGCACATAGTAGTGTTTATCATTTGTAGAATTACTTCCTTTGGTAGAGGATTACACAGCCAGTCACTAGAACAGCAGCAATGTGTGTTCTCACAGTTCCAGAGACTAAAAAATCCCATCTCCAGGGGCTACTATGCTCCTTGTTCTGACGCCACTTGTCTTGCTTTGATGATGGACACCCTTTGTTTTATTCCGACACAAGAGTTTTCCTCTGTGCACACATCTTGTGTAACCTTCATCTGATAGGTCTTTCTAGCTCATACCTTCACCTTTGTGGTGTTTATATTGCCTTTATAAAGCATTGTCTGTGTTTACACACCAGAGGATAGGGCTGAAACATCTGTATATTGTGTAAATACAATTCATCCCATAATAGAAAATGTAGTAGTTTATTATCACCTCTGTGAATTATAAGCTGTGTATTTGGGCAGTTTTGTTTTGTTTTAATACAATGAATTTCCGTTCACATCGTCAATCAAACACGAATACTTCTAAGATAATTTATATTACAAAATTGTGAAGCATGGTATGGATTGGAATAGGTGGTAGCTGCAAAAACCACACATATTGTTTGGTAATATGTGGCTTTGACAGTCATACTTAGAGTGGAGCAATACTTAATAGGTCTCTGTTAGCCATCAGTCAACAGACATTTATTTGAACACATCCCAGGAGCCAAAAGGTAGTCTTCTAAAAAAAATGGTTGCTTGTTGTTTAGCATTTACAAATGGAAATGCCTTTAGCCCTGAAGCCAAACACATGTTTGCTCAGTAAAAATAATTCTGATAACTAAGTCCCAAGACCAGCTGTTGTGCATAATATAGTATTAAGCTTTTATTTCACATTACAGACTCTTAAAAAAAAAACCTTAGAGGAACTGGTAACAGTGAGGTGCAAGGTTATTTATTAGTCAGGTAGATCAAAGAGATTAAAGATATTATATCTAAGGCCTTAAAGACACATTCCACTTGTTGGTTAAGGTGAAATGGTGAACACACTAATAATATCTGCAAATTATAATGCATTCTAGATGGAACAGGTGCAGTGACTGTTAATTCATTTCGCACCACATTCAGACTGGCACTTCATGTAGTTAGACATTTGAGAAATAGATGGAAGATGATTATGATAATTATATGTGAAAAAATTTCCACTAATTCATGAGACTCCTTTGCAGGTTCTTTGTGAATATCTACTCAGTCTAGAAAGGCAGAAAGCTTTGTTACCACTCAATTGATTATGTTATTTCCATTAAAAATCCAAAAAAATGATTATTGTTCTCTTTTACATGTTTTTAGTGCTATCTTTCATTTTATTGATATTAACACATACACCTATTTGATTAGCATGTCTTATCTCATTTCAGACAATTGTTGATGTTTCATCCTACTGGGCTATCATTGTCAACTACTACAAGCACAATTTGTGTGCATCATTTAATACAAAGCTTCCAATTGCTGTCCTCTAAAACCTTATAACATCTAAGAGTCTTATTACAGCTAGCTATGTAAATGAAGCATTAGCTAGATGTTTACATAAAAAGAAAATTGACTTGTGTGAACAGATATTACGTGACCCAATCTGCCATTTTTCAACTATACCTGTATAACTTTAAAGTCTACTAATTTGACAGTATTTCTCATGGATGTCACTAGATAATTATTTATTCCTAGTTTGACATCTTCCTCCTCCTCTAGATAATATAATCCATGAAGGGGGAAATTTTATTTGTAAAATTTCGAGCCATAATACATCTAGAATTTCTCAAGTGTAACTTGCTCAGTACTTACCAAATAAAAGATTAAATTGTTAAATGAAATATTCTCATTCATTAGCTCACTAATATAGATGAACTCATTCATGCCCATTAATGCAGATTCATGAACTCACATTGAGAATTCAATACCTTTATAGCACAGCCCTGTAGTTCTCTGGGAATCACTCATATTTGTACTTCTATTAACTTTTACAATCTACACTCTATCTTAAACTTTTGTCTTAAATTCTCATGTTTGTTTGTTTGTTTGTTTTTTGTTCTCTTTTAAAACTGTGTGGATTTAGGTCATTTTGTTTTCTTAGAATTTATTTATGAGAAAGGAAATTTGTTTCACATTAATGATATTTAATTCATTTTATGTTTTCCTTCCTTTTCTCTATTTAGGTGTTATATTCAGTGGCCTAAGCATTATTCCTAGATATCATGTAAATTTTGATTTATGCATAAGCTTATATTAGAATCAAGCTGCAGTTTAATTTTTGATTGCTGGGAAATTTAGTTTGGTAATTCTTTAGAAGAACCATTTGTATTACTCCCGTGTGTTTGTGTGATTAGAGTAGATGGAATTTGTTGTTTAAATTCGACAGGTATATACAGAAAACAAACATGGTTGATACTGGATACAGGTTAGATTTAGATAGTGTTGGTTTCAACATCTCGACTAGAGCATTACCTCTGCATATTTCTGTCATACTCTCTAGTGTGGCTCTTGCCAGGGGCTGATTTGTTACTTTGAAATTCATCTAGAAACCCTGCAGCCAATCTTCCCTCTATCCCCACTCCTGGTGTTTGGTGCTTCAATGTGACATTTTCCCATCCAAATACATCAGATGTTTATAGAGGGAAAATTACCTGTGTCTGAGATTTCAGGTTCAGTTAATAAGCATTTCAATGCCACCATCCCTTCTGTATCTCTAAAATCCAGTCATCACATTAATTTCTGAGCAGAAAGGGTAGTGGTTGTGGTCTCCTTTCATCTTAATAGCACACGAGCAGCAGACTGATTTCTATAAGGAAATATGTTTGCAGTCTCCTAGAAGTCTCTGCATCACAATTTTTGAAGTGAAACTGTAACATTTACCTAAATAGAGTTTACAAATGTGTTATAAATATTTATACTTGTCAGTTAACATTCTGAATGTATATGTGTAAAAGTCCCATACTACACATACTCATGAGCAAACAAGTTCTCATATATATCTATGCAGGTCATATTATCAGCAATTATATATTGTTTAAAACTAACTTCTGTGGGTGTTAACAGATCATACAGGAAAGATTGGCTATAGATCAATTGTTTTCTTTAGGTATTGTTATCCCAGAGTTTAACAGAGACACACTTGGACCTACAGTTTTCTATTTGCCCTGTACTGCCTTTCCATTCTCTCTTTGTTAATTAATAGGGAAAGTTACCAAGTCTGCAGGGCTTGGAGCTAATCAGGGAATTTCATTTATTGGTTTAGGTAAAAGCTTTCAGCATGTCAATGCCTCTCCCAAGGTGAGCCTGGGAGCATATTTTTTGGCAGAAAACACTTCCAAAGAGAATAGTCTGGAAAGAACACTTAGCTGCAGCTTGGAATTTACCTCTCCAGGCAGCTCCTATCCTCTCTTGTCTCTCTCTCTACTAAATTATTCATTCTTGGTATATATTTATATTTCGCAAAGTGAGTACTATAGAGTGAGCCCAGATTTTTAAATTTTTATTTACATTAAGATTCTCTGGCATTTTTCTTCTACGTTAATCCTTTCTGCATCCTCTGAGAACAAATTGTAAACCTTTTGCTCTGTTTTACATAACTCCTCTCCTTTGATACTGTCATTTGGCAAGGTATTGTATTCAGGATGGAAGTTTCAATGCCCTTTTCACTGTAAGACCTTTACCTTGGCAGATATTTCCCCAGCCTAAATATTTGCTCATCATCTCTCTAAATGTTCCAACAATTTTTTTCTGTGCAAATTAAAATGCTTTTCTCAGCAACAATATTAGTATGTCTTTCTTTGAACCATTTTGTAAAGGATTATCACAGCACTCATTTACTAAGGCACCAAAGATGTGGTGGATTATAAACTCAGGCTGCGGCACATTTTATTCCAAGTTTATGTCATATTGTTTCTACAAAGAAACAGCAGGGCTTAGTATGATCCAGAAATACTGCCACCCATTAAATTGTAGAAAAACTGCAGATATTTGATGTGTGAGTGTGTGTGTGTGTGTGTGTGTGTGTGTATGTGTGTGTATGTGTATGTGTGTATCTGTTTGTGTCTGCATGTGTATCTTTGTGTGTCTCTCTTCATGTGTTTTTGTGTATGTATATCTGTGTATGTGCCTGTGTGTGTCTGCATGTGTGTCAGTGTCTCGATGTGAACATTAAGTTATACTACAGGCTGAAAAGCACCACATGTCCTACATTATAGAGAGCTTGTCAGCTGCTCTAGTTAACTCTCTGTATTCATTCATTTAAGAAAAGCACCGAGCTTCATAATTCACATGATGCTATGTCTGTTGGGGTACCCCTCACTCCCCATAACCCATTTAGTTTCCTTAACATTGGCTTTACTGTTCATAATTGCAGGTAAGACACTATAATTTGAAGGCCCTTGCTAATAACTGGAATGCAAAGCAGGACTCAACCTCTCATATTGAAATTTTGAAATAGATCTACCTAGGAACATCATTAAATTAAATATTTTTAAAAGAACCATTATGCCATCCAGATGTAAACCAAACTTGCCCACCAAGGTCATATAGAGAACATGGTGCTTGTAGATTGTAGTAGCAGTTGATATCTTAATTGGGCCAATGGTTTTAGGACCTTGAGGATAGGAAAGATTTGGTTCTTGAATTTACAGAAAACAGCAATTTAAATCCGTTGCTATGGATGAGATTTAGCAAAGATCTAGGGATTTTAGAATTGTTTCCAGAGCAGAGATAGACAAAACTAAGCAAAAAAGCTTAGGAGCTTGAGGCTATAAGCAAATATTGAAGGGAAGTGTTTTTGTTTTCTGGAAGGCCTCCTAGTATAATAGCATAGACAAGGCCTTTAAGACTCTGGTCTTCTATGCTCTAACATGGCATCTCTTACATGGAAGGAAGAAAATTCAAATTATTAGGCAATAACATTCATTGTTTTTAATGTCTGTGAGACCTGCCCCACTGAACTTAGAGGTAGATGCCACATCTCAGAATGGGTGTGGTGGGCACTTGACCCAAAATCTTTTAATCTATGTTCTATTGTTTTTTGTTTTACAGTAAATGTAAGACTAATTAAACATTGAAATAGATTTACCCAAATTAAGTCTCTTTATTCAGAGCTCATGAAAATGCCAGTCATGACAGCATTTAGAATATTAATATTTGCCTAATTATACTCTCATCTAAGGTTTTGTAACCCATAATTCAAGAACAATTCAGTATTTCCTTATTTATTGAGTTGTCTGTGAGTTGCAATTTTAGCCAACATCTTGATGGCCTGGGGGTCATCAACAAGCCAAGGTGGGCTGAAGGGTAATAGTTTTTCTATAATATACTCTATATCTCTTTTTGTATAGTACACAAAATATTTAAATTTAAGATATTTAAAGTTAATGTTTAATGTCAGTTTCTCAGCTACAGACCAATTCTATGGAATGTTTACTACACTGCAGAAGCATCTTTTAGACAGCAGTGGTTCTCAGTTAACTGATTTTATATATAATTCTAACAAACTTATCAATAAAGTACATATACACATGTGGTGTGTGTGTGTGTGTGTGTGTGTGTGTGTGTGTGTATACTCAAAGTAATCTAGATTGTTTTGGAATTGGTTTGATTTGATCACATGATTTTCTTAGTTAAAATGTGTAGAATGGGAGATATTTCCATCTTCTGATATTTTCTTCAGTTCTTGCCATACAGATCTTTTACCTGGTTGGTTAGAATCACACCAAGACATTTTATATTATTCAGGGTTATTCAAGAGTGTTGTTTTCCTAATTTCTTTCTTGGCATGTTTATCATTTGTACAAAGGATGGTTACTAATTTTTCAGCTTACAGATTGGGGAAGGATCTTCACCAACCCTTCATCTTACAGAGGGCTCATATCCAAAAGGTACAAAGAACTCAAGAAGTTAGATAACAACAACTGAAATAACCCAATTAAAAACTGGGATTCAGAACTAAACAGAATTCTCAACAGAGGATCCTTGAATGGCTGAGAAGCACTTAAAGAAATGTAGAAAGTCCTTAGTCATCAGGGAAATGCAAATGAAAGTAAATATGAGGCCCCATCTTACACTCATCAGAATGGTTAAGATCAAAAACTCCAGAGATGGCTCATGCTGGTGATGATGTGGAGCAAGGAAAACATCCTACATTGCTGGTGGGAGTACAAACTTGTACAACCACTTTAAAAAGTCAATTTGGTAGTTTCTCAGAAAACTAGGAATAGTTCTACCTCAAGACTCAGCTATATCATACCTGGGCATATATGCTCCAATATCTCACAAAGACAACTGTTCAACTTTTTTTCTTAGCAGCTTTATTTGTAATAGCAAGAAGCTGGAATTAACCTAGATATCATTCAGCTGATGAACTGATAAAGGAAAATGTGGTACATCTACACAATGGAATACTATTAAGATATTAAAGACCAAGACATCATGAATTTTTCAGACAAATGGGTGGAGGAGGGATGGGGAGGAGAATGGAAGGTCCAGGATCTGGTGTGTGGAAGGACAGGAGTGATTGCCACATGGCCATGAGAATGTATGGAAATGTGCAACTGACAGTGGTGAGGAGGTGGAGGTGGGGCATTTCCAAGATGACACAGAGACCTGGGATAAGGGAAGTGCCCAAGAATCAATGGGGGTGACCCTATCTCTGACTCACTACTTTGGAGATATGGAACCTGAAGAGGCCACATTCTGTAGCAAGGCAGGAATCCCAGTGGAACAATATAAACTCCAACTCACCCACAAAACTTTCAACCCCAAATTTATCCTGTTTACAAGAAGTGCAGGTACAGGGGGTGGATCAAAGATTGAGGGAATAGTAAACCAATAATCAGTCCAACTTTAGACCCATCCCATCTGCAAGTACAAAGTCTAAGAGCAGACAGGAGTCTAGCATGAGTGTCTTCTGAGAGGGTCCACTAAGCAATTGACTCAGACAGACATAGACACCCACAGCCAGAGGATGGAGCTTGTGGATTCATATGGAAGAATAGGAGAAAGAATTGTGGACCTGAAGGGGTAATAACCTTACAGAAAGTGTTCAGATTCAACTTAACTGGGCCTTGGAGATCTCAGAGTCTGAACTACCAACCAAAGAACATACATGTGCTGAACCTAGGTCTCCTTGCATATATGTAGCAGATGTGCAGCTTGGTCTTCATGTGGGTCCCGAACAACTGGAACAGAGGCTATCCCAAAGGCTGTTGCCAGTATTTGGGATATGTTCTATCTGGGCTGTCTTGTCTGGCCTCAGTGGGAGAGGAAGTGCCTAGTATTGCAGAGATGTGAATTGCCAGGATGGGGGGAAACCCAGGGGACCCCCATCAGCTCAGAGGGAGGGAGAATTGGGAGGAGGTAACATGGAGGGGGCAGTGGGCAGGGTATAAATTAAATAAGTAAGTAAATACAAACATACATACATAAAATACATAAAATTAAAATTTAGAAAGTATGGACTGGGAAGACTTTCCCTAAATGTAGATAGCAACATGTGATGGTGGTACAGATATAAGGGAGATGGAGGAGAATACTTTCTCTTCCTTTATTTGTCTTTACTTTGTCTGGCAAGCTTATTTGCCCTGTTTCTGAAACTGCTGCATGCCTTCATTGACTCTAGATCCTACTGCTTCATCCTTCCAGTGTTGACTGAAGACCAGTTAGCACTCTAGGAAAGCTCCAGGTTTTCAGCATCAGATGGTGAGATATTCTGCTTCATGAACAGATCAACTGCAGTAGTCAGCACCTCGGATATCAGATATAAATCTGTCAAAAGAAAATAATACAAGACCATCCACTTTTAGGGGAAAAGGGCAGTTTCTTTGTAAGGACCTACCAGAAATGTTCTTTATTCTAATTGCCTAGATGTTTGTTGTATATCATCACAAAGCCAGTCTATTATTAAGAACAAGTGGTTCAAGAACTGCCACAGGAAAAAAAACAAACAAAACAAAAAAACAAAACAAAACAAAACAAAAAAACAGATACACTGAAACTACTAGAAGAGAAAGTGAGGAAGAGCCTTGAACAAATAGGTACAGGGAAATTTTCCTGAACAGAACACCAGTGGCTTATGCTGTAAGATCAACAGTCGACAAATGAGACCACATAAAATTGCAAAGTTACTGTAAGACAAAGGACTTTGTCAATAGGACAAAACGACAGTCAACAGACTGAGAAGACATCTTTAATAATCCTATATCCTATAGAGAGCTAATATCCAATATATACAAAGTACTGGAGAAGTTAGATTCCATAGAATCAAATACCCTTTTTAAAAGTGGGGAACAGAGCTAAATAAAGAACTCTCAAGTAAGGGATATTGAATGGCTGAGAAGTACCTAAAGAAATGTTCAATATCCTTAGTCATCAGGGAAATGCTAATCAAAACAATCCTGAGATTCCATCTCACACCAGTCAGAATGACTAAGATAAAAAATAAGAAGACAGAAGATGCTGACAAGGATGTGGAGAAAGAGGACCACTCCTCCATTGTTTGTGGGATTACAAGCTGGTACAACCACTCTGGAAATCAGTCTTGTGGTTCCTCAGAAAATTATACATAGTACTACCTGAGGACACAGCAATACCTCTCATGGGCATATACCCAGAAGATGTCCCAACTTGTAATAAGGACATACGTTCCACTATAGTAGCCTTATTTATAATAGCCAGAAGCTGGAAAGAACCCAGATGTCCCTCAACAGAGGAATGGATACAGAAAGTGCGGTACATTTAAACAATGGAGTACTAATCAACAATTAAAAACAATGAATTCAGAAAATTCTTAGGCAAATGAATGCATCTGGAGGATATCATCCTGGGTGAGGTAACCCAATCACAAAAGAACACACATGATATGCACTCACGGATAAGAGGATATTAGCCCAGAAACTTAGAATATCCCAGATATAATTTGCAAAACACATGAAACTCAAGAAGAAGGAAGACAAACATGTGGATACTTTGCTCCTTCTTAGAATGGGGAACAAAATACTCATGGAAGGAGTTACAGAGACAAAGATCGGAGCTGAGACGAAAGGAAAGACCATCCAGAGATTGCCCCACCCGGGGATCCATCCCGTAAATAACCACCAAAGCCAGACACTATTGCATATGCCGGCAAGATTTTGCTGACAGGACCCTGACATAGCTCTCTCTTGTAAGGCTATGCCAATGCCTGGCAAATACAGAAGTGGATGCTCACAGTCATCTATTGGATGGATCTTAGGGTCCCTAATGAAGGAGCTAGAGAAAGTACTCAAGGAGCTAAAGGGGTCTGCAACCCTATAGGAGGAACTGCAATATGAAATAACCAGTACCCCCAGAGCTGTGTCTCTAGTTGCATATGTAGCAGAGGATGGCCTAGTCAGCCATCAATGAGAGGAGAGACCCTTGGTATTATGAAGATCATATGCCCCAGTGGAATGCCAGGACCAAGAAGTAGAAGTGGGAGGGTTGGGGAGCAGGGTGGGGGAGGGTATAGGGGGCTTTGGGGATAGCATTTGAAATGTAAATGAAGAAAATATCTAATAAAAATTGCCTTAAAAATTTCTCAACCCCCTTTCAAAACTGAGTAATTATAAAATGAGTCTTGAGTTTAGAAAACAACTCCCTATTCATAAGTGTTCAATCAATAATATAACCAATTATATATCTAATGTTTCATTTTCTGATGACACCTATTTCTTAATCATCATAAAGATAAATTAAGAAATATTTTGTTTTTACTTCTGTTTTATTTCCACCCATGACCTCTGTAAAGCTGTAACTTCCATTATGTGCATCTCAAAATCTTGTTTCTCATTGCTCTTATTTAGAGAAGTCCTCTTCTCAGTGAATATTTGATTCACTTTCACCATAGATAGAAGTTATATGGTTATTCAGAGTATCTTCTTTTTTTTGTTTTTTTTTTTTGGGGGGGGGGGTTCGAGACAGGGTTTCTCTGTGTAGCCCTGGCTGTCCTGGAACTCACTTTGTAGACCAGGCTGGCCTCGAACTCAGAAATCCGCCTGCCTCTGCCTCCCAAGTGCTGGGATTAAAGGCGTGCGCCACCACGCCCAGCTCAGAGTATCTTCTATTGCTTCCCAAAGTCATGCATTTTTTTGTTAAAGAAGGAAAGCATTAGTGATGTTATCATTAAATTATAAACTTTTAAAAATGCATAACAGATATAAGTTGTTTTTGCTTTCATTTTTACATGTGAGCAAAGAGAAAAAGCTGATAGAGTGGGATTTGAAAAGTTAGATCCACTCTTCTACTTAAATTTCTTCAGGATTAAAAAGTGTTTACATCTCTGTAAGATTAATTCATGGTTGGAGGTAGTTTCTGCTCCTTAATGAAAGGAAGGGAATGAGTGTTCCATAGGCACCAATGCATCTCAGATACATATTAACTCTCAATTAATATAGTTAGTAAAAATTAGTATAATTATTTTCTAATAATATTAATAATACTAATTAATAAAATTCTGGTCTTTATTTGAAGGTAGTAATTAATATTGAGTTGCATGAAGGTTTTAAGTTTGTTTGAAGTCTTGCATATGGTAATTTGACACACTAGGATTGAATGCACATCAGTCAACCTTCAATTTCTTTACCTTTTCATCTGTTCTCTGACTGCCCAAGAGCCTCATATATGTTCACAGCTATGGTTTTACTCTGTTATATACTCAGAGAGATTAGTTTTATTTTTGTGCCTATGTTCAGCTCATTTCTTTACTAAATGGAATATAACTTGCCCTTGACATAATTCATACCTCCTTCTTGGGAGAGTTAATTTTCAGTGGTTATAGCATGGGGGCATTAATTTCCCTATGTTAGAGGGGGTGTATTGTAAATTTTCAATTCTCTTACTTCAATTCAACATCTCAATATTTTAGATTACCATGGTGTGTTAAAAAGTTCTCCTACTATCTTGACTACCACAATACTCTAAGTCATTGAGTTAAGAAATGCATATACAAAATTTGGCCTGAACTGTGCCAGTAACTAAGGTAGTTCTACACCTACCACGAGCTGACGTTCACAGTTAACATTTTTGGTCTTGTCTATTTTTCATTTTATGATTTCAAGCTATTTATCTTGATTTTAACTGTAAATTGACACATTTTGATACTTTGGCTATTTTATAAGTACTGTTATTTCAAATGACAGAGCCCATAGTTCTACTACTATGTGTTTTACAGTAAATCTCTAATCAAAATTTAACCTTGCAAAATATAAGTGAATTTTTATTTTTCCCCCATTTATTAGATATATATTCTTAAAATATATTCTAATTACAGTTTCCTCTCCCAGTTCCTCTCCACCTCCACTTTCATCTGGATCCACTCCCTTTCTTTCTCTCATTGGAGAAGAGCAGGCTTCTATGAGATGGTAACAGAATATAGCAAAATAAAATAAAATACTATACAACAAAAACCATCACATCAACTGTGGAGAAGGCAACCCAAAAGACAGAATGAGAAGGCACAAAAATCAGAGATCCATTTGTTCACAACTCAGGAATTCCATAAAAATACTAGACAGAAAGCTATAATATATATGCAGAGGTTCTGTTGTAGATATAGTCAACTCCTGGCCCTGTATTTACTGCTTCAGTCTCGGAGTTCATATGAGCCTTGCTTGGTTGATTCAGAAATCCTTGTTCTCCTGGTGTATTTGATCTTCTCTGTCTCTTTCATTCTTTATGCCTCCTCTTTTGCAGGGTTCTCTGAACTCCGGGGGAGGGTTTTGATGAAAACATCCCATTCAGAGCTGTGTGTTCCAGGTTCTCTCTCTCTCTCTTTCTCTCTCCCTTTCTCTCACTCGCTCCCTCTCCCCCCCCCTCCATCTTCCCCTCTTTCTCTCTCTCCCTCTCCTCTCTCTCTATCTCTCCTCTCTCTCTGTCTCTCTGTCTCTGTCTCTTTCATATGACTAGTAAGATATATCATGAGACCTTTATGTATATTATATTACATACATTTATGTAGATACATGACAAAACTTTTCACTTGTTCAGTAAAAGAGGGTTCCTAAATGTTTCTGGTTCTGACTTTAGAGTGCAGAACAAAAGTAGTGAGAGAGAGAGAGAGAGAGAGAGAGAGCTAATCATTAGTCCAGGCTGAAAGGAAGCACAGTGCACATCTATTAAACCCATAAAGCGTAGTAGTAAAGAAGAACAGGTGAAATGAGTGTTTCAGGATATGTAGGGAGAAGATACAATATTACTTATAGCAAAGTTTCATAAATGTGAGAGCATCACATATGTCCTATTTGCCATTACTCAAGCAAGTCACAGAATCTAGCCAAGTTCCAAGACAAGGGAGACTGGATTTCCCTTCTCCCAGCCATCTGCAGGCAGCTTTTAGTCATCCCATATATTTATGCTGTACACAAGGCACTGTAAAGTGCATACCTAATTTTTCAGTAACATTTTTCTACCCTTGAAAACAATCATTATACTTGTTGAGACAGATATAATCTATAATAACAAAGGCAAATATGTAAAATGCCTTGGTGCTTACAGTTCACATCTCTGAAAATTGCCTGTGTCGTGGCCACAAGCCAACAACTAATATTCATATATTAAATCAGCTGGAAATATGTTATCCTGAAATGGATGGAGTGAAAATATTGGAGTTTACACTTCAGAGAAGAAAGTTGCTATAGAATCTATTTCCCCAATAGTTTGCAGTCTCAGCTCTGTTAGTGATCTAATTTGCACATCCAATGCTTCTGTTCCATGTAACAAGTCAGTGGGCAGAACAGCCATTTTTTTTTTTTTTTTTTGGAATATGACTTGTTTTGAGAAGAGAGAGATTGCAGTATAAAATAAAGAGTTCTTAGCAGCTGATAAACTTTGACCTTAAGGCAAATTTTCCAGGTTGCCCAAATTGAATTATTTTATTCTCATCACTGTAATGAGTTTAGTGAAGGGTGAGCATCTCGAGTTCCTTCTCCAGATGCTTTGGTTCCTCCTCATAAATTCTCTGAATTCCTACCATCTAGTGTTTTCACTAAAATGGCACCTACTGCAAAAATTAAACCCAACTGACAGGAACCAAAATGAGATGAGTTCTCTCAGCTCCTTCCTACTAAAACATTTGTTGAATTTTTCCAGAAGGTTAAAAAGCAGTTGAAAATGAAATGGATATGGCCCAACCTGTTTTGATAATGACTGTAGGCTATGTATGATTGTATTTAAATTTACATTGCATACATTCAAATCCATAAAGCTGGCAAACACAAATTTTACAGCTGAAAAAAATGAAATAAAGATAGAATGCATTTAATTATCTAAATTGCTATCCATATCTCTCATTCCAGTATACCTACAGCGGTAGTTTTATGATAAGCCTCTAAACATTTAGGCAAAGACTGCAGCTTCATATATTCCCTACAAACCTCAATGGAGGAATTGAGGTTATACGTGCTTTTTCTAATTTACAGAGGGACTTTCACACTGGGATGCATTAAATAGAGAACATTTAAATAAAAAGCAAATTGCTCTGCCTGTAATTGAATTTCCCTTGCTGTTATTGCTAATTATTGACAATATTTGTGATTGACTAAGAAGCTTCTGAATTTACAGACAAATTATTTTTCTGCTTGTCTTAGAAGACAGTGACTGTCTTTTAGATATCACATTCTGTTACCATGGAAATGATTTTGATTTGAGAAATGTATCAGCAGCAACAAAAATTTGCTCTGCATGGAGAATTCCCTTCCCTTTAGGGCTCTGGGCATTGTACAGCCTTGCATAGTAAGTACATGGTAATGGCTTCTCGGATTGTATAATTTGCCTTTGTTTTACAAATTTCTGCACAGCAGATAGAGTATGCTATATGTATGCTATATGTAAGCATAAAGGAAGAATCAGATAATTAAACCAAAGGCAATGAAAAATTATTACTCTATATTTTGGGAAAATTTTTACACTAAAATTGGAATGTAAACCATGCTAACTTAAAAAAAATTCAGAATATTCATAAATAGTGATATCAATGAGAAAATGTAACTAATGTTTTCAGATACAGTTCTTATCTCCAAGTCTGTTACCCAATCAGCAGGTATTTGTTTGCTTGAATGTTGTTGCTGCCCTGTGGAAGTAGACAGATGGATAGTTCATATCCCTGGAAGGATACATGGCTTTTGCCTGCAAAGGATCAGACTAACTTCTATACATCCTTTTTGACTAATTTAAAGGAGAATTCTGGAAGAATATATGAGACAGAGGATGTGGTCTAAGATGTTCTCATTAGCATTTTAATGATTACTGACATCTGCACCCACTTTACCCTTCCTTTTCTTCAAATCAAAGTATATATGACCTGTGATAGACTAGTCCTCAGGTTCCTTATATCTCAGAACTCTTTATGAGCACTGGGCTTCAAACTGTGGTCAGCTCATCTGGCTGTTCTCTGGTATCTTCCCAATGAATTCTGTAGGTGAATTTTGTTTTCTCTTTTCTCTTTGACTGTAAATATTTAACTTGAACCAGTAAGTGTTAGTAAAGAAATAACTAGTCAAGAATATCATAGCTGAAGTGAATATGCTAAGATCAAACCAAATGTCCTATGTATATATGTGTGTGTATGATATGTAAATATATGATATACATATATATGTAAATATATGATATACAGATATATATATACATATACATACAGAAATGTGTGTGTGTGTGTGTGTTTGTGTGTGTGCCCCTCAAATAGATGAAGCAAAAAGTCATGGAGTTCCATAAAAGAGACAAACAGAAAAACATCTTTGGAGATTTCATGCATTTTATAGACCAGTTTATAAACAGTAGACATTTAGAAAAAGGGACATCCAGACACTGTATTTTAGTGTACTGATGACTTTGCACTACACAGTAGTTTCAAATCACAAGAAAAACTTGATGAGATATGCAATAAAGTTGTGCCATCAGGATGGTATCCGTGAGTATAATGTAAACTTTTACTATTGTTTACCTTGCTCATTGCTGTCAAATACCTTACAAGGAAAGAAAATGAGGAAAATGTTTTATTTTTGGTGGCAGTGAGGATCTATGCCATCTATACCAGCAAGGAAGTCATGGTGATAGCAGTGCTTGGTCCTTGGTACTGGTGAGGAAGCAGAGAAAGGCCAATGCTCAGCTCAATATCTCTAATTTTTCCTTGCTATTCAGTCTGGTACAGCCCAAAGGATAGTCCTTCTCACAATCAGGATGGGTCTTCCCTCCCACAATAAAACCTCTTTTAAAATACAGACTCAGTCCATTTATGCTGAATACTGAAACAGACCATTAAATTTATGTAATATGTACTTGGATCACTAAGTAATGACAAGTTAGAAATATTTACACACACACACACACACACACACACTTGATAGGAACTGAGAGAGGAAGTGAATCTAGAAGATGGACAGAGTAGAAGACATGGTGAATATAATCAAAATACACTGTACAAAACCTTCAAAGACTAAATAATACAAATAAAAGGATAGTGCATGAGGCTCAGTGGTTAAGAGTACTTTTTACTCGTTCACAAGACCGGTGTTTCATTCCCAGAACCAACAAGTGAGCTCCAAAGTTTTTGCTTTTGTTTTTTGTTTTTTGTTTTTTGTTTTTTGTTTTTTGTTTTTTGTTTTTTGTTTTTTGTTTTTTGTTTTTTGTTTTTTGTTTTTTTGTGGAATAAAGTTTATTTAGGGCATGGGGAGGGTAGTGCAAGAGAAAGGCAAAGAGAGAATAGAGAAGTAAAGGCTGGCCATGGCCAAGAACACATGGAAAGAGGGTTGGGGGAAGGAGAGAGGAAGAGCAAGAGAGAAGCAAGAGGGAAGTGAGAGTCAGAAAGCAAGAGTACTCCAAAGTATTTTTAAAGGCAGTTCCTGGAGGTCCCATTTATCAATTGTTGATCTTAGAGTCTGAGTCATTGGTGTTCTGTTTAGGAAATTTTCTCCTGGGTTAATGTGACCAAGGCAAGTGAACACTTTCTCTTCTGTTAGATTCAGTGTATCTAGTTTTATGTTGAGGTCCTTGATCCATGTGGACTTGAACTTTCTGCAGAGTGATAAATGTGGATGTATTTGCAGTTTTCTACACACAGACTACCAGTTAGACCAGAACCATTTATTGAAGATGTTTTCTTTTAGCCACTGTATGGTTTTTGGCTTCTTTGGGAAAAAAATCAACTGTCCATAGGTTTGTGGGTTTTTCTACCTGGGTCTTTGAATCTATATCGTTGATCAACCTGTTGGTTTCTGTACCAATACCATGTTTTTTTTTTTTTTTTTTTTTTTTTTTATCACTATTACTCTGTAGTACAGCTTGCAGTCTGGAATGGTGATTTCTCCCAAAATTCCTGTATTGTTCAAAATCATTTTGCCTATCCTAGGCTTTTTGTTTCTCTATATGAAGTTGATAATTGCTCTTTCAATATTTGGGAAAATTGTGTTGTAATTTTGATAGGACTTGTATTGAATCTGTAGATTACTTTTGTTAAGATGGCTGTTTTCACTATGTTAATCCTACCTATGGGATCTTGGGAGATCTTTTCATCTTCTGAGTTCTTCAATTTTTTCTTTAGATACTTGAAGTTCTTGTCATACACATCTTTACTTGCTTGTTTAGAGTTGTACCAGATATTTTATACTATTTGTGGCTATTTCGAAGGATGCTGTTTCCCTAATTTCTTTTTCAGGTCATTTATCTTTTATGTAAAGGAAGGCTACTGATTTCTATGAGTTAATTTTGTATCCAACCACTTTGCTGAAGGTATTTATTTATTAGCTACAGGAGATTTCTGGTAGAATTTTTTGGGTCACACATATTTAGTGTAATAACATCCATGAACAGTGATATTTTGACTTCATCCTTTCCAATTTATACCCCATTGATCTCCTTTTGTTGTTTTATTGCTGCAGCTAGAATTTCAAGTACTCTACTGAATAGATAGGGAGTATGGGCAGCCTTGTCTCTGATTTTAGTGGAATTGCTTCAAGGGTTTCTCCATTTAATTTGATTTTGGCTATTGGTTTGCTGTACATTGTTTAGGTATCGGCCTTGAATTCCTAATCTTTCCAAAGATTTTAACTTGAATGGGTGTTGGATTTTATCAATGAATTTTTTAGCATCTAATGAGATAATCACTTTTCTTTTCCTTTTGAGCTTGCTTATATAATGGATTACTTTGCATATTGAACCATATACATTGTATATTGAACCATAACTGCCTTCCAGGAATAAAGCCTATTTGATCTTGGTGAATGATGTTTTTGAAGTCCTCTTGGATTCTGTCTTTGAGAATTTTGTTGAGTAGTGTTGTGTAGATGTTCTTATGCAAAATTGGTCTGAAGTTCTCTTTCTTTGTTGAGTGTTTATTTGGTTTAGGTATCAGGGTAACTTTGGCCTCATAGAATATATTAGGTAGTGTTCCTTCTGTTTCTATTTGTGGAATGGCTTGAGGAGTATTGGTATTAGCTCTCTTTTAAAGTCTGGTAGAATTCTGCACTAAAACCATTAGGCTCTGGAATTTTTTTGGTTGAAAGATTTTTAATGACTGCTTGTATTTCCTTAGATGTTACGGTACTGTTTAGTTAGTTCACCTGATCTTGATTTAACATTAGTATGTGGTATCTGTTTAGAAAATCATCAATTTCCTTTGGATTTTTCCACTTTGTCAACTATAGCCTTTTGCAGTAAGACCTGATGATTTTTAAAATTTCTTCAGTTTCTTTTTTTCTTTTATTTATTGGATATTTTCTTTATTTACATTTCAAATGCTATCCCCTTTCCTAGTTTCCCCTCTGAAAATCCTCTATCCCCTATCCCTGCTCACCAACCCACACATTCCTGCTTCCTGACCCTGGAATTACTCTATACTGGGGCATAGAACCTTCACAGGACCAAGGGTCTCTTCTATTGATGACCGACTAGGCCATTCTCTGCTACATATGCAGCAAGAGCCATGAGTCCCATCATGTGTTTTTTTGTTTGTTTGTTTGTTTGTTTTTTTAGGTCATTGTTTAGTCCCAAGGAGCTCGGAGGGGACTGGTTAGTTAATATTGTTGTTCTTCCTATGGGGCTGCAAACCCCTTCAGGTTCTTAGGTACTTTCTCTAGCCCCTTCATTTGGAAGCCTATGCATTGTCCAAGGGATGACAATGAGCTTCCACTGCTGTATTTGTCAGGCACTGGCAAAGCCTCTCAGGAGACAGCTATATCAGGCTCCTGTCAGCTAGCACTTGTTGGCATCCGCAATAGTGTCTGTGTTTTGTGGTTGTTTATGAGATGGATGCTCAGGTAGGGCAGACTCTGTATGGTAATTCCTTCAATCTCTGCTCTAAACTTTGTCTCTGTAACTCCTTCCATGGGTGTTATGTTCCCCCTTCTAAGAAGGATTGAACTATCCACACTTTGGTCTTCCTTCTTCTTGAGTTTCATGTGTTTTGCAAATTGTATATTGGGTATTCTGAGATTGTGAGTCAAGATCCACTTATCAGTGAGTGCATATCATGTGTGTTCTTTTGCTATTTGGTTACCTCAGTTAGGGTGATAAACTCCATATCCATCCATTTGTCTAAGAACTTCATAAATTCATTGTTTTTCATAGCTGCGTAGTATTCCATTGTGTAAATGTACTACATTATCTGTATCCATTTTTCTGGTGAGGGACATCTGGGTTCTTTTCATCTTCTGGCTATTATAAATAAGGCTGCTATGAACATAGTGGAGCATGTGTCCTTATTACAAGTGGGAGCATCTTCGGGTATATGCCGAAGAGATGTATTGCTGGATCTTCCAGTAGTAGTATGTCCAATTTTCTGATGATCCACCAAACTTATTTCCAGAGTAGTTGTACCAGCTTGCAATCCCACCAGCAATGAAGGAGTGTTTAACTTCTCCACATCCTCACCAGCATCTGCTGCCACCTGAGTTTCTGATTTCAGCCATTCACACTGTTGTGTGGTGGAATGTAAGGGATGTTTTGATTTGCATCTCCCTGATGATTAAGGATGTTGAACATTTTTTAGGTGCTTCTCAGTCATTTGGTATTCCTCAGTTGAGAATTCTTTGTTTAGCTCTGTACTCTATTTTTAGTAGGGCTATTTGGTTTTCTGGAGTTTAGCTTCTTGAGTTCTTTGTATGTATTGGATATTAGTCCCCTATTGGATTTAGGATAGGTAAGGATCCTTTCCCAATCTGTTGGTGGTCTTTTTGTCTTATTGACGGTGTACTGTGCTTACAGAAGCTTCACAATTCTATGAGGGCCCATTTGTCAATTCTCGATCTTACAGCAGAAGCCATTGCTGTTCTGTTCAGGAATTTTTCCCCTGTGCCCGTATCTTTGATGCTTTTCCACACTTTCTCCTCTATAAGTTTCAGTGTCTCTGCTTTTATGTGGAGTTCCTTGGTCCACTTAGTCTTGAGCTTTGTACAAGGAGATAAGAATGTATCTATTCCCCTGTACTGAGACATATAAAGTTTGCAAGACCAAGGGGCCTCTCTTCCCAATGATGACCAAGTAGGCCATCTTCTGATACATATGCAGCTAGAGACATGAGCTCCAGGGGTACTGGTTAGTTCATATTATTGTTCCACCTATAGGGTTGCAGACCCCTTTAGCTCCTTGTGGGGGACTTTTGGGATAGCATTTGAAATGTAAATGAAGAAATACCTAATTAAAAAAATAAGAATGGATCTATTCGCATTCATGTGCATACTAACTGCCAGATGAGCCAGGACCATTTGTTAAAAATGCTGTCTTTTTTCCACTGGATGGTTTTAGCTCCTTTGTCAAAGAACAAGTGACCATAGGTGTGTGGGTTCATTTCTGGGTCTTCAATTCTATTCCATTGATCTACCTGTCTGTCACTGTACCAGTACCGTGCAGTTTTTATCACAATTGCTCTGTAGTACAGTTTAGGTCAGGGATGGTAATTCCACCAGAGGTTCTTTTGTTGTTCAGAATAGTTTTTGCTATCCTAGTTTGTTTGTTTGTTTGTTTGTTTGTTTTTTATTCCCAATGAATTTGCAAATTGCCCTTTCTAACTCTGTGAAAATGGAGTTGGAATTATGATGGGAATTGCATTGAATCTGAGATTGCTTTTGGAAAGATGGACATTTTTACTATATTAACCTTGCCAATCCATTGTAATTGGAGATCTTTTCATCTTCTGAGACATTCTTTGATTTCTTTCTTCAGAGACTTTAAGTTGTTATCATACAGATCTTTCACTTGCTTATTTAGAATCACACCAATGTATTTTATATTATTTGTGACTATTGTGAAGGGTGTTGTTTCTTTAATTTTTTTCTCAGCCTGTTCATCCTTTGTGTACAGAAAGGCCACTGATTTGTTTGAATTAGTTTTATATCCAGCTACTTCACTGAAGTTGTTTATCAGGTTTAGGAGTTCTCTGGTGGAATTTTTGGCATCACTTAAATATACTATCATATCATCTGGAAATAGTGATATTTTTGATTTCTTCCTTTCCAATTTGTATTCTTTTGATCTTCTTTTTTTGTCTAATTGTTCTGGCTAGGACTTCAAGTACTGTATTGAATAGGTAGGGATAAAGTGGGCAGCCTTGTCTAGTCCCTGATTTTAGTGGGATTACTTCAAGTTTATCTCAATTTAGTCTGATGTTGGCTACTGGTTTGGTGTAGATTGTTTTTATTATGTTTAGGTATGAGCCTTGAATTCCTGATCTTTCTAAGACTTTTATCATGAATGGGTCTTGGATTTCCTCAGTTTCTGTCATTATGTCTCCCTTTTTGTTTTTGATTCTGTAAATTTGGATACGGTCTCTCTGACCTCCAGTTAGTCTTACTAAGGTTTTATCTATCTTAATGATTTTCTCAAAGAATCAGCTCTTGGATTTTGTTGTATTCTCTTTGTTTCTAATTGGTATATTTCAGCCTCAAGATTGATTATTTCTGGCTCTCTACTCTTCTTGGGTGTGTTTGTTCTTTTTGTTCTAGGGATATCAGGTGTGCCTTAAGCTGTATTATAGGATCTCTTCATTTTCTTAGTGCTATGGATTTTCCTCCTAACACTGCTTTCTTACTGTTCCATGATTTTATGTATGTTGTGCCTTTATTTTCATTTAACTCTAGAAAGTCTTCAATTTATTTTGTTATTTTTTCCCTGACCAAGTTATCATTTAATAGACAGTTGTTCAGTTTCCATAATTATGTGGGCTTTCTGTTGTTTCTATTGTTGAAGTCTAGCCTTAGTTCATGCTGATCTGATAAAATTCAAGAAGTTATTTCAATCTTCTTGTATCTTTTGAGGCTTTTTCTATGTCTGACTATATGGTCAGTTTTGGAGAATTTTTCTTGGGGTGCTAAGCAGATATATTATTTTGTTTTGGAGTGAAATGTTCTGTAGATATCTGTTAAACCCATCTGTTTCATAATTTCTGTTAGCTTCATTCATTGTCCTATTTAGTTTCTATTTTGATGACCTGTCCATTGGTGAGAGTGGAGTGTTGCAGTCTCCCACTATTATTGTGTGGAGTTCAATGTTTGTTTTAAGTTTTAATAAAGTTTCTCTTACGGATGTGGGTACTCTTACATTTGGGAAATATATGTTCAGAATTGAGTACAACAATTAATAAATGGGACACCTTGAAAATGAAAAGCTTCTCTAAGGCAAAGGGCACTGTCAAAAGGACAAAATGGTAGCCTACAGATTGGGAAAAGATTTTCACTAACCCTACATGTGATAGAGGGCTATTATCCAAATATGTAAGGAACCTAAGAAGCTAATCTCCCCAAGCCCAAACAACCCAGTCAAAACAATGGGGTATAGAGCTAAACAGAGAATTCACAACAGAGGAATCTTGAATGGCCAAGGATTACTAAAGAAATGTTCATGTCTTTGTTCATCAGGGGAATGGAAAACCAAATGGCCCTGAGATTCTACCTTAAAACAATCTGGATGACTAAGATTAAGAACTCAATCAAAAGCACATGCTAACATGGATATGGAGAAAGGGAAACACTCCCCCAATGCTGGTGGGAATGCAAACAGGTACCACCACTCTGGAAACCAATCTGGTGGTTACTCAGAAAATTGGAAATATTTCTGCATGAAGACCCAGCTATACCACTCCAGAGCATATACCCAAAAGATGCTCCAACATATCACAAGGACATGTAAACTATTATGTTCATAGCAGTCTTTTTCCACTTAGAAAAGGAAACATAATAGTCATGGGAGACCTGGGCAATGGTGGCATGTGCCTTTAATCCCAGCACTTGGGAGGCAGAGGCAGGCAAATTTCTGAGTTCAAGGCCAGCCTGGTCTACAGAGTGAGTTCCAGGACAGCCAAGGCTATACAGAGAAACCTTGTCTCAAAAAACAAAAAGCAAACAACAACAACAACAACTAGTCATGGGAGGCAGAGAAATGGAGAGATTGGGGTAGGAGACCAGTGGAAGAGGTTAATGGAGAGAAGAGCAGGATCTTTTATGGGGAGAGACAGGAGAGAGGCCCAGGGGACCAGGAGAATGAATGGAAATGCGTGGCCCAGTGTGTGTGTGGTGTGGTTGTTGAGGACCTCTAAGAAGTTCCAGAGACCTGGGATGAGGGAGGCTCCAAGGAATCATTGTGGGCGACCTTAGTCAAAATGCTCAACAATGGGGATGTGGAACCTAAAGAGACCACCTCCAGTAGTCAGATAGGACCCTCATGCTCAATCTAAAAGTCCTACCTCTTTCTCCTTGCCCAGTCATTGGCCACTGTCAACTTTATTTCTCATTCATAGACAACTGGGGGTAGGCTTCCTTTAGTGTGTGAAAGCAAATTCTGGGACCTGAATTAAGACAAAGCATTAGAACCAATACCCAAAAGGTAGTGGAGGCAGAAGGATCAGAAGCTGGAGTCTTTTCTGAGCATCAATAGCAATTTTAAGGTATCTTAAACCTTGCTTCAACATAGGACATGCATTTTTGAGTGCTAGAGATGCCGTTTAGTAATCTAGCACTTGCCTAGTTATGTAAGGCTTGGCATTCCACTCCTATTTTCAGTGCCATCACCACCAACAATGATTAATGAAGTTGGTTTTGTGGCTGCATACATGTATTTAACTGGACTCAGCAGAAATTCATAATACAAATATCCTAGGAGCAGTTACATTTGATAGGGGACATTAAGCTGAAAAGAGACCTGTAAGAAAAAATAGTTAAGATGGTATTTGACCACACAACACTGTATTTCCTCTAAAGCTGTTAACAGGGTGAAGAAAGCATGTTGCTTGCAATCCCAACCAAGACACTTCGGGGAGGGAATAAGAAGGTGCAGAGTCAACAATACAGACTAAGAGAGTCAGAGAAGTCGCAAATGCAGACTTGTTTATTACAGGAACTAGGCAAAATTTATACCTCCCTCCCAGCATCTCATTGGTTCTCAAGTAGGCAGACATGACACTGTCTTTTTCTCAATGGCTTGCTCCATCACTTGATCCAGTGACAGTGTTCTCTAGCCATGCTGGCAGATTCTAGGTTGGCTCAGGGAGGCAGTATCAGAGATGCTAGGCCTGCTTGGCTAAGTTCCTCCTATGTATATGATATTTCTTTTACCACAGTTATGAAATCCATACTATGTGGGATAAAAATAAACCACAATGTGTGGAATGACATATATAAAAATATTTATTGACCAAAAGTATGATCATTTATTCAGAAAATTCTACTGATATAACAATTAAGATATTTGATAATTGAATATATACAGATACAGAACTGAGTATTAATAATTAATTTCATTAGTATATGAAACAAGCAAATGACATTTAAAAAATGAAACCAGCATCAATGTAATATATAAGCATATGTAAAATTAACAAAATATTTATTCTTTGACTCCTTAGAAGATTGCAATAATGCTAGAATAAAATCAGTAAGCTGCAATGAGTCTCTAAACTAACTGCTAATGTCAATCCAATCACGCACACACATTTAAACTCTCAGAGACATACACTCACAGACATGCACACACACTTATCAGGCATTGTTAAAAATTAATAAATTACATATGCATGTTATGTAAACTCTGCCAAATGAGTCACTTTTGAAACCCACTCCAGAGAGGGATCCCATGCAGGACACTGCCTGAAGGGCCTGGAACCAAAGGAATGACAACCCAGAGACCCAAGATAAACCCAAACAAGCCTGAAAACAAAAAAAACAAAAAAAAAACAAATAAATAACAAAAATACAGAAACAAAACCAAACATAAAACCAGTTAATTAAATGATTCCTGATGATATACTGATATAGTCGTAGACTGGTTTTTGCCACAATTGTCATCAGGTTGGCATCCTCAAGCAACTGATGGGAGCAGATGTAGAGACTCACAGCCAAACAGTAGCTAGAGTCAAAGAAACACTGCAGGAGAGGTAGAGAAAGGATTGTAGGAGCCAGAGGGGTCATGAATACCACAAAAGCACAGTCCACAGAATCAACCAAGCAGGGATCATAGAGGCTCATGTAGACTGAAATGACAAACAAGAACCCTATATGAGTTTGAGCTAGGTCCTCTGCATATATATAAGAATAAAATATAAGCATGTAAGTATCATATACTAATGTATTCAGCACTATTAATTATCATACAATGTGAGCTGAAAATATAAGGTGTCATTGTATACTAAACAAAATGTTATTAGTCAATTATGAATGTCATACATAACTGTACAAAGACAACAGAGTAAACTTATATCATCATGAATATGCTTGTAAAATGTACTAAATATAATGTTGGCTAATTAAACCCATTAAGTTAATTAATGCCTTCTTCAAGGAGCTACTGTGATGCATGTAATATAGGCATAATCTTATGAAAAATTGTAATTCATTATACTAATAGCCTAAAGGAAAAACATCATATGATTGCTTTTATGAAGGTAGAAGAAATTCACTTTCAAAATTTACTTCATAATTTAGAAAAAGAGTAAGGAAATTTTATTATCTTATTAAGAACTACATAACCAAATCCTATAGCTAAAATAATTAATGGTGAGACTATAACTTTCTTCCAATTTAAATTGAGAATTAGGCTTTGGTGTCTGCCACATTCTGTTTAACATGGTTAACATGGAACTGGAATTAAGGCCAGAAAGAAAACATGATTTTGATACTTAGAGGGGAATAAATCTGGTACATTTTAGCTTATATAATCATGTATATAGGAAATGTAAGGGACCCAGTAATTATTGCAATAAATACTGTATTTCAATAGGCTTACTGAATTGAAAGGATATATCTCAGCTAGGAAAGTTAATGGTAACAATATTTCTAAATTAGAATAAACAGCCATTACTGATGACAAATACTTCCTAACAACAGGTGAATGGAGCCATAGAAATACACCAGTGCATCTGCTACTGATTTTAACATAAAATCATAACCAAAGAATTTGGAAATAATTTATCAACTGGTTTTGAAGAGGAATGCAACAGGATCATTCTAAAATCTTGTGCTCTCTTCCGGCCTGACCAGCACCAGGGTAGCTAGAGCGCAGGGTCAGCTGACACCCGCCAACTACCCACGACCCCCGCCACAGGATTTTGAGACTTCTGGTGAGTGGAACACAGCTTCTGCTCCAGTCCAATCACGCAGGACCTGAGACTGCTTTGGTTGTGGAGGCAGAAATCCGGCCTGAGTAGGGCCACAAGCCTCTTCCGGTCAGAACAGCACCTGGGTAGCTAGGGCGCAGGGTCGGCTGACACTCGCCAGCTACCCACAACACCCGCCACAGGATCTTAAGACTTCTGGTGATCGGAACACAGCTTCTGCTCCAATCCAATTGCACTCGGGACCTGAGACTGCATTAGTTAGGGAAGCAGAAAACCGGCCTGAGTAGGGCCACAGGCCTCTTCCGGGCTGACCAGCACTGGGGTAGCTAGAACGCAGGGTCAGGGCGGCTGACACCTCCAGCTACCCACGACCCCAGCCACAGGATTTTGAGACTTCTGGTGAGTGGAACACAGCTTCTGCTCCAGTCCAATCACGCGGGACCTGAGACTGCGTTGGTTGGGGAGGCAGAAATCCGGCCTGAGTAGGGCCACAAGTCTCATCGGTCTGACCAGCACCAGGGTAGCTAGAGCGCAGGGTCTGCTGACACCCACCAGCTACCCACTACACCTGCCACAGGATTTTGAGACTTCGGGTGAGTGGAACACAGAGTCTGCTCCAATCTTTAAACAGTGACAACGATAACAACTAAACCCAGAGATTACCAGATGGCGAAAGGTAAACGTAATAATCTTACTAACAGAAACCAAGACCACTCACCATCATCAGAACCCAGCACTCCCACTTCACCCAGTCCAGGGCATCCCAACACACCAGAAAAGCTAGACACGGATCTAAAAGCATATCTCATGATGATGGTAGAGGACATCAAGAAGGACTTTAATAACTCACTTAAAGAATTACAGGAGAACATGGCTAAAGAGTTACAAGTCCTTAAAGAAAAACAGGATAACACAATCAAACAGGTAGAAGTCCTTAAAGAAAAACAAGATAACACAATCAAACAGGTAGAAGTCCTTAAAGAAAAACAGGAAAACACATCCAAACAGATGATGAAAATGAACAAAACCATACTAGACCTAAAAAGGGAAGTAGACACAATAAAGAAAACCCAAAATGAGGCAACACTGGAGTTAGAAACCCTAGGAAAGAAATCTGAAACCATAGATACGAGCATCAGCAACAGAATACAAGAGATGGAAGAGAGAATCTCAGGTGCAGAAGATTCCATAGAGAACATCGGCACAACAATCAAGGGAAATGTAAAACACAAAAAGATCCTAACTCAAAACATCCAAGAAATACAGGACACAATGAGAAAACCAAACCGACGGATAATAGGAGTGGATGAGAATGAAGATTTTCAACTCAAAGGACCAGCAAACATCTTCAACAAAATTATAGAAGAAAACTTCACAAATCTAAAGAAAGAGATACCCATGAACATACAAGAAGCCTACAGAACTCCAAATAGACTGGACCAGAAAAGAAATACCTCCCGACACATAATAATCAGAACAACAAATGCACTAAATAAAGATAGAATACTAAAAGCAGTAAGAGAAAAAGGCCAAGTAACATATAAAGGCAAGCCTATCAGAATTACACCAGATTTTTCACCAGAGACTATGAAAGCCAGAAGATCCTGGACAGATGTTATACAGACACTAAAAGAACACAAATTCCAGCCCAGGCTACTATACCCAGCCAAACTCTCAATTAACATAGATGGAGAAACCAAAGTATTCCATGACAAAACCAAATTCACACATTATCTCTCTATGAATCCAGCCCTTCAAAGGATAATAACAGGAAAAAAACAATACAAGGACAGGAACCACGCCCTAGAAACAACAAGAAGGTAATCCCTCAACAAACGTAAAAGTAGACAGCCACAAGAACAGAATGCCAACTTTAACAACAAAAATAACAGGAAACAACAATTACTTTTCCTTAATATCTCTTAATATCAATGGACTCAACTCCCTGATAAAAAGACATAGACTAACAAACTGGCTACACAAAGAAGACCCAACATTTTGTGGTTACAGGAAACTCATCTCAGAGAAAAAGATAGACACTACCTCAGAATGAAAGGCTGGAAAACAATTTTCAAAGCAAATGGTATGAAGAAACAAGCTGGAGTAGCCATTCTAATATCTGATAAGATTGACTTCCAACCCAAAGTCATCAAAAAAGACAGGGAGGGGCACTTCATACTCATCAAAGGTAAAATCCTCCAAGAGGAACTATCAATCCTGAATATCTATGCTCCAAATAAAAAGGCAGCCACATTCATTAAAGAAATTTTAGTAAATCTCAAAGCACACATTGCACCTCATACAATAATAGTGGGAGACTTCAACACAGCACTTTCACCAATGGACAGATCATGGAAACAGAAACTAAACAGGGACACAGTGAAACTAACAGAAGTTATGAATCAAATGGATCTGGCAGATATCTACAGAACATTCTATCCTAAAACAAAAGGATATACCTTCTTCTCAGCACCTCATGGTACCTTCTCCAAAATTGACCACATAATTGGTCACAAAACAGGCCTCAACAGATACAAAAATATTGAAATTGTCCCATGCATCCTATCAGATCACCATGGACTAAGACTGATCTTCAATAACAAAATAAATAATAGAAAGCCAACATTCACGTGGAAACTGAACAACACTCTTCTCAATGATACCTTGGTCAAGGAAGGAATAAAGAAAGAAATTAAGGACTTTTTAGAGTTCAATGAAAATAAAGCCACAACATACCCAAACTTATGGGACGCAATGAAAGCATTTCTAGGAGGAAAACTCATAGCTCTGAGTGATTCCAAAAAGAAACTAGAGAGAGCACACATTAGCAGCTTGACAACACACCTAAAAGCACTAGAACAAAAGGAATCAAATTCACCCAAGAGGAGTAGACTGCAGGAAATAATCAAACTCAGGGGCGAAATCAACCAAGTGGAAACAAGAAGAACTATTCAAAGAATCAACCAATCAAGGAGCTGGTTCTTTGAGAAAATCAACAAGATAGATAAACCCTTAGCCAGACTCACTAGAGGGCACAGGGAAAGCATCCTAATTAACAAAATCAGAAATGAAAAAGGAGACATAACAACAGATCCTGAAGACATCCAAAACACCATCAGATCCTTCTACCAAAGGCTATACTCAACAAAACTGGAGAACCTGGATGAAATGGAGAAGTTCCTAGACAAATACCAGGTACCAAAGTTGAATCAAGATCAGGTTAATGATCTAAACAGCCCTATATCCCCCCAAAGAAATAGAAGCAGTCATTAATAGTCTCCCAACCAAAAAAAGCCCAGGACCAGATGGGTTTAGTGCAGAGTTCTATCAGACCTTCAAAGAAGATCTAATCCCAGTTCTTCACAAACTATTCCACAAAATAGAAACAGAAGGTACTCTACCCAACTCATTCTATGAAGCCACAATTACTCTGATACCTAAACCACCAAAAGACCCAACAAAGATAGAAAACTTCAGACCAATATCCCTTATGAATATTGATGCTAAAATCCTCAATAAAGTTCTTGCTAACCGAATCCAAGAACACATCAAAACAATCATCCATCCTGACCAAGTAGGTTTGATCCCAGGGATGCAGGGATGGTTCAATATATGGAAATCCATCAACGTAATCCAGTATTATAAACAAACTCAAAGACAAAAACCACATGGTCATCTCGTTAGATGCGGAAAAAGCATTTGACAAGATCCAACACCCATTCATGATAAAAGTCTTGGAAAGATCAGGAATTCAAGGCCCATACCTAACCATGATAAAAGCAATCTACAGCAAACCAGTAGCCAACATCAAAGTAAATGGTGAGAAGCTTGAAGCAATCCCTCTAAAATCAGGGACTAGACAAGGCTGTCCACTTTCTCCATACCTATTCAGCATTGTAATTGAAGTCCTAGCCAGAGCAATTCGACAACAAAAGGAGATCAAAGTGATACCAATTCGAAAAGATGAAATCAATATATCACTTTTTGCCGATGATATGACAGTATATATAAGTGACCCTAAAAATTCTACCAGAGAACTCCTAAACCTGATAAACAGCTTCGGTGAAGTAGCTGGATATAAAATTAACTCAAACAAATCAATGGCCTTTCTCTACACAAAGAATAAACAGGCTGAAAAAGAAATTAGGGAAACAACACCCTTCTCAATAGTCACAAATAATATAAAATATCTTGGTGTGACTCTAACTAAGGAAGTGAAAGATCTGTATAATAAAAACTTCAAGTCTCTGAAGAAAGAAATTATAGAAGATCTCAGAAGATGGAAATATCTCCCATGCTCATGGATTGGCAGGATCAACATTGTAAAAATGGCTATCTTGCCAAAAGCAATCTACAGATTCAATGCAATCCCCATAAAATTCCAACTCAATTCTTCAACGAATTAGAAAGTGCAATCTGCAAATTCATCTGGAATAACAAAAAACCTAGGATAGCAAAACCTCTTCTCAAGGATAAAAGAACCTCTGGTGGAATCGCTATGCTGGACCTAAAGCTTTACTACAGAGCAATTGTGATAAAAACTGCGTGGTACTGGTATAGCGACAGACAAATAGACCAATGGAATAGAATTGAAGACCCAGAAATGAACCCACACACCTATAGTCACTTGATCTTCGACAAGGTATCTAAAAACATCCAGTGGAAGAAAGTCAGCATTTTCAACAAATCGTGCTGGCACAACTGGTTGTTAACATGTAAAAGAATGCGAATCGATCCATTCCTATCTCCTTGTACTAAGGTCAAGTCTAAGTGGATCAAGGAACTTCACATAAAACCAGAGACACTGAAACTTATAGAGGAGAAAGTGGGGAAAAGCCTTGAAGATATGGGGACAGGGGAAATATTCTTGAATAAAACAGTAATGGCTTGTGCTGTAAGATCGAGAATTGACAAGTGGGACCTCATGAAACTGCAAAGCTTCTGCAAGGCAAAAGACACCATCAATAAGACAAAAAAACCACCAACAGATTGGGAAAGGATCTTTACCTATCCTAAATCAGATAAGGGACTAATATCCAATATATATAAAGAACTCAAGAAGGTGGACTCCAGAAAGTCAAATAACCCCATTAAAAAATGGGGCTCAGAACTGAACAAAGAATTCTCACCTGAGGAATACCGAATGGCAGAGAAGCACCTGAAAAAATGTTCAACATCCTTAATCATCAGGGAAATGCAAATCAAAACAACCCTGAGATTCCACCTCACACCAGTCAGAATGGCTAAGATAAAAAAATTCAGGTGACAGCAGATGCTGGCGAGGATGTGGAGAAAGAGGAACACTCCTCCATTGTTGGTGGGATTGCAAGCTTGTACAACCACTCTGGAAATCAGTCTGGCGGTTCCTCAGAAAATTGGACATAGTACTACTGGAGGATCCAGCAATATCTCTCCTGGGCATATATCCAGAAGATGTCCCAACCGGTAAGAAGGACACATGCTCCACTATGTTCATAGCAGCCCTATTTATAATAGCCAGAAGCTGGAAAGAACCCAGATGTCCCTCAACAGAGGAATGGATACAGAAATTATGGTACATTTACACAATGGAGTACTACTCAGCTATTAAAAAGAATGAATTTATGAAATTCCTAGCCAAATGGATGGACCTGGAGGGCATCATCTTGTGTGAGGTAACACAATCACAAAGGATCTCACACAATATGTATTCACTGATAAGTGGATATTAGCCCAAAACTTAGGATACCCAAGATATAAGATACAATTTGCTAAACGCATGAAACTCAAGAAGAATGAAGACCAAAGTGTGGACACTGTGCCCCTTCTTAGAATTGGGAACAAAACACCCAATGAAGGAGTTATAGAGACAAAGTTTCGAGCTGTGATGAAAGGATGGACCATCTAGAGACTGCCGTATCCAGGGATCCATCCCATAATCAGCTTCTAAACGCTGACACCATTGAATACACTAGCAAGATTTTGCTGAAAGGACCCAAATATAGCTGTCTCTTGTGAGATGATGCTGGGGCCTAGCAAACACCAGAGCGGATGCTCACAGTCAGCTATTGGATGTATCACAGGGCTCCCAATGCAGAAGCTAGAGAAAGTACCCAAGGAGCTAAAGGGATCTGCAACCCTATATTTGGAACAACATGATGAACTAACCAGTACCCTGGAGCTCTAGTCTTTAGCTGCATATGTATCGAAAGATGGCCTAGTCGGCCATCACTGGAAAGAGAGGCCCATTGGACTTGCAAACTTTATATGCCCCAATATAGGGGAATGCCAGGGCCAAAAGAATGGGAATGGGTGGGTAGGGAAGTGGGGGGCACTATGGGGGTCTTTTGGGATAGCATTGGAAATGTAATTGAGGAAAATATGTAATAAAAAATATTAAAAAGAATTAACTTCCATCTGTCACCTGTAGTTCCTGCAAAATTATCATTCTTTCTTCCACAATCACATATATTATTTAATATCCAATAATCCATTAAGTTGAGTTAGGACTGACCAAATGTGAAAGAATTTGGCACTAATATATGTAGAAAAAAACCCCAATATATGTGGAAATAAATACTCAATAAAGAATCATTCTTTGCTAAAAAAAAAATAAAATAAAATTTTGTGCTTTCTATTGTCTTACAGGGAGCCTGGCCAACAAATACCATTAAGTTTCAAAAACTACGTTTTAGTTTTAAAGTTATAATATAATAATATCATTTTCCTCATTTCTTTCCTCCCACCAAATCTTCCTATGTATTGTCCGTTGCTCTCTTTCAAAGCCACAGCCTCTTTAAAATTAATTATTACTGGGTATATTTTTAAAAGAACAAATAGAGCAATATTTAAGTAGACATGAAGACAAGCTTTAAGGTTTTTATAAGGAAAGTGAATATTGTGCTGGTATAGTAAGAGATGAACCAGCCAGGAATACAGAGTACAAAATTGAAGGTAAAGCTATAATTATATAAGAAGACACTGAAAAATAGTGAAAAGAAGAGAGCTGGGATTTGTTTTGGTTGTCTGGCTTTGTTGTTTTTAGTTTTGGGTTTTTTTTTTTTTTTTTTTCATGACTCGTCATGCTAGTGCATGAAGAATGAGGAAAGCCTAATTCTCATTTTACTGTGCACAGGTGGTTTGAATGAACTAACTTAAAACAATAACTTTCGTAAAAGAAAATTGTGTAGGATATCTTTATAAGCTCATTGAAACATTCATCTTTGCAAGATTTGGAACATACATACAATATTTTAAAAGACATACTTTACTACATCCTAGTTAAAAATGTTTGGTTGACTAACTTTTCTGTATAAATGATACATTGTTTTCACTATACCAATCAGAGTAATATCCAGCATTTATGAGAAACCCTGGGTAAAATATATGATAGAATGCCAGTGAGATGAAGAAATACTATGAAAGGGACCAGTTCGCTGGATGGTTGCACAGACGCTGGTAGATGTAAAGACATGCACAAGTAATTAACAACCATAGAAATGCAAATTACTTACTAGAATCATACAAGTCAAATGACTTGTCTTAAGATTGATGTTCAATAATACAGAGAAAAAAAAAAAACCTCAACAGTTTTCTGTTATTATACATAGTATCTCCATGCTTCTCAATGTTCTGGCTCCTAGCTCGTGAAATGAAGACTATGTTCCCTGTGACTAAGCACTTTCTTTCTTGGATATCTAGATATGTGCCTGTGGCTATGTGTGTGCCTATGTAAACATTTATAAGTTTATGTGCCAGTATTCAATGTATCTTATATATAAGCCAAATTATATCCAAGCACTTTGGAGCTTAGAAATACAATATTTAAAACAGACAGTTTGAACTAAGACAATAATATTTACTATGTGAAGATAATTACACATTGGAAGTAATACCTAGATACAATTGTCCTTTTTTATTTTTATTTTATTATTTTTTTATCAAGATGGAGGAAGTGGAATGGGGTGAGGAAACACTGGACTAGTACAAGAACTAGCAGAAAGGAGCACACCAGGTGCTAGGAGGCGCTGTTAATGGGGACAATTACTGCTATAGATCAGATCCAAAACCGGAAACAGAAAATGGAAATCCTAATTCATGTAAATGTTGGTGATGGATGTAAATTTCATGATACATGGCAGGCATAGAAATGTCAACTCTCCTAGAAAATTACCATATAATGCATATTTCATGTAAATCTGAGCATTCACAATGACGATCTTGTTAATTTCCAGCATTGTCTTAGGCAGAAGAAGGAGATTTTCAATTTGATCACTGTGTGAACCTTATTTGAATTGCCTTTGCTCACCACCACCTGTGTGTTTTGAATAACCCAAGGACAGGAATTTTCCTGACTTGAGCCTGGTGAAGATTTAGCAGTTTGTTTTGTTGTTATTTCTTTTGTTCAGTAAGTGCTAATATTGTTTATGAAGATGAAATGTAATGGGATAAAAAAACCTCTAAGGTTAGAAAATTTTTATTAGATTAGTGTTTAGAGAACAGAAAGAGACATTTCTGTTTTATCAAGAGTATAAGGAACAATTGGCTTTAATAGTACAAGCCACACATTAAGTCTATCTTATATTTATGCAAAGCAATTTCTAAGGTTCCCTTAAACAGTTTTGTGTGTGCTATTGCATATTTCAAGTTTGCCTTTATTCAATTTCCTCCACTTTTAGTGGCTAAGTATACCATTAATGTAAAAGAGAGGAAATGAGACCAGAACCTATAAACCTCTAAATAAAATCTTAATGTGTTTTCCTGTTTTTGAAGTAATGTCTATCAGAAGCAAGGCAAAACCATTCAATATGAGGACTTTAGTCAGACACCTTCTCACTTCATGAAATGACAGAGTTCAGTTTGTGCCCTCACTTAAGTTTTATGGGTAAAATGAGCCCTGCTGTAAATGTATTCCTAGATGAGTGGAATATTGAAAGTGATCTTAAATTTTCTCTAGCTCCAGTACCCAGATGAAACTATGGGAATTGTATACACTTGTGTGAAGGTAAGAACAATTTGTGTCATTCTTTCTTCACACTTTGAAGCATTCATAACAATCTGACATCTCAATGCTCGGCTAAAAATAACATTCTTTCCTATAGAAATGGCTTTTCTTATTTCGCATGGTCCTATAGATTTATTAAAATTAAGTGGAGGAGTTTACCATTCCCAATTTCACTGTGATAGGCACTCAAGTACCTCACTTGTTTTGCAAATGAAGCTTAGCTGTCAATTTATTTTAGGTATGCATTTTGTGGAGCACAGGGTTAGGATTTTTTTTTAAACCACAATCTGAGAATCTGTGTCTTTATAGTGGCTTTTAAAATTAATTTAGGGCTATTAGGAAAATGGATATGCTTTGTCTGGATTTACTTTGTGCCTTTATGCTTTCTGTCATTTCCTTTTATTTGCCTTCATTTCATCTATTGATTTGAAGCATGAATATTCATTATTTTTCTTTGTAAGTGGTTGTCTTCAATTATTTGGTGGGGAGGAAGTATCTATTCTTTTATGAAAACAACTTTCAAATCTTCCATACATCTCAATTATTATATTGCTTTGATTTGTATTTATGCCTTGAGTATTGCTACAGAATTGTATTATTGATGCCATTATATGCCTAATTTGTGGTTTTATTTTTAGTTTTCAATGTTTTTCAACCAAAGTTACACTTTTAAAAAGACAACTTATTTCAAGAATTAGTTTGTTGTTCATGTTCATGAACTTATATTATCTGTTAATAACTAATTCTCTGCTAAAGTCCTTATTTAATTGATCAGAATTCAAATATAATTCTTGTTCTTACTCAAAATTGTTTTCTTAGATTGCAACTTGTTAAATTATGGTCATATCTATTCATGTGCTACAGAATCATGATATGTCCTGGTCTGGTTCTTCCCTGCCCAGTGGTTTCACAAAGCAATGTTCTACTACCTCAGCAGCTTCTCTTATACCTAAGTACGTGCCTCCAACTTAGGAAGGACTCAATGGACATGAGCCTGATCTTCTGAGAACTCTAACATTCTTTTGTATTGTGAACTAAAACCTAACAAAGATTGTCTCTTTAAAATTGACACAAGTAAAAATGAGCAGCAGTTATCATTAAGGTTGGTCAAGTTAGAGGCTGGGGCAACAGATGAATGACCTATAATTGAGTCAGATTAACAAGGCAGGCAAGTTAAAGTCACAGTAGCAACTTCAAAAAATGTATTTACAAGTAACAGGTTCCCCTGGGGGTTTTGAAAGTAGTCTCTTGGACAACAGTGTATTTCTCACTGTGTCTCAGAACTAGTGCACATTAGTGGACAGCATGTAGTATCTGGAGAGGAAAATGCTGAGTCAGAAGATAAAGACAAGATAGGTATAAAGCTCCTAAGAACGTCTGGAAATTAATCAGCATCTACTTGAGAATTGTGTCCAGCTTTGATTAGGCTCTTGATTTCCTTCCTGTAGAGTTACATTTATTCCTTGCATAACACTTGATGTCACCCTTGACAAATATGTGAATTGCAAACACTCGCTTTCAGTTCTATGATATTCTCTTCTCTCTGTTGTTCTCTATTGGGTATAGAGGCTTATCATTTTCATTCAGTCCAGTTTTCCTACTTTCTTTGTTGTTTCTGTGCTTCTAAGATTAAACCTAAGGGAAAAGAGTCATTGCTAGGAAGTGGACGAGCCAATAAATCTGCCAATTTCCATTTCCCTTAAGTTTAAACATTGCTACAAGGTCTTTATGTATAAAGAAACATAAACACATCATATTTGAAATTTTTGATTTGTTTTGAAATTTCTCTTCCCTTGAAGAAAAGGAAGGAGAAGTAGGACAAATAGGGAAGGAGAAATTTTTTGGAAGAACATGTGAGATTTGGAGAAGAGAAATAGAAGTTCATGTCTAGATCCCATTGGTCACATACCTATTGTCTATTGGACTTTGGAAAGAGTATACAGTGAGTGAAAGAGAAGTCCCTGAGTCTCAGACTAAGAGTAAGTCTCCCATTATCTGAGCACAGCCACTATTGAATACTAGGCAAAAACTGAAATTAAGGGGTAACTTCATTTCTAGTTTGCTATTATTCAAGCATGTACTTTTGTAGTGGATGATCTTGCTTGAATCAATTTTGTGAATGTCCAAAGGTTTTGATCAATTTAGAAAGAGCCTTCTGATTTATTGATAACATGGTTTTTGAAAGAAAGTCAAAAGGAAACCTATGGAATATGCCCAGACAAGTCCACTACAGGCCCTTCCTCTCATTGGGATTTATTTTCTGTCTTCTGTGAAACAGCCTTGGAAGACAAGTCATGCAATCACAGACTAGTGATTAGCTCTTTGCGTTGGGAGGCTGAGGGAATGTGCCCCTCATTCAGCCTTGCTTTTCCTAATTAAAAGTAGTTAATAACTCTTTTATTGAAACTAGATTAAATTCTTATTTGGGAAACTTAATTTAAAGTATGACCTGTCAGCTAGGTGGCACTTCTATCCCAGTCTCATCTTTACACAAATTGAAGGAGAGTGAATTGCGTTTTAATATACGTGGCAAGGACAGCGGGAACAGGAGAATTACAAAGTATGGGATCAAACAAAGTGGTAGGTCGCTTTCACGTGGCTTGAACAGAAATCGCAGAGGATGAACTTGGTACAGTGCGCTGGTACTTTACTGTGGCTCTGCTGTTCTAAAAATGTTGCTGTGGAACCCCTAGGCCAATAACTTTTTATTCTAAACTGCTGAACAGGCACCTCCTCCTGCACACCTGCTTTTAGCAGCACCCATCTGGCTTTAATCCTTCCCTCCAGACTCAATAAAGGGATGCTTGGGGTTCACAGGATCTGGCCCTGACTTAAAATTCTCCTTCCTCCAGAATACTTTTAGCTCTGCTTCTAAAGGGATCTTCCAAACTGCAGCAATGTGAATCATAAACTCTCTGATATCCTGAGTTCTCCCTTGTAAAAATATCATCTAGAACAATGTTTCTGAGTTAAGAAGGCAGGGTGGGGCAATTAAGCTTTGATATTAGGCTATCAAGAAGGCAGAGACCCTACCGAGGGATTACTGTGATCTTGGAGACCCTGAGTGCAACCAGAAAAATATGCTGACCCCAATTTTGTCTGTACAGAATTCCTGTAAAAAAATGTGAACAAACCTTTTCTTTGTGTGAGGGGATTGGGAAATAATGAGATGAATAAAATCTGCCCAAGACATTGCATTAGCTCATGCTTGAGTGAAGAACAGGCCTGAAAACTACTGGTTTTCTTTCTTTTGAAAATGTTTTATTGTTTTCTGTGAATTAAATGCTAACCCACAGTAATAGTTACACCTTTACAGATTGTTCACAAAACTTATTGCTGCTCATAATTTTTAAAAAGTGCATTAATTTAAGGTTTATATGGTGTATGGGTATGAGCACTTCCACTAATGCTCGCTCGAACAGATGCATGTGAATATGTGTGCAGGAGGATGAGAAGGCAGGGCAAAGGGTATCTTTCTTTATTACTCTTTCATCTTTTCATTTTCATAACAAGGCCTTTCGCTGAACACAAAGCCCACTGATTGGCTGATGAAGGAGCTCATAGGCTCCATTTGTCTTCAGTCTCCACCTCCCTGACCTTTACTCCCATCTAATCATTAAAGCTACAAAACACTATCTACCATGTGGGGCTTTTAGTTAACTACGGATCTGAATTCAGCCTCATGGTTGCAAGACTGAAACTTTGCTGACGGAGACATCTCTCAGCCCCTGTTCACAGAATACATATGAACTGGTCTTTTATTCTTGTGAACATATATTCTGAAAACAAGTATATGTTTCCATTAAAGATACAAATAGATAAAGTCAAATTTTACCCTTACACATTTTCCCTTCCCAGAGTTATTTAGGTTTTGTTTGTTTTATTTTGTTTTGTTTTAATTCTCCTGTGCCTAATACCAAACAGACTTCTTGGGAATTCCTATTTTTGTTTGTTATTATAAATAACTTACTCTACCCCTCATCTGCTCTTATTGTTCTTTTGCTGAGTGAGAACTCCTTTTCCTTTCCCAAGAACATTCTGAATGTTCCTAATTTTGTTTTATATTTTCTCTAACACATGAACAAGTGTTCATATAAATTATCAGTCTATTGAGACTAATTACCTGGATAGGTATATTATCAAATTTACTCGGTTATTTCTTATCTTTCCTAGGCACAAACTTTTTTTTTCTATAGTGATTGACAGTGAAAAATCAAAGTATTTGTTAAGCCTACACATTATTCCCTAAGCGCATTTGTTATATGTAAATAAATGCCTAGGTTTTATAATATACTTAATGATGATATTGTTTTCTGGCTTATATGTTTCTTTGTCAAGAGTTTGCTACTATAGTGATCAAGCAAGTTGGGATAACTAAGAATTAATCAAATCCTGTATGTATAACATAAATACATTTATCTTTGATATATTCTCTTAGTGTAATTCATTTAATATCTAAACATGTCAATTAGTGTTTTATTAAATCATTTAAACTATTTGAGAAACTAGGTGCTGGTGACAATTTTTATCCATTACTCAGTATTGTTTCTGTTGCTCCTATATCATCCTATAATTTATGTTCATTTTCTAATTAACATTCCTGACTTAATATTTGCTATTTTCAGAACTGTTTATAATTATGGGACCTGAAAATGGTAATTTTCACCAGTGACAATCTTTGTCCTTGATGACTTGGAGGCATTTGGTGGTCAGTGTTTGGAATTGTGCCTGACAACTCCTAGGTGTCAGTAGATGGAGACTTCATTCTATATTTAGGTTGTTGTTAACTTAAAAAGCATTAGTTTGAAGAAATATATATTTCAAAAGGAGGTGTGCAAATGGACAACATATGGCTGACAATTGTTCATCATTACTAATCAGGCGAGTGACAATTAAAGCCACAGTGAAGCATCTCCTCATGTCTCTAAGAGAAAGACAGCCAGCATTGCTGAGGTATGCAGAAAGGGGAACCCTGTCCCTACTGAAGGAGTGGACATTCATATAACTATAAAAGACACTGTGGTTGATGTTCATTTCCAGGTATACATCTAAGATATTCTACAGCCATATTCCAAAGAGATACCTGCATTATCATGTTCACTGAATTATCTTTAAAATCCACAAGAAATTAGGAACAGATTTAATTAGAAACATAAAGGGAATATGGTATACAACAATACGTATATAACAAAATACATTTTTTTTCTTAATAAGGACTGAAGTGTTTATTGTCATTTAAAACAATATAAGTGAATTTGGGAACATTGTATCGAGTAAATAAACTAGCCACAGAAAATCCAATAGTACTCTATCTCTCTAAATCAAATCTAGAAACACTGAACTAATAAAAGTGAAGAAGAGAGCTAAGGCTACCTAGGGATAGAGGAGAATCTTGGGGGAAGAAAGAGGAGTTAAAGCAAAGTTTCAGTGAGAAATAAGCTTCATGATTTCTATGTCATTTTTTTAAACATAAAGTGGTGATCATAGCAAACAATAATGCTTTGTATATTTTAAATTATCAAATGGATTTAAGATGTCTTTTTACTGAAATAAATAGATATTTTTTCACCACACAAAAATAAGCATCAGATTTAAGATTTGTTCTATACCCTGAGTTAATCATTTCACATTATAAATATAAATTATAACTCACACATCTGCTCAGTTTTCATTTTTAAACTTTGAAAATTAAGAATAAATTAACTACAGTTCTACAACTACATTTGATGTCTGGCAAATTGAATGTAAGTAAACACGAGGAAACGTGGACAGTACGGTCATGGCGAAAATTCCAAGAAAGTATCAATAATAATAATAATAATAATGCACAAATTTATGTAAGAAGAAAAAAATCAATACACACACAGACACACAGACACACACCCACACACACACAAACACACATCTGTACCTGTATTCAGCTGGTATTACAGTTGCACTTATGGCAGAGTCACAGAAATGCAAAAATTATTTGCAAGCAAGTGCAGTGGTTGGTTGGCTATATATTAGAATGGTTTTCTTTCTCAGGGTCAGTCAGACCTCAGGCTTCCTCTGAACTGGGTTGTGTACGCCAAGTTACTCATAACTACTACTGACCTTCTGCCCATGTTTATCTGCTGAATTATTAAAGAAAATGATATTAGCACAGAAGAGCCAGGAAAACATGGCAGCTGATAAATCTTAGGCTGTGTAACACTGTTTCTCTCCTGATATGAGTCTCGTAACCTCTCAGATGCCATCCAGTAACACCTGGACCTTGACCTGGCTTTTCAGTGAGCAGTGATGAATTTACACTGCCCCGTCAAAGTCTCCTGCAGCTTCCTCTGTAACTGACAGCACATGCTTCACAGCTACTGATTTGGGTTAGGGGTGAAGCCCGTGGCCTTGGAGCACAGCCAAAGTAAATGGTCCACTCAGGACCAGTCAGCAGGCCTCATTATCACTCTGATTTGATAAACTGAGCTGCCAAGTCACAGAAGCACTGATGTCTACTGAAATAGTGCAGAGGCAGTATTTGATTTACTTCTTTGTGGCATTTGAGAGTTCCAAGTACCTGGAGTAGACTCTCTGTGACACTCTCCCTTCCCCAGTCCAGGGCTGTGGTTTTTCTGTGTATGGTACATTTGAATCAGACAAAACTTTTCCAATGTCATTCAGACTGATTCAAATTGTATCCACGAAGGGTTTCATTCAGCTATCTACAGAACTGGACATCTGTCTAGAGACAGAATGTACCTCTGAGCTTGATTTGTGACTGGCATGGCTTCCATTTGGGACTTATGTGGGATAGTAGGAGGTGAACCGTTCTATGTACATAAATATGCCTTACTATAGGAGGCAGTGGGGTCCAGCTGATTGTTTTTCCTGAAAATCCAGCTGAGGACAGGAAGGGGGGAGATGATGACTCCGAGGTACAGAAGAAACAAAAGCTAAGTATACTAGAAAGAGCAAATTCTCTGTAGAGACAAAGTCACAATGTAATGGAGTCTTCTAATCAAAATCCTGTTATCTATAAGAAATTACTGTGCAGGAATGTGCAGTTATAGGGACAATACCAAGAAAACAACAAATGTCCATGGACTGAGTTTGTCAAAGTTAGTGTCATGACATAAGCCAGTCAAGATAGTAATTATAATTTGTTTCATAACGATTCCCTGGAACTTTGGATATTCATCCTTCTTTCTTTACTTTCCTTCTTTCCTGCCTTCCTTCTTTCTTTCATTTGTTCTCTGTTTGTTCCTATTGTTTTTTGTTCATTTTGAGATAAAACTTATGAAATTCAGCCTGGCTTCAAAATCATTGCCTATAATGTAAGCTGGCTTCAAACCCATGCTCTGCCAGCTTACACCTGCCAAGGGCTATGATTACAGGCACATGGAACACAGCCAATACTAATCAATATTTCTTTTTTCTTCTTCTACTTTTTATTTAAAAATTGGTACAATATATTCTAATAATGATTTCTTTTCCACTAATTTTTCCCAGATCCTCCCCAGCTCCCAACTCACTCAACTCCATTACCTTTATTTCTTTCTCTTGCTAGGACACAAACAGGAAAAAAAATGTATATGTGTGTCTGTGTGTGTGTGTGTCTTTGTGTGTGTATCTGTGTGTGTGTGTGTGTGTGTGTGTGTGTGTGTGTGTGTGTGTGTGAGAGAGAGAGAGAGAGAGATTCTATAAGAATACAAAATCAGAAACCATAATATGAAACCAAAAGACCAGTGAGACCAAAGTAATGTAATATGAGAGTAAAGTCTACAAAAATACCATTAATTTTATTTTGTGTTGGCCATCTACTGTTGGGTTTGGGACATATGCTTATGTGTGGTTAATATACCCAGTGAGATTCCATTAGAGATAACTAATTTTGCCTCTATGAGGGTGCTCCTCAACCCACTCCAACACCTATTCCAACCTTACCTCTCCAGCTTCCCCTTACGCTGGGGCATCAAACCTCCATAGGACCAAGGGCCTCCCCTTCCATTGACTGCTGACAAGGCCATCCTCTGCTACATAAGTATCTGGAGCCATGGATCCCTCCCTGTACATTCCTTGGTTGGTGGTCTAGTCCCTGGGAGCTCTGAGTGGTCCAGCCAGTGGACATGGTTCTTTCTCCATGGGTTGCTCCTCTAACCGTTCTCCCCACTCCTCTATTGGGGTGCCAAAGCTCAGCCTGATGGTTGGCTGTGAGCATCCATATCTGCATTGGTCAGGTGCTGGAGGAACCTTCCAGAGATCAGCCATACCAGATTCCTATCAGCAAGCACTTCTTGGCAACAGGAATAGTGTTGGGGTTTGGTGTCTGCAGACAGGATAGATCCCCAGATGGGGCAGTCGCTGGATGGTCCTTCCTTCAGTCTCTGCTCCAGTTTTTGTCCTTGTCTTTCCTTTGTACAAGAACATTGCTGGGTTAAAAACTTAGAGATGGGTGGGTGACACCATCCCTAAACGGGGGGGTGGGGTGGGGGTGGGGGTGGTGCTGTGCCTATTTACTGGAGGTGGTCTCTACAGGCTCTATCTTCCATTTACTGTGCATATTGGCTAAAGTCATCCTCTTGGGCCCTGGGAGCTTCTAGCTTCCTTGGCATCTGGGACCCTACAGTAGCTACCCCTTCATCCCCAACTGCTACACATTTTTATTCGATTTCCTGACCCTCTGTACCTCTCTACAGTAAACTCCAATACCTGATCCTACCACCTATTTTTCCTTCCCTCTCCTCTCTCCCTCCAAGGTCCCCCTTCTAGATTTCCAGAGTGGTTGTACCAGCTTGCAATCCCACCAGAAATGAAGGAATGTTCCTCTTTCTCCACATCCTCCTCAACACCTGCTGTCACCTGAGTCTTTGATCTTAGCCATTCTGACTGGTGTGAAGTGAATTCTCAGGGTCATTTTGATTTGCATTTCCCTGATGACTAAGTATATTGAACATTTCTTTAAGTGCTTCTTAGCCATTAGAGATTTTTCAGTTGATAATTCTCAGTTTAGCACTGTACTCCATTTTTTATTAGGATTTCTTGGTTCTCTGGAGTCTACATTGTACATTTGGATATTAGCCCTTTATCAGGTATATTCTCCTTAGCCTTCTAAAATATAACTATATTTAGCTTTCTTTTCATGCTAAGGTCAGATTTCCCTCCACTTCTCCAGTCTACCCCTTTCCACCTTCCCTCTTCCTCCCTCTACCACATAATCCACTCTTCCTCCATTTCTCTTCAGAAAGGTGCAGACCTCCCATGGATATTAACCAAATATTGCATATCAAGTTAGAGTAAGACTAGGCACCTTCCTTCAGGTGACCTGAAGGAAGGACTAGGCATCTCAATAGGAAGAAAGGGTCCCTAACAACAGGCAAAAGAGTGAGAGACAGCCTTGCTCCCACATTTAGGAGTCCCACAGGAATACCACTCTACATGACTCTAATGTATGTTTTCAGGCATTAAGATCAGGCCTATGCAGGCTCTCTGGTTGTTTGTTCATTCTCTGTGAGTCCTATAAGCCCAGGTTGGTTGCCTCTGTAGGTTTTCTTGTGCTGTCCTTGACTGTACTGCCTCCTAGAATTCTTCTTTCCCTTTTCTGAAGATTCTCCAAGCTCTGCCTAATGATTGGCTGTGGGTCTCTGCATCTGTTTCCATCGATTGCTGGGCCTATTTGATGACAATTGGGCAAAGCACCAATCAATGAGTATAAAAGAATATCGTTAATAATATTATCCTAGGCCTCAAGGATAAGTAACCTCAGATTTCTGGCCCTCCAGGCATTTTCAGAGATAGTCTCTCCCTTATGGCTTGGGTCTCAAGCTAAGCTTATCATTTGTTGTTCACTTCAACAATTTCTTTTTTTTTTTTTTTTTAATATTTTTATTACATATTTTCCTCAATTACGTTTCCAATGCTATCCCAAAAGTCCCCCATAGCGCCCCCCCACTTCCCTACCCACCCATTCCCATTCTTTTGGCCCTGGCATTCCCCTATATTGGGGCATATAAAGTTTGCAAGTCCAATGGGCCTCTCTTTCCATTGATGGCTGACTAGGCCATCTTTCGATACATATGCAGCTAGAGACAAGAGCTCCGGGGTTCTAGTTAGTACATCATGTTGTTCCAACAATAGGGTTGCAGATCCCTTTAGCTCCTTGGGTACTTACTCTAGCTTCTCCATTGGGAGCCCTGTGATACATCCAATAGCTGACTGTGAACATCCACTCCTGTGTTTGCTAGGCCCCAGCATCGTCTCACAAGAGACAGCTATATTTGGGTCCTTTCAGCAAAATCTTGCTAGTGTATGCAATGGTGTCAGCGTTTAGAAGTTGATTATGGGATGGATCCCTGGGTACGGCAGTCTCTAAATGGTCCATCCTTTCATCACCGCTACGAACTTTGTCTCTGTAACTCCTTCCCTGGGTGTTTTGTTCCCAATTCTGAGAAGGTGCACAGTGTCCACACTTTGGTCTTCATTCTTCTTGAGTTTCATGCGTTTAGCAAATTGTATCTTAAATCTTGGGTATCCTAAGTTTTGGGCTAATATCCACTTATCAGTGAATACATATTGTGTGAGTTCTTTTGTGATTGTGTTACTTCACTCAAGATTAGCCCAAAACTTAGGATACCCAAGATTTAAGATACAATTTGCTAAACGCATGAAACTTCAACAATTTCTATGACACCTTTACGTCAGAAGATCTTGTAGGCAGGATGAATTACAGGTCAAAGATTTTGTGGTTGGATTAATGTCCCAATTCTTCCACTGGAAGTTTTCCCTAGTTACAGGTTATGGTTAGTTCAGGCTTCTTGTTCCCTAATTTTAGGAGTCTTAGCTAGGGTCACCCTCATAGATTCCTGGATGTTTCCATTGCACCTAATTTCTAGGTCATTCCAGCTATGACCCCTATTCCGATTGTCTCTGGCAGTACTGTCTGCCTCTCCTCCTCCACACCTGTCCTCTCCTTTTCCCTTACCTACTCCTTTCCCAGATAACTCCCATGTTTCCTTTCCTGAATATGTCTAGGTTTACTTCCAGTTGACAAAAACCACTAGGAAATAAATATCATCATTTATTGGTTCTAAAAGAGAAAATGGGATACAGAGCTAAATAAAGAATTCTCAAGTGAGGATTAGCAAATGGCCCAGAAGCACCTAAAGAAAATTTCAACATCATTAGTCATCAGGGAAATGCAAATTGAAACAACCCTGAGATTCTACCTCATACCAGTCAGAATGGCTAAGTTCAAAAACTCAAGTGACAGCAGATGCTGAAGGATGTGGAGAAAGAATACTCCTCTATTTTTGGTGGGATTGCAAGCTGGTACAATCACTCTGGAAATCTATCTGATGGTTCCTGAGAAATTGCAAATAGTTCTACCTGAAGACCCAGCTATACCACTACTGGGCATATACCCAAAAGATGCTTCAACATTTAACATAGACACATGCTTCATTATGTTCATAGCAGCCTTATTTATGATAACCAGAATCTGGAAACAAACCACATATCCCTCAACAGAAAAATGGATACAGAAAATATGGTACATTTACACAATGGATACTCAGCTATTAAAAACAATGACTTTGTGAAATTCTTAGGCAAATGGATGGAACTAGAAAATATTATCCTGAGTGAGGTAACACAGACACAAAATAACACACATGGTATGCCCTCACTGATAAGTGGATATTAGCTCTAAAGCACAGAATACCCAAGATACAATAAACAGAGGACATGAAGCTCAAGAAGAAGAAAGACCAAAGTGTGGATGCTTTGGTTCTTCTTAGAAGGGGGAACAAAATACTCACAGGAGGAAATACAGAGACAAAATTAGGAGCAGAGATTGAAGGAAAGACTGTCCATAGACTGCCCCACCTGGGGATCCATCCCATATACTGACACCAAACCCAGACACTATTGCAGATGCCAAGAAGTGCAAGCTGACAGAAGCCTGATATAGCTGTCTCCTGAGAGGCTGTGCCAGAGCCTGACCAATACAGTCAGACCAATAGCAGCCATCCATTGGACTGAGCATGGGATCCCCAGTGGAAGAGTTAGAAAAAAGGCTGAAGGAGCTGAAGGGGTTTGCATTCCCATAGGAAGAAAAACAATATTATCCAATCAGATCCCACAGAGCTCCCAGGAAATAAACCACCAACCAAAGAGTACATGCTAGAGTGACCCATGGCTCTAGCTGCATTAATGGGAGGAGATGCTTTTGGTCCTGTAAAGGCTCCATGCTGCATTCTAGAGGAATGCCAGGGTGGTGAGTTAGGAATCAGTGGGTGGGTAGGGGAGCATCCTCATAGAAGCAGGGTGTGGGGGATGGGATAGGGAGTTTCTGGAGGCAATTCTGGGAAAAGGGTTAACATTTCAAATGTAAATAAATGTAAAATAGCCAATACAAGAAAAGAGAAATAAGAAACATCTGATCAAAGAAAATGTTTATTTGTGGGTATTTACAGGGATATTAGAGAAGTATCAGGTTTTAGATATTTGGAATTTGGGGCTCAGTTTCAAACACTAGAAATATTTGGAGCTCCTCAGGCTTCAGTCAATTTGCACTCTGCATGAAGTAGATTATGTGATTTAGAGAAAGTCCTGAATATTGGACCTGGAAAATAACTTGGTGGACATTATAAAATAATCCAATACAGGCACGGAAGGGTCCAGGGCAACATTAAAAAAGCAAAGGATATTTTTTTTTATCATGGGCTCCTTCAGTATGATTCCAATCTGCTTTTCCTTACATAATACATATGAATTTCCAATAATTTATCATGCATTCTATATCCTGCATTTCCCTTCGGCTTATCCTTTCTTTGTGTCAGTCTCTACTTGTTCAAGACCAATTATTTCTCTCTCTCTCTCTCTCTCTCTCTCTCTCTCTATATATATATATATATATATATATATATATATATACTTAGTTTCCATAATTTTAGGGTATATATTAGCTTTTATATTACTTTCTTAATAATTTAATCCTTCACTGGGATTGAGATAATTGACACCCCTAGTAATATCGTTATTGTTAAACACATGTTGGTGGTAGTACCTGATCAGTAGCAATAAACACTACAGCGCTTTCTCCACAGTGGAATCAGCTGCTCTTCTTAAGCCAACTGGTAAGTGTTTACTTTTCCATTTCATTTGCCTGACTCCTAGCAGGAAAAATCCTTGGTAGGTAATTGTATCACAGTCTTCCCAGGAAAAGTTAGAGCTAGAAAAAGGAACCAAAATCCTCCTTTGGCTGTTGTTTGACAGTATTATCTAAGAGGTGATATTTTGTTTTCTTATGTGCACTAAGTTGCCATAAAGGTGAGACAGGAAATGTAAAAATGTGCCATGCTCCCTTCAAGACTAATGTTACCTTTATAAACATTTGCCATTGAGTCTTTTCTTTCAGACACAAAGCACATGCTAGAATATAATAAAAATAATAACATTTGTGAACAAATTCAGCTTTTACTTTGTGCATAATCAGGATTTACAATTATTATGCTAATTTAAAATGCTAATTTAACTTGCTAACATCTAAAATAATTGTTTGGAGATCTGTCTATGATCTCCATGTTCAGATACTTTTTACCATCTTATTGCTCTTTTCATTTTGGTTGCTAAAGGTAAAACATACTCCATTTCTACCAGCTGTAGCCCAAAACATAAGATAGTAGTCAGTTATTTACTGGTTGTTGTTGTTGGTGGTGGTGGTGTGTACTGTGTGTGTGTGTGTGTGAGAGAGAGAGAGAGAGAGAGAAAGAGAGAGAGAGAGAGAGAGAGAGAGAGAGAGAGAGAGAGAGAGAGAGAGAGCAGAGGGAGAGAGGCAGAGAGACAGGGAGACAAGGAGACAGGGAGACAGGGAGACAGGGAGAGAGAGACAGAGATAGAAAAAGAATCAGACACTGAGGGGCACAGGGGTTTGAAGAATAAATTCGACTTTATATACTTCCTTCTCCTTTGTTCTGGGTTCTATTTCTCAGTGTCTGGATGTGATTCATTATTTTCAATTGTTTGATGTGACATGTTTTAATGTCAAAAGTCTCTCCCCTCTTCCCCCCTCCCCCCCCCCCCCGCCCCCGGGTTCATCAAGTCATTCTGAGACTAGATATATCTTCTCCTACTGAGGCTAGAAAAAGCTGCCCATTTAGGGCCATGGGTTCCACAGGCAGGCAGGAAGGCAGGCAGGCAGGCAGGCTCAGGGACAGTTCCTGTTCCTGTTGTTTGGGAAACCTCCATGAAGACCAAGCAGCTCATCTGCTACATATGTACAGAGGACCTAGGTCTAGCCAGTCTTCACTATTTGGTTGGTGAGTCCATCTCTGGGAGGTCCCAAGGGTCTAGGTTAATTACCTCCATTGATCTTTCTGGGAAGTTTGTATCCTCTTCCTGTCTCTCAATCTTTCTCCTAATTTTTCCATAGGAATACTGGAGATCAATCTAATGTTTACGTGTGTTTCTATGGATCTCTTTCCATTGGCTGCTGCTTGGAACCGTTCAGAGGACTATTATCCTAAGTTTCTATCTGTAAGCATAACAAAATATTATTAACAGTGTTAAAAATTGCTTCTTACCCATGGGCTGGATCTCAATTTGGGCCAGTCATTGGTTGATCCTTCCATTAATTTCTGCTGTATCTTTGTCCCTGCACATCTTGTAGGCAGGACACATTTTGAGTCTAAGGTTTTGTGGGTGTGTTGCTACCTTTATCCTGCCACTGGGAGTTCTGCTTGGCTACATGAAGTGGTCATATCAGGAACACATCTGCTATGTTATGAATCCTATCTAGAGTGGCCCCCTTGGATTCACTGGGACCTTTCCCCATCCCAGGTCTCTTGTACCTTTTAGAGATTGGCTTCCAGCCAACCTCCCTCCTTTCTCTCCTGCTCTACCAACATTTGTTCACCCCACCATCACCCTGCTCCTCTCCCCATGCCCTTGTCTAACCAACTCCTTCTTTCCATCTATCTCCAATATCTATTTTGTTTTTCCTTCTGAGAACTATTCAAACATCCTTCTTTGTGCCCTCCTTGTTATTTGGTTCTTTGGTTTTGCTGATCATACCATGGTTATCTTGTACTTTGTTGCTAATATCTACTTATAAGTGAGTATATACCATGCAGGTCCTTTTGGGTCTGGGTTACTCAAATGATATTTTCTAGTTCCATCCATTTGTCTGTGAAAGTCACGATATCCTCGTTTTTAGTGTCTGAATAGTAGTCCATTGTATAAATATACCACATTTTCTGTATCCATTATTCAGTGGAGAGATATCTAGGCTGATCTGAGCTTCTGGCTATTACAAATAAAGCTGCTATGAATATAATTGAGCAAGTATCTTTGAACTCATTGTACAAGAGAAAACTTCCTGAACAAAATACCAATGGCTTAGGCACTAATGTCAAGATTTACTAAATGGGCCCCAAGAAACTGAAAAGCTTCAGTAAGTCAGCAGACACCATCATCAGAACAAAATGACACCCTACAGACTGGGAAAAGATCTTCACTAAGCCTACATCCAACAGAGGGCTAATATCCATAATTATATAAAGAAACCAAGAAGCTAGAAACCAACAATCTAAATAACCCAATTAAAAATGCAGTACAGAGTTAAACGGAAATCTCAACAGAGAAATCTAAATGGCAGAGACACAGTAAAGAAGTAGTCATTGTCCTTAGTCATCAGGGAAATGCAAATCAAAACAACTCTGAGATTCCACTTCACAGCAATCAGAAAAGCCAAGATCAAAATCTCAAAGGACAGCACATGTTGGTAAGGTTCTGGAGCAAGGGGATCACTCCTCCACTGCTGGAGGGAATGGAAACCTGTAAGAGCCTTCTGGAAATCAGTGTGGCAGTTTCTCAGAAGATTGGAAATAGTTCTACCTCAGGACCCATCTATACCACTTCTAGCATATACCCAAAAGGTGCCCCAACATCCCACAAGGACTCTTACCTATTTCTGACCTTTAAGTGGCTGTTCCCATTGTTTCTCTCTGCTGCCAGTGTTCTAGTCAAGTGTGATAATATGAACCCTGTCTTCCTGTTGCTTCATCCATCTTTTCTCCAAAAGTATGAAGACCACAGTAAGGTAAATCAGCCCACGTTTCTACTTTAGGCTGCTTCCCATTTAAACAACTTTCCCTTTCTTTTTTATGTTTTCTTTTCTTCATTTGAAAAATTTCCAATGTCACACAATTAGTGGTGTTTCTTTTCATTGCAATTTTAATTTCAGAAGCCCCAAAGTAATTTTCAGAGTCTTTATAACAATACATAAATCATCTCTAGTGTTATCAGATAATTTTGTGAAATTATTTAGTTTATATATCCTTAACGACGCTTTGTGGTCACCAATGTCATCCTTAGGCATTAAGAGCATAAATTAATGCCCTTCAAGCCATAAAAAGATATTGGCATTGGAATAGATCTTTACTTCAGAAACTGAAAGTTATCTGGTTTCCCCAGCTCAGAGGCTTGGCTCTCATCATTCCTTTCTTACACATATTCTCACATACATCTTGGCATCATCTCCATGTGCTTGCAACTGTGAAATCCCAGTTGTCATTCTCTTCGTGAGTAGATTAGATTTGGTACTTGGCAGTCAGTGTTTTAAAGTTCACTGCCACATATCTTGATGCATTTTAATTATATCCTGAATGTATAAGGAAGAACTGTTTCATTTTCATGAGAAACAATATATTGTCTGACCTCGGGTCAGATAAGAAAGAGTGAAAATCAGCTTATAGAGTACAAATAAACAATGTTTCATAGGCATAGAGAAAATTGTTTCCAAGGAAGAAAGCAGCCCGTGAAATGTGCTCTAAGTAGTTTACTAACTCAATTAAGCATGAGGTTCACTTTTTTAATATTCCAGGGTCTATTTGTAGTCTTAACTAACAAAATGAGATGCCATAAGCTTATATCTATCAGTCAAAGCATACAGAACATCACAGGCAGAGGTGACCCTGAGCTGGATGGAAAGTGGAGAGTCTGGGCTTTCTTTTTCCTTCCGCTGTAATGAAATCTGCAGGATAGCATTCCTCATGCCAATAACACAACCCTGCCTCCTTCCTAAGACCTTGGGAAGCATTGAAGACTCAGCCCAAGGGAATTTGGTTAAAAGTAGAAAGAAAATCTTTCTTTTGTTTTCTTTCCGTCTCCTATTTTTGAGATCCCTTTGGTCATGTTTTGTTTCACCCTATTCATTTTCTGCCTCTTCCATCTCTTTGATGCAGCCATGGAGCTGCAGGGATTCAGTACAATGGGCTAAGTGGCCTGAAAATCCCTGTGGTCAATTGTGCCATTTTATTAATTCAAGTCTGGAGAAGGAGAAAATAGTTCTAATCTTATTTCTATACAGACTTGGTGGTGCTAGTCTGTTTCAAACATTTAATGGTTAGAAAAGAGCACATTTTATAAATGCCCAGGTGTCAAGGAGCTCAAATAAGAGACATTGGTTCAGAGACATTTGGAGAAAATAACAGTTTTTGTTGTAGCCTTTTACAAGCATTCCTGCTTTAGCAATGGTATTAGTGGCAAGGACATTCCAAGAAATAGATTAATAATGACACAGCCTGAGTGCTTTCAAGAAAGCTTTCTGAATTAGTACAACTTAACAAATATTCTAAACATAAATACAAGCATGTGATTGACTCTATACATGTTAGTGCTTTTGAGAGGAGTGATACTCTCAAGTATGAGGTTAAAGGCAAAGACATTTCTTATTATATCACTTAAGGAGCTAAAGGGGTATGCAACCCTATAGGAGGAACAACAATATGAACTAACCAGTACTCCTCCCCAGAGTTTGTGCCTCTAGTTGCATAGGTAGCAGAGAATGGCCTAGTAGGCCATCAATGGGAGAAGAGGCCCTTGGTCTTGCGAAGATTATATGCCCCAGTATAGGGGAATGCCAGGGCCAGGAAGCAGGAGTGGGTGGGTTGAGGAGCAGGGCAGGGGGAGGGTATAGGGGACTTTTGGGATAGCATTTGAAATGTAAATGAAGAAAATATCTAATAAAAACAAAACATCACTTAACATTCATATTTTTAGATTACTGAGATTAAAAAAAATGACTTTCCCTTCTTATCTTTCAAGAACTGAAATATAACACACACACACACACACACATTTGTATACAGGTAGAGAATTTACGTAGAATGTTCATTCAAATGTGTGCATACAATTATTTGCACCTTATCTCTTGGTATGTATGTGTGTTAAGTGTGGTATATGCATGTGTGGGCATGTGTGTATGGATGAGCATACTCAACAAGACAACTGCTAGAGACCAGAGGTTGACCTCTAGTAGTTTCCAATGTATTGCCCTCTGTATTTTGTTTTTTTTAGGCATGGCATCTCATTGAACCTGGAACACAGCATTTTACTAGACTCACTGATAAATGAACTCCTAAGATCTACCTATCTGTGCTCCCATGCTCCAGTTTCGGGGTGACAGACATCTGTTGCCTTATCCAGCTTTCCCGTGGATGCTGGGCATCTGAATTTAGTCCCCACACTGGTTCAGCTAGTGCTTCACCCAGTAAGTTGTCTCTCTGGTTCTATGATAATTTATTTTATTTGTTTATGTTATTCATTTTTGTTGTTTACAAATCTTCCTCACAAAGAGATTTAATGTCCTTGCTGCTTGGCAACTTCTGCTTATTGGACTTGAAGTCTGATTCCTAATCCGTGGAAGGTTCTCCCTAGATAAATTGTGAGGCGATTGTTACCAAACCTGAAGCCATCATGTAATAGCACTCTGTTTGCTTGAGTTAAAAGAACAACCCTGGCTTTCAAGCCTAGCTCCCATGAAGTCATAGTGCAGGGGTTGCCAATATTGACTGTGGTCATCCCAGATGGGAAAAGAGATGTAGGAGGTAGCATCCTAAAAGGTTCCAAGACCTGTGTTTTGAGTTCTGTCTCTGCAATTAGTGATTTTATTGAAATAGAAACAGGAGAAGGTTTCTTAGAACATTTTGGCCTGGGTGAAGTAGATTGTAGGCTATGGGTGCAAAACTTAATGAATTTCTCTGCACAGCTGTTTTCCCAAAAAGATTCCTGAATTACTAAGAACTCTTCCAAGAACAAAAAAGAAATTGAGAATGCGTATTCTAATTTTTAAAACAATTTTATGTAACTGAAGTGTGATGTAATAGGATATTACAGATTCATGAACATAGTAATTGTTATTTTGAAATTTTCATTCTTTATTTTTCCCATTAATGGAAACTGGAAAAAAAAGGAATTTTCACCCTGTTGGAAACCAATGATGGTCAGGACAGAGATCATACTGGTAGATGATAAGATCCATTTACTGAGCCGTTACCATGTTCCAGGCTCCTTACTAGGCTCCAAGGAATTAAAGATACTCTTTATTGCTTCCAGAATTGAAGCTTGGCACAGCAGGTGTGCCTTGTTATATATTGAAGTCAGTTGCTAGTGAAGGGAAGGATGTTAAATATAAAGGAAAGTTTAGGTGATATCCAGAAATAGCATCGCTGTAGTCTGCAAAATTCTAGTGTCATGGAATTCTCATTTAAGTACATGAATATGGGGAATCTGGGGCATACATAAATAAAGAACTCACCTGATACATTTCAGAATCTGCCTTCTGAACTATTTAATTAACAACCTATGAAAAATATACTCTTGAGACCTAAGTGGATAATAGATGTCACCTTTGTTCTATAAAAATGCTCTGTTACCAGGAAAACTTAATTTAAAATGAGCAGTCAGCATTTGTGCAAGCTGTCTCTTGAAAACTCCCTCCTACCCCAGTTTGACACAAATAATGAGGAAGGGCAACATTTACCCTCGGTGCTATGGTGGGAAACTTTATTTATCGTTAGGTTTTTAAGGTGTGTAGGGCCGTCTCCTGAGATGAAGATTGACAAAGCAGATGGTCTTTATTGTTCCTAAAGGTCTCTTTAGTAAATGACACACTAATTCTTTAGTACTTTCATCTACCTACCCACCCCATGCAATTAAGATTTGGTGACACATTTTTATGGTCACTAAATGGGCATAAATTAGCATTAATTAGGGGTATTGTAAGGTAATTCCCTCATCAAGAAGATGTTTGCAGATGTAGGAGCCAGCAGGCTCCCAAAGAAGTTCTCAAAATCACCTCTACCTTTACTTACAGCCAAAAGCTTGTGTTTTTGTCTTCATAAATGAGGTTTGCAGGCAAGTAAAGTGGATACATTATATTACTAATCTGTTTTTAAACATCCCAGCCTCTGAACCTGGACATATACATCTTTAGAAAAGAACACAGGCTCTTTGGATTAATTGATTCATCAGTGAATCAATAGGGGACAAGCCTTCTAGGCTTCTACTTGAGAGGCCAGTATCTCAGGATTCTTATCCTGAGTATAATGGCTCCAATAAGCCATTACGTGAAAACCACAATGAGACATTCAGAGAGGCTTTTGCAATTAGAGGAGAGGCTAGCTGTCATCCTTAGCAAACTTCTTCCTCCCGATATCTCTGGGATCAATTTAAATTACTGCTCCCACAAGGGCCTCTGGATTCTTTCTGTCTTGCAGCATTTGTGTGGTCTCGTGAAATGAAAATGGACAGATCTTGCAGATGTTTATCCATGCCTTGGTATCTACAAATGGGAAATGATATTAAGTCAGAACTTCATATTCTGTACACACGACCCTGTGGTGGGACTGGGAATCTTTGTTGGTGGTAACGATGTAGAAGGCAAGATCTGGGTTGTAGCAACCAGCCTGTCTCCCTGTGACTCTGGTTTCCTTAAACCTGAAAAGTATCAATGAATGATGCTACAGTAGGCAGTCACATAGCTGAACAAAGCGTTCCATCCATTCCTGCATTCAATAGCATTTTAACTGAACCTTTCTAGTGCCTTGTGCTGTTTGAGGCACGCTCCTCAGACAGTTGGACCTGGCAGAGGAGTAGTGTGTATTAACACTACAATCCCTTCTCCCTGTCTTCTATTCCTGTACCTGTGCCCACATACCTACCTTCTGCAGGAAGGTTAGTTCAGTAACTCCTAAATAGCTTTACTTCACACTCTTCTCTTTCAAAGCCACGGAATCTGTGCCGGTACAGAGTGGGTTTTGGAAACGAGAGAAATTATAACTTGTTCATCAGAGAGGATGTCTAAGTTATTTGTCTCATATTCCCTCCTTTTGTTTTCCTCCCTTCCAGCATGGTGAATTTATTATTGTTATTATTTATTATTCAATTTATTATTGAATTTATTACTCCAGAGAGTAAGGGAGATATTATATATCTTTTCTTTGCTACAACTTTCCATTGTTTGAATAATAATACTTGTTATAAAGCAATGGATTCGTGAGATTTAAGTGTGTTCTTCTTTAACACCTGATCCTTTGTAAATAAAAAAAAAAGTTTTCTTTCATAAGTATCTTTATGTAAATACTAAATGCTGACTTCAGGGTCTATCCCTCACAAGGAGATTTGTATATATTGAGGGGAACTCTTATGCTTTTTACTGTTGCATTCTGTCCAGTTTTCAAACCATCTGGTGTGTGACTCCTTGACAGATTTTTCATCTCTTATAATCTTTATGCCTTTAAAACAAAGGTGTGTGTGTGTGTGTGTGTGTGTGTGTGTGGCCGAGTTTTTTTCCCTAGTCTACAAGAGAGAGCAGCACAGGTTTATTCTACTGTGGAACATTTTATATTAAAATTCACAATATTTAATGTTTCTTTAGGAAAGAAATTGGCACAACATCTGTATGGTGCATCTGCTGGATATGGGTGTCAGTTATTATAATAGGGTTTCTAACAAATGACAGGCACAAGCCTTGCCTTTCAAAGCCCTCATGCAGAATGTCACTTGCTCTCTGCCTGTTCAAACGAGCCTTCTTCCAAAAGCAACTCTAAGGTGCATGTACCTGACTTTTCATCAAAAGATTTCCCTGTCTTCATTTTATCTTGCAGAAAGCACCCCAGTCATGAAAATGTATAAGGACAAAAATGACCAATTTTAAATAATGGTCAATCATTTTAAGAGTAAATCCAGGGTGCATTGGTTTCTATGCAGAGTGGGGCTGGGTTTGTCATCTGCTCATCTTCTTCTTGCTGTATTTCTAAATACTCTATAAGTGCCTGTTTGTTGTAATAGACCAAAAGTTCACACTTTTGGTCTGTTGCCACCATTCACATCTATTGTGGAATTAAGAAAGAACTAGCAGGCATCTGATGTCAGGCCAGGAACTGTGGTAGCTGGAAAAGTTTATACTTCTTTGACATTGAGTGGGTAACATTGAATACATTTCATTTCAAATCATTAAAAATATATTTATTACCCTGAAATAATATGATAATTTTTAAATCCTTGGCTATATCAGATAAAAATCATATAAAATAGTTTTAAATTATTTTAAAAAGTATTTATATATGATCTCTGTGAGTTCTAGACAAATCAAATGTGAGAGGACAGACGTGTTGAGTTTTAAATATTGATGAATCACTTTAACAGGAACTTCAGAATGCATTGTGGTCTAAGCAAAGCAAGGTTGAGTTTGTCATTTCAAAATTCAGGATGTTTTGCTTTCTTTCTCCTTTTTCTTTTTCAAAAAAAAAAAATTAACCCAGTGTATATTATTTGCTACATGCTAGAAATACAGTCTTTTACCTCTATCTTCCCAGAACTATGTATTTCATAAGATTTTATGCTGAATGTTGGACATTTTTAAAAAGATTTATTATTATACATAGCTGTCTTCAGATGCACCAGAAGAGGTCATCAGATCTCACTGGTGGTTGTGAGCAACCATGAGGTTGCTGGGATTTGAACTCTTACTCGCTGAGCCATCTCACCAGTCCCCAGATGTTGAACATCCTTTATACTGTTGCTTTAGCTTTCCTGTAGATGAGTTAAAGGTGGTTAGTCCAATTCTGACATAAAAATAGAATGCTCTACCTAGTTACACAGATAACAGCCATTCCCTGCAAATGTAACATCTCGTCCTATTGTCCCCAAGAGGTACACATCTGGGCTCCCAGCTAATCTGTATTAAACATATAATCTACTTAATTTAGTTTGTTCTCTAGGCAGTAAAGGTGTCAGCTTCATTATCTTTTATTACCTGTTCCCTGAAATGCTGAATGATAAGCAGGAAAAAATAAACTGGAACAATCTATTCTATAATTACTAAAATTAGTATGTTTAACCTCTTACATTTAGTTTATATTTCTGAATTATTTTTGTTTCTGTCAGATCCAAATGCCAGGTTCCTACAGTAAACTTTTCTTTGCTTGCAGATACTAACAAAGCATTGAAAAAGGAAGGTTTATCCTCAGCTTCATGGGCCCAAGAGATTTAAATACATCTAAAAAATACGTGTGGCTTTTGTCTAAATGAACATAAACCTCATGAGATTTAACTTTTACTAATGTTTATTCTTTTTCCTTGGTGGCAGACAGTGAAGTGTTCTCCCAGGAAGCAACAAGTATGCCTTCAGAGGGGAGTAAGGCAGACGTTATTTATTGAGAGGTATTCTAAAGCTCACTGGAGAACAGTGGGAAAAGAAAGAAACAGAAGGAACTAGGATGCTTATGCTAATATTTGACAGCTTAAAGTATATTAAAGACAGACAGACAGACAAGCAGTTAGGCAGGCTGGCAGACAGTCTGATAGAAGGAAAGGAAGGAAGGAAGGAAGGAAGGAAGGAAGGAAGGAAGGAAGACAGACAGACAGAAAGAATGATAGATAGAGAGAGAGAAAGAAAGAAAGAGTACGTATAGCAAATACTTGCCAAGCAGGTAGATACTATGCATTATGAAAAGGCCAAAAATCTTTTCTAGTCTCAAAACTATTCCCCAGAAATTAATACAAAATCCCCTTAAATTAAACGAGAGAAGGTAACTTAATTATACAAATCAACAGAAGATTGACCCTGCCTTTGAGTTTTAATAATATACTAATTTCCAGATAAGGAAATTAGACTTTAATGGTAGGATTTTTTTTTTTTTGAGTGTGCTTAGAATTATAAAAATGAACCACATTTTACAGTGACAGTCATGGGGTCCATATTTAGTTTGTCAGATGAAAATACTGGCTTCATTTTGACAAATGATCTGATGATTAAGTATTGACTTTTAAAATTTCACTAAGTCCATCTTTTTTAACTGATGTTTAAAATAAACCCGGAGGTCCATCTGCTTGTTCTCAAGAATGTAGAATGTGACAATTGCTTAAGTGTGAGAGCTGACAGGGAATGACTTCTCTCTGCAGGCACAGTAAGCAAGGCACAATCTTATACTTGTACAGTCAAATCCGCACACTGGAAAGGGTTAGTGGACAGGTGGGCCTTTGTTATACAAGAGATCCTTGGAACTTTAAAGAATTTCTCCTCAGACCCATTTCTACAAAAAAAAAAAGTAAAAAAAATGTACTTTTTCTCCTTATTCTTCTTTAAGGATCTTAAAGTACAGATCAAAATAAAGAGGAACATCTTGACTTCTCTAAAAACAAGAATATATTTTTTTCTCCTTCTGTAAATCAAGACAGAAAGTGCAGGAAGAAACACAATCCTAGATTACACCAGGCCGCTTTTGCAGAAGACTATGTAGAATGGGGTGAAAGAGTGGGGAGGACTTTTTTCCTCCTTTGTTATTCCCAACTCACTGTGCTGAGTGTCTTAAAATGTGAATATGCTCTTTTGAGACAATAGGTCCAAGTCTTGAACTAGGTGGTTTCAGTAAGTAATCAGTCATTCATATGCAATTCTTTACTGAGTTGCACTCAGTGGTAGGGCACAACGTTAAACAATGTGTTCATGAGTAGAATTACAAAGGAGAAAACAGTCAGAGTATTACTTTCGTCAATTCATAATAATTATAGGTTGGCAGAAAAGACAGATCATTAATTAAACTATTATGAACACAGAATGCAGATATGTGTAAGGGTGCTACTTACTGGCTTGTTTCTCATGGCTTGCTCAGTCTGCTTTCTTAGAACACCCAGGACCATAGCTCATGATGGAACTGCCCACATTTAACTGGGCCCTGACATAACAATCATTAGCCAAAGAACGGCACCATGTCTTGCTAAGAAACCAGTCTAGTGGAGATGCTTGCTCTACTGTTGTTCCATTGGCTTAAATAACTCTAGCTTGTGTCAAGTTGACTGAAAACTAGACAGCACAGTAAGAGGGATATTCCATCAGCATGGTAAGAGAGATATTCCAGTTTGAAGGAACAACATATGTAGTTTTTTGTTAAAGGTAGCAGAACAAAAATTTTCAGAGATAGGAATATTCTATATAGCAAAATCAAGCATTTTCAAGAATGAACAACTAGAGAATTAAGAGAGATGATAGGAGATGATAGGAGTAGATTCACATGGACTCCTTGGATATCCTATTTGTTTATATACTTCTCGGTATGACAAAAATAGTTTTTCAGTATAAGAAACCCTTAAGCATTTATATTCAATATTATATTGTATTTAAATTTTGTACGAACACTAAAGATTATGAGTTCTATCCTCCAAAATCTTAGTATATAATACAGTTCTACCATGTAATTACAATATTATACAGCATCATTGTTGCTGTATACACAACTTGTTCAGTTGTTTAAGTGAACATTCACACTCTTTGATGAGTACTTCCAGTTCCCCTTTCCTTCCATGTTTTAGGAAGCAGTATTACTTTGTGAGTGTGTCTGATCCTGTGAATTTGCCTGTTTCATATTCCCCTTTGAAGGGGAGTCATGCAGTACTGTCTTTCTCTGACCAATTTGTTCTACTGTTTGTGTGTATGTGTTTCAAGACAGGTGTCTTAGTTAGGGTTTTACTGCTGTGAGCAGACACCATGGCCAAGGCAAGTCTTATAAAAAAACAACATTTAATTGGGTCTGGCTTACAGGTTCAGAGGTTCAGTCCATTATCTTCAAGGTGGGAGAATGGCAGTATCCAGGCAGGCATGGTGCAGGCAGAGCTGAGAGTTCTACGTCTTCATTCAAAGGATGCTAGTGGAAGACTGACTTCCAGGCAACTAGGGTGAGGATCTTATACCCACACCCACAGTGACACACCCATTCCAACCAGGTCACACCTATTCCAACAAGGCCACACCTTCAGATGGTGCCACTCCCTGGTCCAAGGATATACAAACCATCACAACAGGGTTTCTCTGTGCAGTCCTGGCTGTCTTCAAACTTGTTTTGTAGACCAGACTGACCTCAAACTCAAAGTTCTGCCTGCCTCTGCCTCCTGTGTACTGGGCTAAAGTCCTGTATCACCACTGTCAAACCTGGCTTGTTTTATTTACTGTAATTACCTTAAAATTCATTCTTGCTTCCCATATACATGGATTGTTTTCCTTTATATGGTCAAATAATATTTCCTATGTGTCTGTACTCTCTTGCCTTATCCACTCATTTGTATACAATATAAATTTCTTATTGTTTTCAAATTTCAGCTATTGTAAAAAAAGGGGCCGGGGTCTTTTAGATAATGTTTGAATTATATTCTTTAGAACAATGCATAAATCTTTCAAAAATCTTTTAAAATAGAAATGTAAGAGTTTCCAAAACCTTAAATCACATTCTCCCTGTATATCTCATTTTTCTAGGAGGATCAGGAAATAAATGATTCTCTTTCAGACATTTCTTATTCTGTTTGTCTGATGATTATAGAATATTTCTGGCACTCTATCTCGGGGAATAGTGAGAGTTGGGATGCCATGCACACTGTGACTTCCAGCTGCTTCCATAAGTATGAAACAACACCTCCCTGGCAGAAGCCTTAGGTGTTTGCCAGGAGCTCAGGAAACAACTGTGCTTTCTGCATGTCTGGGAAAGGCCACTCACGAAAGAGATTAACTTCTTACACCCGACAGCACTGCAGAAGGAAGTTACCAACCCCAGTTTACAGATGAACAAAATGAGACAGACAGAAGAGTAATTTGTTTCAGATTGCACAGTTAATAGTTTTCCACCTCTTCAACCACTCTAATGCCTCTTAATATAGTAAAATAAAAGACAAAATCAATACTGTATTTCTCATGTAAGTTAATATGAAATATTAATGTGTATACTGTTAAGAGTGATGCTTTTAAATATATCACTGGCTGAAAAATATTTCGATATATCATTTCTAAAACTCAGGTCCTTATGTGTGTTTGAAAGTCCAAAACTTACCTCCTGTCTTAGTCACTCTTCTACTGCTGTGAAGAGACACCATGACCAGGACAACTCTTATTAAAGAAAGCATTTACTTGGGTACTCACTTACAGTTTCAGAGGTTTACTCCATTATCATGGGAGTGAGCAAGGCACTAAAACCCATGCAGTGGCGGAACAGAAGCAGTGACTGGAAGCTTTGCATTCTGATCTGCTGGAAGCTGGCAGAGAGAGAGGGAGGGAGAGAGAGAGGGAGGGAGAGAGAGAGAGAGAGAGAGAGAGAGAGAGAGGGAGGGAGAGAGAGAGGGAGGGAGGGAGAGAGAGAGAGAGAGAGAGAGAGGGAGGGAGGGAGGGAGGGAGGGAGGGAGGGAGAGAGAGAGAGAGAGGGAGGGAGGGAGGGAGGGAGGGAGAGAGAGAGAGACAGAGGAAGGGAGGGAGGGAGGGAGGGAGGGAGGGAGAGAGAGAGAGGGAGAGAGAGAGAGAGAGAGGGAGAGAGAGAGAGGGAGAGAGAGAGAGAGAGGGAGGGAGGGAGGGAGGGAGGGAGGGAGGGAGAGAGAGAGAGAGAGAGAGAGAGAGAGAGAAAGAGAGACTCTAGATCTGGCATTGACTTTTGAAACCTCCAGACTCACTTCTAGTGACAACTCACCTGTTCCAACAAAGCTACACTTCCTAATACTGACAGATTAGCTAAGGGCTGAGCATGCAACTATACGAGCCTATGTTGTCAATCCCATGTACAACACAACAATTGAGCAATTTTCTCATTCCCTAATTTTAATTTCCCCTTTTATTGAAAATAGTTTTTTTCCCTCACATAGTATATCCTGATTATAATTGCCCCATCCTCTTCTCCTGACATTCCCTTGGCTAGAGAGAAGAGATTAGATGGAGTCCTCTCACTTAGACTCTCTGCATATTGTCTGGCCATGGGTCTCTGTATTTATTCTTACCTGCTACAGTAGCAGGAAGCTTCCGTGTGAATGGCTGAACAAGGCACTTGTCAATGAGTATAGCATAATGTAATAGGGTTTTTTGTTTGGTGTTTGCTTGTTTGTTTTTTGTAGAATAGTAGTTACACTAGTTATTTGGTTTTATACAAGGTCTTATGGCTATTGTCACCAAACAGTGTCACATATGGGTTCCAGGTTGTAGAGTGGGCCTTAATATAAATCTGATATTGGTTGGTTCTTCCCACAAGAATTGTGCCATTGTGGTGCTAACATATCCAGCAGACAGGAAACCATTGCAGATCAAAGGATTTATGACTAGTTTATATTGTATTGTATAATATACTGCAATTGGTCTTTTCATTTGTCTTTTGGTAGCACTGACAGTACCTTTATATGTCAAAGATGCTAGAACTTAGTGGTAAAATCTAAATGTAGGCACCGGCTTGACTTCTCCATATTCAATGATTTATGTAGGTGTTATCTTTAGCAATAAGGCCCTTTTTACCATTTCTCTTTGTAAATTGGACCTTTAAAGACTAAGGCAAATCATTTTTTGTTCCTTGTATATGTAACTTAAACTCATGCAAAAAATAAATTGCAGTTTATTGTAGCTACATTGGGGTTGGTGAAAGATGCCCAGTCTAAGTCTTGCCATAAATATGGCCATATTGTATTAGATAGGAGAGTTCTGTACTGGATGAAATTGTTTAATTAAATTAAATGTATAAAAAAAAAACCTGAGATTTTCATTTTATAAAAATGTTGTGTGTGTGTGAGAGAGAGAGAGAGGGAGACAGAGAGACAGAGAGAGAGAGAGAGACAGAGAGAGGGCAGCAGAAAAATATAGAGAGAGATAGAGGAAAATAGAAGAAAGAACTTAAGAACAATAAAAATTTGGATGCTAGAAGAGAAACTAATCTATGGGTAAGTCAGAGAAAACTGGATATGAACCTTTGTGAAGCAAGTTTGCTTAAATTTTAGAAAGAATCAAGAAGTATCTGAAACATCAGTGTTTAAGTTTAGAGTACATAACAATGAAATGACAGTTATTTAGAAATCGACCTCAAAATTTGATAAATACATTGAATATATATTTAATATATATTCAGTATATATTAAATATATATGTATATATAATTCATATTGAAACACATTATATACACATTTCTTGGAGTCTGTGGATAAATATAAAAAATCATTTTGTATAATAATGAGGAATTTCATATACCCCAAAAATCAAAATGTCATAAGAACAAAGCAACCACATGTATTCATATTGATGGTTCAAACACAAATGTAACTACATTAGTGATTAAGGCAAAGGACTCTCTACTTAAGGAAAAACAGTTAGAAAGTGGGTATAATGTGTGATTTCTAGAGTATGAAGGTAGCAGATAGTACTTTCAAAAGATACAAGAAATATTGCAATAACTGCATTATTTAGGGACGTAAAAACATTAGCAGTAGAGCATTCAGCTCAAGGGTAGTAAGAGTGAGAGGAAGTGTAATGTATTATAAGATGTATTTATGATATATGTTGTTTCTTAACAATCTTAAGTATCACAAAATAAAGCAGAAGAAAATAAGACATTTGTTTTACAAAACAGAAATTCTAGCCTTCCATTATATGATTAAATATTTACAGGAAAATTAAAAGAAGGGTTACCATGTAACCAAATCAAAGTAAGATGAGTGAAGCTTTGATGGTGAGATACACATTAGAGTTCTCAGGCTGGCTGTGAAGGAATAGGGGAAACTACATCAAATAACGGTTTTGCTTCATTTCTTCTTGCTTTTATGCTTAAAGTAGCTTTAGCGCAGCCCCAGCTCTTGACAAGCAGCTATATTGGTACTGGAGAATGCAATAAAGTAGTCCAGTCCAATGAGTCTGGTCATATATCACATTAAATCCCTTGGCATGCAGAGTTGGTCACAGCTTGTGCAGTTGCTCCTCCTTGTACATTTAAGGCAGTGATATATGTAGATGTGTTTTCAAATGTGCTCAAGGATAAAATCTTTATTGTTTCATAAGATAGATAGCTTATCATATAATCATTGAATTGAAAGGGACACTAGAGGTTACCTGTTCCTTTTCTTGGTTTGTTTGTTGAATTTCTTGTATAATGACCCTATTTACTGGAAAAAATCTCGTTATACTATATATACTTCTTCCCAGTGATTGTAGATGCATCTGAGACCAAGTCACTCAGCATTGAAGATAATGTGAATGTGGTGATTGGTTAGTCATAGGCACCATCATGATAATTTTTGGAATCATGGCCTTTCCAGGACCAAGAGCCTCTCCTAATATTGATGTCTGACAAGGCCATCCTCTGCTACATATGCAGCTAGAGTCATGGGTCCCTCCCTGTGTCCCTCCCTCTTTGGTTGGTGGTTTAGTCCCTGGGAGCTCGGGGGAGGGGGGGGTACTGGTTGGTTCATATTGTTGGTCCTCCTATGGGGATGCAAATCCCTTCAGCTCCTGTGGCCTTTCTCTAGCTCCTTCATTGGGGACCTTGTGCTTAGTCTAATGGTTGACTGCAAGCATCTACTTCTGTATTTGTCAGACTGTGGCAGAGGAGACATCTATATCAGGCTCCTGTCAGCAGGCACTTGTTGGCATCCACAGCAATGTCTGGGTTTGGTAACTGTATATGCAGTGGATCCCTGGTGGGGCAGTCTGTGGATGGCCGTTCCTTCAGTCTCTGCTCCAGGTCCTGATGTAGGAAGACACACACCTTTAGTTTGGACCTTGAGGTGGAAAGATAACCTTTAATGTGAGCCATACCTTCTTATTTTTCACTTTATTTCTAATTTATTTATTTATACACTTTATGTCCAGATCACTGATACCCTCTTCTATCTATCCATCTATCTACCTATCTATCATCTACCTCTCTATAATTCTTCACTATATACCTTCATACCTAGGTGCCTTTCTGTCATGTATATCTATTATTTTCCCTATTTCTCTCTCTCTCTCTCTCTCTCTCTCTCTCTCTCTCTCTCTCTCTCTCTCTCTCTCTCTCTCTCTCTCTCTCTCTCCCCTCTCTCCCCTCTCTCCCCTCCTCCTCCTTTTTCTTCATTCTTAAAGATGACCTTTCCTAAGAATTAATATATTTGCTTAGTATTTAGCTTCTTGGCCTTTCCACACATTCGCCTCATCTCATTTTCCTGCACTGAGCAACTGTAGCTTAGGCAGACTCTATCCATTTTGTATTCACAGTACACAATATCAATTCCTGTAACTGGAGAACCCAATGTATGTACAGTGTTCATTGTACCATTTTCATTTCTTAAGTAGCTTCTTGCTCAGATATTCTCAAAGTTTAGCATGCCCTATTATACTCTACTGTAAACTGATCATTCCTATCACTCTTAACATCCAATATGGCATTTATACTTTGCTAGTTGTAATGTAGAATTTTTTGGTCTTTGTTTTGCCAGGTTATGTGATCAATGAAGAAAATATAGTTCTAACTCACATACCCTGAATTTGTAATTCAGCTCACTGTACTGTATGAATTCTATAAAAGATCATATAATCATTACATTTAGTACCTCTGCTTTCATGTTTTTTCTGAAATTTATTTGTCAAAATGAAAAATAAATGCTATTAGGCTGAAAAATATAATAGAAAAAATGAAATACATAAAACAAATCATTTTTTCTAGTTTTTATTTGTGAACATTCATTACAGGTCATTATCACTAAAAAAAAAAAAATCCATTGTGTATACAGTAGTTTTTGTTTATTGGCTGACACCGTCCTTGTTAGTTGTATCATTGCTGTAATCACATACACTCCAAAGCAACCTGAGGGAGAGAATATTTACCTTGCCACACAGCATGAGGCAGCAGTTCATCCTGGATCTGGTGAGTCCCCAAACCAGAAGTGTTGGTAGTTGATTACTGTCACAATGCAAACAGTGAGGACATCGTGATTTTCTGCTTGTATTTTCTTTTCTCTTCAGTCTACTATGCAACCCAAGAAGGAACTGCCCATTTTAGAATGAATGCTCCTATCGCTATTCAAGATAATTCCCCATAGGTTGTCATTTGTCTTCCTGGTGATTCTAGATACCATTAAGTTGACAGTTTATTTAACTCTGTAGACACCTAAGTGGAGTCTACAATTTGGTTAGGTTTCTTTTTGTTTTTTGAAATGTGGTATATTTACAAAATGGAGTACTATGCAGCTACTAAAAACAATGAATTTATGAAATTCTTAGACAAATGGATTGATCTGGAGGATATCATCTTGAGTGAGGTAACACAATTAAAAAAGAACAAACATGATATGCACTCACTGATAAGTGGATACTAGCCCAGAAGTTCAGAACACCCAAGACACAATTTGTAAAACACATGAAACTCAAAAAGAAGGAAGACCAAAGTGTGTCTACTTAGATCCTTCTTAGAAGGGGGAGCAAAATACCCATGGAAGGAATTACAGAGACAAAATTCAGAGCAGAGACTGAAGGAATGACCATCAAGAGACTGTCCCACCTGGGGATCCATCCTATAAACAACCACCAAACCCAGACACTATTGCAGATGACAAGATTTTGCTGACAGGAGCCTGATATAGCTGTCTCTTGCGAGGCTCCACCAGTGCCTGGCAAATACAGAAGTGGATGCTCACAATCATCCATTGGATGGAGCACAGGGTCCCCAATGAAGGAGCTAGAGAAAGTACCCAAGGAGCTGAAGGGGTTTGCAGCCTCATAGGAGGAACAACAATATGAACTAACTAGTACCCCCAGAGCTTCCTGGGACTAAACCACCAACCAAAGAAAACACATGGAGAGTCTCATAGCTCTGGCTGCATATGTAGCAGAGGATGGCCTAGTCAGCCATCAATGGGAGGAGAGGCCCTTGGTCTTGTGAAGGTTCTATGCCCCAGTATAGGGGAATGCCAGGGCTAGGAAGCAGGAGTAGGTGGGTTGGTAAGCAGAGGGAGCATGGGAGGGGATAGGGGGGTTTCAGAGGGGAAGCTAGGAAAGGGGATAACACTTGAAATGTAAATAAAGAAAATATCTAATAACAAAAGAGAAAATTTTTTTCACGCAACATATTCTGATTATGGTTTTCCAACCCAGAAACTCCCTGACTCCCAACACACCCAGATGAATGCGATTTTCTCTCTCTTTTATTAGAACACAAATATGCATCTAAAAATAATAATTAGGTAAGATAAAACAAACAAACCAGAACCAAATGATACTACCAACTCTTTTGAATGGTGCTTCAGTAAATAAGGTTGTGTAAATATCTCTGTGGCATGCTGACCTAAATTCCCTTAGGTATATATATATTGAAGTACTTTAGATATATCAGAGGGCAGTTCTATTTTTAATTGAATTTATAGTGTATACAATTAGCTTGGCATATAAACTGAAGCAAGTGTGACTCTGAATATTTGTTCAAGCAGGATAAAAGTATTTCTTATTATTGACAATGATTTTCTGTATGATTAAAAGTTACCTTAAAAAGTTTGAGATAAATTAAGAAATATGATTTTCAACTAACTGAGAAAAAGAGCACTGATGTTTAAAATGAAACACCATGTTTCTCTCCTGGTGACAGATGGCTGTTCTTTTAAAGAACAGTATATATCACAAATACTATATTATCTTTAACAAACATATTTTTATATTTGCTTTCCAGGAACAAGGCTCTCTGGATTGTTGAGTTCCAAGATAAACACAAACTTAATATCCGTAACTTCAGAAAAAACAGCATAAAAGAATTTACTGAGGAGGCAGTGATGGGGAGTTGGAAGAAGTCAGGGTCATGGGAATGATATTCTGTAATCATATCTGATTCATGGAAAATATCCAGCTGCTGCATCTGTACAGATGTGCTAATCTATTTTGTCCTTGAAATGTTGGATCCTTGTAATGTTCCCCTGCATTTACATACAATGAACTGATAGGTAATATGGTTTGATTATAGACAGATCCTCTATTTATAAAACCACCAGACCTTAGTGGTTAACTTGTGAGCTTGATGAAACCTTGTCTCTCAGATCACAAAACTTGGGTACTAACAACTGAAGTATTTCTTTAGAATATCTCCTGATATATTTTGAAGGTTTCAGGATCAAGGGTGAATAGGGGAGAGAAACTGACAGTGTTATATCTTCTCCCTTTCATTTTTGTCTTTTAGCAGATAAGAGTATATCTTCCTAAAATGAAACATTTTAAATATATTTTTAAAAATTACACATATTTTTTTACCAAATTTTGACATAGAAGCAATTCAATATTGTTGCTTTCCAATTGCTGACATTGTCTTCTCTGTGAAATCTACAAAACTGCCACCCATGAATATTCCTAGACTATCTTTGCCATATCTCTCATACATAATCTTCCAACAGGACACATGTTTTGATCCCTGCCAATTTCTGCTACTGACTGTGGGGATATGGCTTTTTCAGAGAGAATACTGAGCTTCTGTATTGAGAATTAAGGGATAGGAGTAGTGATAGAAATAGGAGGTAAAACTCATTATAGGATGACGAGGGTCTATTGGCTTTATGTTTTTGCATTTCATGGGTGGTAAGCAATGGTATTTGTTTTTCTGTGAGATTATCCTGGAGAGACTATTTACACAATAATGACCAATGGCAGATAGGAAGTGTTCTCCTCAATCAAGTAGTATCTTCAGGTCAACTGCAATAAAAAGAATGTCTCTAGCCCCATCAGACAACATGTATACGTTCTCAAATACTTTTGATCCCAGGGTTAATTCTCCTTCTCTCTTAATGATTCCATCCACTGTGTGTGTGTGTGTGTGTGTGTGTGTGTGTGTGTGTGTGTGTGTGTGAACTTCTCTGCTTTGTCTTTGAGGTTAAGAAATCTGCTTGGTGATCCTGACACTGGTTATTCCTACTTCCCTGGTAAACCATTCTTTGTCTCTGATCTAGATACAACTTCCACGATTATCTTTGATTCTTCTGACAAGCCTCTCTGCTAGTGATTAGAGGAAAACATGACATGTGTTACATTTGTTGATAGTCTATGTCTGGTAATAGGTAGAAAAATTATGGTATATGAAGACAAAGGGGAAGAGGAATGATATGCATCGGTGTCTTTTGAGTGAATAGACCAGTCGATATATACAAACGGTGCTAGCTGTGTGAGACTATTGAAGTGCACATGCCCCTTTTTTATGTGTGTGTTTTAACTACAACATCATTCTAGTAGTAATTTGGCTTATGGCTTCATAAGCATTACACGGGTAGCTTCATTGGCTTTTTAATGGAAAGTTGAAAGAAATTAAGGTCTTGTTAGTCTGCTGCCTTATTAAAGGAAAGATTCCATGGTTCTATTTAACAAATTCAATTACATTTCCAGGAACTCACATTCTGTCTTTTGAGTCATCATAAATATTGTAGTTTTTTATTTTTTTAAAGAAAGAATGTGCAAGGAAAACAGAGAATATAAAGCTTCCTCTTGCTTCTTTGCTGTCTCTCCGATCCTTCCTCTATCTCTGTCTCTGTCTCTCTGTCTCTGTCTTTCTGTCTCTCTCTGTCTCTCTGTCTCTGTCTCTGTCTCTGTCTCTCTCTCTCTCTCTCAGCTATATGCCAACATGCATAGTGAAATCTATATTTTAAATATCTAAGGTAGAATAGCCACTTAGACAGTTTTAATGAAAGATCACTAATATATAGAACTAAATCATTCAATTGCAGACATACAATAGATTATTGCCAACAAAGTCTGTACAATTATTATTTAAAATATTGGGGATAGAATTAATATTTGAAGAAAATATAAATATATTAAAAACCAAAGATTTTGCAATCACACTAATGATTTAGAGGCATTAGATAAGATAATGTCGACTACTGTGCAGCCAAGTATAGTTTGTATATTTGTTTATTTAGATTATAAATGATTTATTTGATTTTTAGTTGCCTGTATGTATCAGGGAGCATATACATGTAAGCATAGGTGTCTTGGAACTAGAGTTACAAACTGCCTTGTAACTGCCTTTGATTGGGTTCTGGGAAACAAACTCAGGTTCTCTACAAGAGCAGTACCACCTCTTAATAGTCAGAGCACCCCTCCAACTCTGTTAACTTTTGTCTGTTTTATCCCAATGTCTTTAAAGTTAGACAACATGTTTTGCTCATTCTTTGGGTACAGAACTTGACCGTTTAATTAATTAATGATGCTGTATTTCAAAAGTAAAATGTGTAGTAGTATGTGCCATTAAAGATTGAATATGGAACAACAAAAGGGCACTTAAGGAAAACATGATATCTGCATGATCTGAAATTCCCTTGATATTAATATGTCAATGTTATTGTTTTAATTTTGAAAAATATACATGTAAACTGGATGTTTCCATTCCAAACTGCATGCTAGATTCTAGATGTACAGGACTTCTGTGCTGCCACTGAGCAGTTCTGTCTATGTAAAATTACTAAGAAGCGAACTGTTAATTTAAAAAATGTTTATTGTTATTACACTGACACAGATAATATGGACAAGCATGACCTTATGGTGGTCACATGCACCAATGCTGTTGATAGCACTTAGGCAGCTCAGCACTGTGGGAAAAGCTCCCCTAACCATGAACCCCCCTCCTTTCCTCTCTCCTCTTGCTTTCCCCTCCTCCCTCTCATCTCCTGCTGTTGTCATACCACCACAAAATTGTTCTGTCAACTTGAACTTCTGCCCTTTCTTCTCCATCATATGTGGAAGCTTGCCCTCTAGTCTATCAAGTGACCTCATGCTATTCTCTTCCCCTCTTTCAGTTCTGGATACTCGACTTTTATACTAAAATAATAGTAGCCTTCAGCATGTCTGGGAATGAACATTGTTTTTACTTTGTCCACTCAGCTGGAGCACTCCGGTGTGAGTTAGCTTACAGACCCAAGAGGTTAATAGAAAAGTCATAAGGAATGCTAAATTTAGACCTGATGGTGACTTGGCCTTCAAAATGGAGCAGCCACTTGGTCATCTTAGCTGGGAAAATTAACGGCCAGTGGCAGCCATGTAATATAGTAGCTCTCTGCCTGTTCACGTTGTCGAAGGGGAAATAACCTCCTGGTCCACTTTAGAAATTTTATTCAGAAAGAAATTTTGTTGAGGAGATGTTTACAGTTACTTTCGACACTTTAAAGAGTTCCTAAAAACCAGTTTCTTCTATCTTTGAAAGGAGGATCAATAGATGTAGTTTTGGATGTATATTTAGAGAGCTTGAAATAGTTCTGGGGTGGGTACGGGTCATTTTCCACTTTCAAGTACTTAACTTGTCATGTCACAATACTGTCAGACTTTCTGCTGAACACAGGGGGACTTTCAGGATCTCCCTCCGTAGACTCCTTTGTATTAGCTGCTGGCACTGGTGGTGGTGCCTGGGAGACTGTGGTTCATTTCAGAAACACATCATCTTGGTGAAGATGTGTATGTCAGTGGACACACCACAAGGTCCTACAAGGTAATTCTCCATCTAAGGCCTTTTTATGCATTGTTCCATGTTTCAGAAGTTAATTCTTCCTTTGAACTCATCTTAGTCCTCTTCATCCTTGAAAAACCATCACATTCTTTCATTCTAGGAGAGAATTGCCATTTGAAATATCACTAGAGTGCTAAGTGAATAAAATTCAACCTTCAAACCTTTCTAATTGTTCTTTTTTTTTTTTACTCATGGACCCAGAAATAAAAACGTTGTTTTATGTTCATATATTTTAATTGGAAACTTTGTTGTGACAAATGGAATATAAAGTAGAAACAGAAATATTAGGGTGGTTGCCATTTAAGGGATGAAGACCTGGAAATTGGATCACATACAAAAAAGGGAAGACGACTAAGATGCCTGCAGAAATATTAATATAGTTTGTCAACACCTGATCCATTGTTTATGCTTAATAAAAGTCAAGTAATGGTACTTAACAAAGTGACAGCTTAATAAACCAATAGCTGATAGAGAGGCAAGGAAAAAATATATATAGAAGGATCACCTCCAGCAATTTTTCAAAATCTTGAAAAAGATATTTGAGTCTGTTTACAGAGCAAGTATTTAAAACTACAAAAGAAATGGAGGGAACAATAGATTTTTCTTCCAAATTAAAAATTTAAAAAGTAATTTAAGCTAAAATTAAATTAGAACATTGTGTTAAGTAGAATCTCTTTATTTTCACTCATAATTATCCTGACAGTTTACTTATACCCACAGCTTTGTGGTTATTTTCATCATTCAGCATGTTTATGCATTAAGAATTCCTCTCGAATTTTGAATGTGTAGCCAAAGGCAGAAGCGTTTTTATTGTGTTTTGCATTTCTGGCTAAATATCAGAATTATTGGGAGATTTTGCTATTTTTTTCTGTCTTGATGTAAATCTCTATAACTGCACAAACTGTTGAAATTATAATCCCTGATACGGCGACATAGGAACTTGTGTTTTTCACAATGTTCACTGATATTTATGATTCATCTCTTTGAAAAATTATTCACAATGTTCACTGATATTTATGATTCATCTCTTTGAAAAATTATTGTCCTTTTGAATTTGTTTTAAAATGTGTTCATGAGTGAAGTTCACATACCTGCTAGCAATGTCAAAACCCACTAGGAAAATTAATCCTAAAATATATATTATTTAAAAAGTGAGTCTCCACTTTCCCATTCTTACCTCTAAAATTCTATGCTTTCTTTATATTTGCAAACCAACCTTCTGTTTATTGATTACATTATTTTTCTAATGGCTTCCAAATTAATCATTTCCTTTTAGGTTTGACCTACTACTGCCCTAACTCAGATGATCATTATGGCCTTGTTTCCTTTAAATTCTTAGTTGATTTCCCATTGCAGAAGAGAAAATCCATATACCTTAGCTTGCTAAAACATCCTAAGTAACTTGGGCCCAGTGTTTCTCATTAGCTGTGCTTTTCAGTAATCATGTCACCTCAGCTTGCACGCTGGACCTCCTTCTGATTTTAACTTTGGTTTGGTTTGTTTATATTTTGTAAGTTGTGTATGAAGGTTAGTAGCCAATACATTCCAGGAAATCATTCTGAAGCATGTAATTAAAGAATTATTTCAACTGGATTTTATAGAAAAGCAGATTTTTCCCCCAAGCAAAGAGAAATATGCAGTTTGTTATTTGTTTGTGCAGCTTCTGAAGCCTTCCATTTCATATACTCCATCTAAGCCCTGTCCCAGACTGAATTTAGCATACATCAACAATATTCTTATTATGGATTTTACCTTATCACACCAGCTGTATGTCATTACAGACATAGTACCAACAACAAAACAAACGATATTTGACACATGCACTTCCAGAAACCTGCAAATATTCATCAGTGGCCATGCCATTAGATATGGAATTTCTCCCACACAGGGGAATTTGCTACATTTCCCCTCCTGTGTTATTTCTTGGGTTCTCATGGAATGCTTGGCTTGTTCTTTGATTCTGGCTACTTCATATTTCTAAATACTGTCCTGATTTTCTCATTGTGTCAAAAATTTAATTTTCTTCATAGCAAAACTGAGACTCTGAAAGCCTTGCATTGAATACGAAGTAGCCGCTGAACAAAAATTCTTGTCATCTTAAAATCCTTCAGTATAGCCCAGGAGTGTGGAAGTGGGGTTGAGCTGTGCCTGGTAATGTATTTCTTTACTTACACTGAATATGTTTTCTTTTGCTTAATGTAATAGATATTTCCATCATTTTGGGTTGTGTCTATAGCCAGTCAAACATTTTCCTATTGTACTTTTGGCCTTCTTTTTGTGTCTACAACTCTCTTTCAGAGTTCCTGCTGTGGTGCTTTCAAGCAGCTATTGACACTGCATTCGTATTTCATCAGGGATATAAAGTATAAATATTTATCTGGTTGTTGCCTGTTCATTGTTAACATTTGTCTCTCAGCCTGTCAGCTTGCCCATGTAGGAAGTAGAGCCATGCAGTTGTTCCAGAATGAGAGGTTTTCTTAGTACTATCCTTAGAAAATCAGTAATGTCATGCTATTCCTCCATTCTCTTGGTATCTGGTCACTTCTTTCACAGGCCTTGCCTTTCCTTCCCAAGAACTTTCACAACTCAGTTTTTACCAGACTCTAGGAACTTGTTTCTCATCTCAGTTGGCAAAACGTGAACTTCCCATATAAGCTCAGTACATGGAGGTAAGCTTCACTTTTCTATCATATTGCTAGGCCAGTTTACCACAAACAATTCAACAGTTCAAGAAATTCATTTTTGTGGAATAAAGGAAAAGTTCATATGTGGAGGAAGAGTGATATCCCTGGTTCCATTGTTCCTAGAATCTGTGAAGCAGTAGTTGTCACTTGATGAGGACACAGTGTGGTCCTTACACTGTTCACCTTGAGCTTAAGCACTCCCATGCCCTCCTGATTAACATCATCATACCATGCTGGGGACACTGAGAACATAAGGCTGCATATCCAAGATCACTATGAAAAGTTAACCTCAAAGGATTTTGCCATAGACCCTGTCTTTAAATATTTTCAGCAGATGAGAATACTTAATCTTTGAAAAAAAAGGTAGCATTTTTATGCTCTATACAATAAAATATCTCCAATATATTCTTGTTAAGCTTGCAATTAAACACACTGGTAAAGGAGTATTTACATGAGAATACAGATAACTATTAACAATTTAAAATTACATTATATTAGGTTTTGTCACCAAATATATTTTGAGAAATATATATATATATATATATATATATATATATATATATATATACATATTGTATGCTTTAGAAAATTTATATATTTTTGATGATTACTACCTGTTCATATATATAAATATTTCATGCCCATGTCGGCTATCAGGTATTTTTCTGCTGGTTCACGCTACTGTGATGTTCATTAGACATTTTATGTACCAGTACCTTAGTACTTTCAGGGAATGTGTTTCCTGATTTAAAAACAAAACAAAACAAAACAAAACAAAACAAAACAAAACAAAAAACTGTAGTTTACCTTAAACTGTATCACAAACAGTAAAAATTATTTTGAAATAGACAATATACTTTTCTACAAATATTAAATTAAATAGAACATATCATTTTTGATTTAAGATAGATGAACCCAAGAGATTTTACACATCTTTTTATTTTTGTTTTTTTTTGTTTGTTTTTTTTACTATTTTTATTACATAATTTCCTCAATTACATTTCCAATGCTATCCCAAAAGTCCCCCATAGCGCCCCCCACTTCCCTACCCACCGATTCCCATTCTTTTGGCCCTGACATTCCCCTATATTGGGGCATATAAAGTTTGCAAGTCCAATGGGCCTCTCTTTCCATTGATGGCCGACTAGGCCATCTTTCAATACATATGCAGCTAGAGACAAGAGCTCCGGGGTTCTGGTTAGTACATCATGTTGTTCCAACAATAGGGTTGCAGATCCCTTTAGCTCCTTGGGTACTTTCTCTAGCTTCTCCATTGGGAGCCCTGTGATACATCCAATAGCTGACTGTGAACATCCACTCCTGTGTTTGCTAGGCCCCGGCATCATCTCACAAGAGACAACTATATTTGGGTCCTTTCAGCAAAATCTTGCTAGTGTATGCAATGGTGTCAGCATTTAGAAGCTGCTTATGGGATGGATCCCTGGATACGGCAGTCTCTAAATGGTCCATCCTTTCATCACAGCTCCGAACTTTGTCTCTGTAACTCCTTCCCTGGGTGTTTTGTTCCCAATTCTAAGAAGGTGCACAGTGTCCACACTTTGGTCTTCATTCTTCTTGAGTTTCATGCGTTTAGCAAATTGTATCTTATATCTTGGGTATCCTAAGTTTTGGGCTAATATCCACTTATCAGTGAATACATATTGTGTGAGTTCTTTTGTGATTGTGTTACTTCACTCAAGATGATGCCCTCCAGGTCCATCCATTTGGCTAGGAATTTCATAAATTCATTCTTTTTAATAGCTGAGTAGTACTCCATTGTGTAAATGTACCATAATTTCTGTATCCATTCCTCTGTTGAGGGACATCTGGGTTCTTTCCAGCTTCTGGCTATTATAAATAGGGCTGCTATGAACATAGTGGAGCATGAGTCCTTTTTACCGGTTGGGACATCTTCTGGATATATGCCCAGGAGAGGTATTGCTGGATCCTCCGGTAGTACTATGTCCAATTTTCTGAGGAACCGCCAGACTGATTTCCAGAGTGGTTGTACAAGCTTGCAATCCCACCAACAATGGAGGAGTGTTCCTCTTTCTCCACATCCTGGCCATCATCTGCTGTCACCTGAATTTTTGATCTTAGCCATTCTGACTGGTGTGAGGTGGAATCTCAGGGTTGTTTTGATTTGAATTTCCCTGATGATTAAGGATGTTGAACATTTTTTCAGGTGTTTCTCTGCCATTCGGTATTCCTCAGGTGAGAATTCTTTGTTCAGTTCTGAGCCCCATTTTTTAATGGGGTTATTTGACTTTCTGGAGTCCACCTTCTTGAGTTCTTTATATATATTGGATATTAGTCCCTTATCTGATTTAGGATAGGTGAAGATCCTTTCCCAATCTGTTGGTGGTTTTTTTGTCTTATTGATGGTGTCTTTAGCCTTACAGAAGCTTTGTAGTTTCATGAGGTCCCACTTGTCAATTCTCGATCTTACAGCACAAGCCATTACTGTTCTATTCAGGAATTTTTCCCCTGTGCCCATATCTTCAAGGCTTTTCCCCACTTTCTCCTCTATAAGTTTCAGTGTCTCTGGTTTTATGTGAAGTTCCTTGATCCACTTAGACTTTACCTTAGTACAAGGAGATAGGAATGGATCGATTCCCATTCTTCTACATGTTAACAACCAGTTGTGCCAGCACCATTTGTTGAAAATGCTGTCTTTCTTCCACTGGATGGTTTTAGCTCCCTTGTCGAAGATCAAGTGGCCGTAGGTGTGTGGGTTCATTTCTGGGTCTTCAATTCTATTCCATTGGTCTATTTGTCTGTCACTATACCAGTACCATGCAGTTTTTATCACAATTGCTCTGTAGTAGAGCTTTAGGTCCTGCATGGTGATTCCACCAGAGGTTCTTTTATCCATGAGAAGAGTTTTTGCTATCCTAGGTTTTTTGTTATTCCAGATGAATTTGCAGATTGCACTTTCTAATTCATTGAAGAATTGATTTGGAATTTTGATGGGGATTGCATTGAATCTGTAGATTGCTTTTGGCAAGTTAGCCATTTTTACAATGTTGAACCTGCCAATCCATGAGCATGGGAGATCTTTCCATCTTCTGAGATCTTCTTTAATTTCTTTCTTCAGAGACTTGAAGTTTTTATCATACAGATCTTTCACTTCCTTAGTTAGAGTCATGCCAAGATATTTTATATTATTTGTGACTATTGAGAAGGGTGTTGTTTCCCTAATTTCTTTCTTAGCCTGTTTATTCTTTGTGTAGAGAAAGGCCATTGATTTGTTTGAGTTAATTTTATATCCAGCTACTTCACCGAAGCTGTTTATCAGGCTTAGGAGTTCTCTGGTGGAATTTTTAGGGTCACTTATATATACTATCATATCATCTGCAAAAAGTGATATTTTGACTTCATCTTTTCCAATTTGTATCCCTTTGATCTCCTTTTGTTGTCGAATTGCTCTGGCTAGGACTTCAAGTACAATGTTGAATAGGTATGGAGAAAGTGGACAGCCTTTTCTAGTCCCTGATTTTAGAGGGATTGCTTCAAGCTTCTCACCATTTACTATGATGTTGGCTAATGGTATGCTGTAGATTGCTTTTATCATGTTTAGGTATGGGCCTTGAATTCCTCATCTTTCCAAGACTTTTATCATGAATGGGTGTTGGATCTTGTCAAATGCTTTTTCCGCATCTAACGAGATGACCATGTGGTTTTTGTCTTTGAGTTTGTTTATATACTGGATTACATTGATGGATTTCCGTATATTGAACCATCCCTGCATCCCTGGGATGAAACCTACTTGGTCAGGATGGATGATTGTTTTGATGTGTTCTTGGATTCGGTTAGCAAGAACTTTATTGAGGATTTTTGCATCAATATTCATAAGGGATATTGGTCTGAAGTTTTCTATCTTTGTTGGGTCTTTTTGTGGTTTAGGTATCAGAGTAATTGTGGCTTCATAGAATGAATTGGGTAGAGTACCTTCTGTTTCTATTTTGTGGAATAGTTTGTGAAGAACTGGGATTAGATCTTCTTTGAAGGTCTGATAGAACTCTGCACTAAACCCATCTGGTCCTGGGCTTTTTTTAGTTGGGAGACTATTAATGACTGCTTCTATTTCTTTGGGGGATATAGGGCTGTTTAGATCATTAACCTGATCTTGATTCAACTTTGGTACCTGGTATCTGTCTAGGAACTTCTCCATTTCATCCAGGTTCTCCAGTTTTGTCGAGTATAGCCTTTGGTAGAAGGATCTGATGGTGTTTTGGATGTCTTCAGGATCTGTTGTTATGTCTCCTTTTTCATTTCTGATTTTGTTAATTAGGATGCTTTCCCTGTGCCCTCTAGTGAGCCTGGCTAAGGGTTTGTCTATCTTGTTGATTTTCTCAAAGAACCAGCTCCTTGATTGGTTGATTCTTTGAATAGTTTTTCTTGTTTCCACTTGGTTGATTTCATCCCTGAGTTTGATTATTTCCTGCTGTCTACTCCTCTTGGGTGAATTTGCTTCCTTTTGTTCTAGTGCTTTTAGGTGTGTTGTCAAGCTGCTAATGTGTGCTCTCTCTAGTTTTATTTTGGAGGCACTCAGAGCTAAGAGTTTTCCTCTTAGAAATGCTTTCATTGTGTCCCATAAGTTTGGGTATGTTGTGGCTTCATTTTCATTGAACTCTAAAAAGTCCTTAATTTCTTTCTTTATTCCTTCCTTGACCAAGGTATCATTGAGAAGAGTGTTGTTCAGTTTCCACGTGAAGGTTGGCTTTCTATTATTTATTTTGTTATTGAAGATCAGCTTTAGTCCATGGTGATCTGATAGGATGCATGGGACAATTTCAATATTTTTGTATCTGTTGAGGCCTGTTTTGTGACCAATTATGTGGTCAATTTTGGAGAAGGTGCCATGAGGTGCTGAGAAGAAGGTATATCCTTTTGTTTTAGGATAGAATGTTCTGTAGATATCTGCCAGATCCATTTGATTCATAATTTCTCTTAGTTTCTCTGTGTCCCTGTTTAGTTTCTGTTTCCATGATCTGTCCATTGGTGAAAGTGGTGTGTTGAAGTCTCCCACTATTATTGTATGAGGTGCAATGTGTGCTTTGAGATTTACTAAAGTTTCTTTAATGAATGTGGCTGCCTTTGTATTTGGAGCATAGATAATCAGGATTGATAGTTCCTCTTGGAGGATTTTACCTTTGATGAGTATGAAGTGTCCCTCCCTGTCTTTTTTAATGACTTTGGGTTGGAAGTCAATCTTATCAGATATTAGAATGGCTACTCCAGCTTGTTTCTTCATACCATTTGCTTGGAAAATTGTTTTCCAGCCTTTCATTCTGAGGTAGTGTCTATCTTTTTCTCTGAGATGAGTTTCCTGTAAGCAGCAAAATGTTGGGTCTTGTTTGTGTAGCCAGTTTGTTAGTCTATGTCTTTTTATCAGGGAGTTGAGTCCATTGATATTAAGAGATATTAAGGAAAAGTAATTGTTGTTTCCTGTTATTTTTGTTGTTAAAGTTGGCATTCTGTTCTTGTGGCTGTCTTCTTTTAGGTTTGTTGAGGGATTACCTTCTTGTTGTTTCTAGGGCGTGGTTCCTGTCCTTGTATTGGTTTTTTTCTGTTATTATCCTTTGAAGGGCTGGATTCGTGGAGAGATAATGTGTGAATTTGGTTTTGTTGTGGAATACTTTGGTTTCTCCTTCTATGTTAATTGAGAGTTTGGCTGGGTATAGTAGCCTGGGCTGGAATTTGTGTTCTTTTAGTGTCTGTATAACATCCGTCCAGGATCTTCTGGCTTTCATAGTCTCTGGTGAAAAATCTGGTGTAATTCTGATAGGCTTGCCTTTATATGTTACTTGGCCTTTTTCTTTTACTGCTTTTAGTATTCTATCTTTATTTAGAGCATTTGTTGTTCTGATTATTATGTGTCGGGAGGTATTTCTTTTCTGGTCCAGTCTATTTGGAGTTCTGTAGGCTTCTTGTATGTTCATGGGCATCTCTTTCTTTAGATTTGGGAAGTTTTCTTCTATGATTTTGTTGAAGATGTTTGCTGGTCCTTTGAGTTGAAAATCTTCATTCTCATCCACTCCTATTATCCGTAGGTTTGGTCTTCTCATTGTGTCCTGTATTTCTTGGATGTTTTCAGTTAGGATCTTTTTGCATTTTACATTTTCCTTGATTGTTGTGCAGATGTTCTCTATGGAATCTTCTGCACCTGAGATTCTCTCTTCCATCTCTTGTATTCTGTTGCTGATGCTCGTATCTATGGTTCCAGATTTCTTTCTTAGGGTTTCTATCTCCAGTGTTGCCTCATCTTGGGTTTTCTTTATGTGTCTACTTCTCTTTTTAGGTCTAGTATGGTTTTGTTCATTTCCATCATCTGTTTGGATGTGTTTTCCTGTTTTTCTTTAAGGACTTCTACCTGTTTGATTGTGTTATCCTGTTTTTCTTTAAGGACTTCTACCTGTTTGATTGTGTTATCCTGTTTTTCTTTAAGGACTTGTAACTCTTTAGCCATGTTCTCCTGTAATTCTTTAAGTGAGTTATTAAAGTCCTTCTTGATGTCCTCTACCATCATCATGAGATATGCTTTTAGATCCGTGTCTAGCTTTTCTGGTGTGTTGGGGTGCCCTGGACTGGGCGAAATGGGGGTGCTGGGTTCTGATGATGGTGAGTGGTCTTGGTTTCTGTTAGTAAGATTATTACGTTTACCTTTCGCCATCTGGTAATCTCTGGGGTTAGTTGTTATCGTTGTCACTGTTTAAAGATTGGAGCAGAAGCTGTGTTCCACTCACCAGCAGTCTCAAAATCCTGTGGCGGGGGTCGTGGGTAGCTGGCGGTACCCAGGTGCTGGTCCAGCCGGAAGAGGCCTGTGGTCCTACTAAGGCCTGTTTTCTGCTTCCCTAACTAATGCAGTCTCTGGTCCAGTGCGCAATTGGATTGGAGCAGAAGCTGTGTTCCACTCACCAGAAGTCTTAAGATCCTGTGGTGGGTGTTGTGGGTAGCTGGCGAGTGTCAGCCGACCCGGCGCCCTAGCTACCCTGGTGCTTTTCTGACCGGAAGAGGCTTGTGGCCCTACGTAGGCTGGATTTCTGCCTCCCCAACCAGAGCAGTCTCAGGTCCTGCGTGATTGGACTGGAGCAGAAGCTGTGTTCCACTCACCAGCAGTCCCAAAATCCTGTGGCGGGGGTCGTGGGTAGCTGGTGGGTGTCAGGCAATCCTGCGCTCTAGCTACCCCGGGGCTGATCTGGCCGGATGAGGCCTGTGGCCCTACTCAGGCTGGTTTTCTGCTTCCCTAACTAATGCAGTCTCAGGTCCTGCGCGCAATTGGATTGGAGCAGAAGCTGTGTTCCACTCACCAGAAGTCTTAAGATCCTGTGGCGGGTGTTGTGGGTAGCTGGCGAATGTCAGCCGACCCTGCGCCCTAGCTGCCCGGGTGCTTTTCTGACTGGAAGAGCGATTTTACACATCTTAATATCATCTTCATCAATAATTGTTTAGGTTGACAGCTCTGACATATTCAGCTCTGTGCCAAGGAATAAAATGTGTTCACCGCTTATGGTTTCTTTGCTTTATGATTTCATATTATTTCAACATATGTATTTGTTAACATTAGCTTTGTCTTAAGAATGGTTTGTGAGTTTCACTGAATTCCTTGGGAAAACTCAGTGCTCCCTGGAGTCGTGGTGAGCAGCTTCATAAACACAGTGGTGACTATTATACAGTTCAGCGTGTGTGCATGGTTTGTTCTTTGAAAGCCCTAAGTGCATATTTTGTTTAAATTGTTCTCATACCCGGCTCTACCTCAACTGTTATAGCGGCTGTCATTCCATCAATCATATTTATTAAGATTTCCTACCCTTAAAATATTCTCCAGTTGCACTAAAATTGCTTTAATTTCAATCTTGACTTTTTGTACCATTTCCGGGAGAAATTAATACATCTTGATTAAGTAGTCATTAAAGTAAAATGAGAAAACAATCCTTGAGAGAACAAGGCAGGATTACTTTCTGACTGCTGGTTATTTCCCTTGTTTATTCCTGTCTGTCCTTGTGCCCTGGTCCTTAAAGAGGGGTCTTCATTTGATGTTGGTTCAAATTATATTATAGACAAAGGATGCAGTATTTAGAATTTGTAATTTGCTACTAATTAAAATTTTGCTTACTAGATAATGTGGGTTTTTACATAGTAAATAAGCTGGCTGATATTATTTATTAGGTCTTAGTTTTAGATCTTTTTCATTACTATCATCTAGAATACTATGTTTATGACTGCTAATTTTGGATATATTTTTCTTGCTGTACTTCTATGTACATAATATATATTAGTCACTATAAACTCCATTTTCGTATTTTAAGAAGATATTAAAAAAGCATTTAGTCATCCATTTGGTTTAAAATATCCTGATGTTTGGCCTCTTGCAGGCAAGAAGCCTAATTAAATTTCTTCTTCACTGGGGTGTTTGTCATTGTTTTGACAAAATGTGCTAGAAAGAAACTGTGGGCAATGACACAAGATGTGCAAATCCTTGCTAACTACTTAACAAACTGCATGAGTCTGGGCCCATGAAATGGAATCTGGAGTTACTGGGAGGATTGTAGAAAAGAGCCGGGTTACTGAGGGAAACAAAACAGACATGAAGAACTTTAATGTGAATGGCACTTATAAAATAGGGAAAATATTGCCTAACTGAAATTTTTTTCAGAAGTTGAAAATGATCTAATATGTAAAAATTCACAATGTAAAAGACGTAATGACATTTAGTAGCCTTGTCTTCAATTGGAGCTTGAGTTTAGTTTAATAAGCTGCAAAGCTAGAGCAATCACTCACTACTGGCACCATCACAGACACCTATTTAGGAAATCTTTAATTCCTTTCCCAGCATTTTTCTGGAAACACATTTGTAACTAGACATCATTTGAAGACATCAAGTGAAGATGTAATATTATACCTAACTGAAAAACTAGTATTTTATGGCTTAAAAAGAGTATTGTTCAACTGCTTTCATTCTATTTGTTATCTAAATTTAATGATTTTATGAGACAGTTGAATGTAAACAAGTATAATTCGAGGGACGTCAGATACTTTCTTTTCACCAAAAATAATTTCCATGATGTTTATTGAAATAAAGCAATAGAATTTGAAAACACAAATGTTTATGCTGTGAATAAGAAAATATACTTACAATGGAGTACAACTCAGCTATTAAAAACAATGACTTCATGAAATTCTTATGCAAATGAATGGAATTAGAAAATATCCTGAGTGAGGTAACACAGACACAAAAGAATACACATAGTATGCCCTCACTGATAAGTGGATGTTAGCCTACAAGCTCAGGATAACAAAGATATAATTCACAGACACATGATGCTCAAGTGTGCATGCTTCAGTCCTTCTTAAGAGGGGAAATAAAATACTCACAGGAGGAAATATGGAGACAAAGTATGGAGCAGAGACTGAAGGAAAGGCCATCGAGAGACTGCCCCACCTGGGGATCCATCCCATATACAGTTACCAAACCCAGACATTACAGTGGATATCAAGAAGTGCTTGCCAACAGGAGCCTGATAAAGTTGTCTCCTGAGAGACTTTGCCAGAACCTGACAAATACAGAGGTGGATGCTCACAGACAACCATTGGACTGATCACAGGGACACCAATAGAGGGAGGAGGCAGAGAATGGACTGAAGGAGCTGAAGGGATTTACAACCCATAGGAAGAACAATAATATGAACCAATCAGACCCCCCAGAGGTTCGAGGGACTAAACCACCAACCAAAAAGTACACATGGAGGGACCCATTCCTCCAGCTGCATATGTAGCAGAGGATGGCCTTGCTGGGCATCAATGGAAGGAGAGGTCCTTAGTCCTGTGAAGGTTTGATGCCCCAGTTTAGGGGAATGCCAGGGTGGGAAGGCAGGAGTGGGTGGATAGATGCGGGAGCACCCTCCTAGAAGCAGGAGAAGGGAGTTTGGGATAGGAAGATTCTGAAGGGAAAACTGGGAAAGGAGATAATATTTGAAATGTAAATAAATAAAATATCCAACAACAAAAAATTATACTTTCAAATTTATATTCATGTTTCCATTGATAAAATGTTAAGAACATTGGGTCTTTTCTAGTCTGAAATTCTTTCTAAGAAAACTCCATTTTGGAAAAACATTTTCATGCAATACATTTTAAATCATAATTTCTCTTCCCTAAGTTCCTCCCAAACACTCCTCACCATCCTATCCACTTAACTTTATGTTTTATCTCTCTTAAAAAAATCATGCAAAACAAAGGAACACACACACACACACACACACACACACAGAGCCCTCTACACAGAAAGAAAGTATATATGTAAAGATTAAAGGGACACTTTTTTTTTTCAAAGCCTAAACAAAGGCAGACAAAAAGTCTACAAACATTCATGCTGGCAAAACCATGCTTACACATAAAATAATAAAAATAAGACATACCATTCTATTCCACCAAATTCAAACAAGGGCAACTTTCAGGAACCAACCACTGTTTATTCCTGGCATTCAGAGGTACCACTGCTGTTTGCGTAGCCAGTGTTTATTAGTTTTGCCTTTTTGTAGCTTTGTTTTCTGTTGTACACCTACCTACTCCTGGCTCATCTTGAAGTACAGTTAATACAAATTAGTGAGTGTCAGATACTTTAAATAAGCAATGCATTTTAAAACAAAGAAAATAGTTCCTACATATCACCTTGAATTTTTATCCCCAAAAAGCTATTTCCTGTTCTTTCAGGATGCTTCTCAACCTTGGAATAGTGTCCTGATCATACCTCTCTCTCTTTCTCTGTCTCTGTCTGTCTGTCTGTCTGTCTGTCTCTCTAACTACACTTGTCCTGTGTGTCACCCTTTTTATCATAGAGAATTTTTCTGAAATTTAAAATTCCAGGAATAATATAACTTGATGATCTGAGACAAATTGGTAGCATGGCAGGATACCTGGTAGACATGAACTCGGGAAGATGCTCAAGCTTCCTCTATATGCTGTATTATTCACACACACCTTACATGCCTGAGATTATCTCAGCTGTAATATTGAATACAAAGTGGTATTGTATATCATGTATTCACTTGAATTGTTTATTAAGTAATGATAAGAAAAATTCATCCATATACATTACCATGCAATCTCTTCCAAGTCAATTCTTCCTGCCATAGGTTAAATCCATGAGTATAGAACTAATTGTCATAGGAAGCATTCATTTCCTCATACTTTCTTGCAAGTAACATGAAAATTTGATGCTCTTGTCATTGATATGACACAGTCATTCCAGATTTTTATTTGATAGCTAGCCACACAAATTAGCCAGCAAGAAGTCCTTCTGAGGATGATGAAACAGCAAAGAGACAGAGCAACTACATGTAGTATTGCTATTAGTTCTGGTTATAGTTTCTTATGTAGTTATTGGTAGGATCTGCAGATACTTGTAGCCCCTGCCCACTAGCTTTGGCAGTTTATTTTCCAAGATAATTTTTTCTTTGATTTAGGTGAACCTTTAAAGATAGATTTTCTCCAAGATATTTTACAAATTGAAACTAAAATATGTTTTATTAAATATCTTTTCCTGAATAAATACCTATACTAGGTTTCTGTTTTTGAAAACTAAAATAACTAAATATTTAATCTGAAATATACATGATTTTCTGCAACATTGCTTAAAGTCTGCTTTTTTATTAAGGTTTTGTGCCATTTGGTTATAGCCTATTGATCGTTATATCTACTTTTCTCTCTGTAATACTTCCTTGTTAGGCTCTCATTATCTCCTCTTTCTAGTTTTAGTTAGTTGATATCTGTGTTTACTTATTTTGATATTTCTCTTGTGTTGGAAGAGAAAGTGAACCATCAGAACCTAACTTTCACATCATAGAAAGGGCTAAATCACCAGGGCTGAGAAGATACTAACTTTCAACTGAATATGAACTATGTACATTGAGAAACATGTGAAAGAAAGTGATGGATGAAAGCACACTGTTGGGATGAACTTCCCATGCCTTTTGTATTTTTTTGTTGACCTTGAAAGTGACCTTGACCGTCTCTTATTAAAATTGGTCAAGTGATCATTAAACATTTTCCCTAGATGACTCTTGACTCCTTAATTTGATTAGATGTTAGACAGACCTCTTTCTGGATTCAAGCCCCTGAACTATCTTTTAATATGGTGTTTATATAGAAAACTGTAATTATAAATTATTTTATTGCCCTTTTAGGATACTAATCTTTTCAGTATATTCCTGCTAGTCTTTCAATAAAAGGATATCTTAGATATAGGCCATGAGTACACAGGTGTCTGAGCACAAATTTTTGGTAGGATTGAAGTCTATAGTCTAACCTCTCAAACAAATTCCTGGGTACCTGGCTGCAAGTCATAAACCTATCATAAAGATAAAAGAAATGCCATTTGAGTTCAAAATAGTTACCCTTTGATCTTCTACAACTAAGGTCTCAAAACATTTCTCATTTTAGAAGAATTAAATATCTCTTACTGCAAAAAAAAGAGAGATGTATTACCCTCAGTGTTACGCTGGACTGTTAAATAAGAAAGAGATATAGTAGAGAGACTATAGATATAGTAGGAGACACTGATATTTAGCAACCCATAGAAATTTGAACATCGCAAGCCCAATAAGTTGAGTTAAACCCCAGTAAGATAAGTTAAATTATAGTTCAGTAATGTTTCAAATGTGAAAATATTAATATTCATTGCCTAGGATTGATGATCATATACTGGCAGTAAAGAAATGTGTGTGTGTGTGTGTGTGTGTGTGTGTGTGTGTGTTTGTGTGTGTGCAAAAACATAAAGATTTATTTCAGACCCAAATATCAGTCAATTTCAAGTTAGCTGTAATGACAAAAATTGGGAAAAAATGAGGGAGAACTGTAACAGGGTCCTTTCAGCAAAATCATGCTAGTGTATGCAATGGTGTCAGCATTTGGAGGCTGATTATGGGATGGATCCCTGGATATGGCAGTCTCTAGATGGTCCATCCTTTTGTCTCAGCTTCAAACTTTGTCTCTGTAACTCCTTACATGGGTGTTTTGTTCCCAATTCTAAGAAGGGGCAAAGTGTCCCGACTTTGGTCTTCGTTCTTCTTGATTTTCATGTGTTTTGCAAATTGTAACTTATATCTTGGGTATGCTAAGTTTCTGGGCTAATATCCACTTATCAGTGAGTACATATCATTTGAGTTCTTTTGTGATTGGGTTACCTCACTCAGGATAATGCCCTCCAGGTCCATCCATTTGCCTAGGAATTTCATAAATTCATTCTTTTTAATAGCTGAGTAGTACTCCATTGTGTAAATGTACCACATTTTTTGTATCCATTCCTCTGTTGAGGGGCATCTGGATTCTTTCCAGCTTCTGGCTATTATAAATAAGGCTGCTATGAACATAGTGGAGCATGTTTCTTTCTTACTAGTTGGAACATCTTCTGGATATATGCCCAGGAGGGGTATTGCGGGATCCTCCAGTAGTACCATGTCCAATTTTCTGAGGAACGCCAGACTGATTTCCAGAGTGGTTGTACAAGCTTGCAATCCCACCAACAATGGAGGAGTGTTCCTCTTTCTTCACATCCTCGCCAGCATCTGCTGTCACCTGAATTTATGATTTTAGCCATTCTGACTGCTGTGAGGTGGAATCTCGGGGTTGTTTTGATTTGCATTTCCCTGATGATTAAGGATGCTGAACATTTTTTCAGGTGTTTCTCAGCCGTTCAGTATTCCTCAGTAGAGAATTCTTTGTTTAGCTCTGAGCTCCATTTTTTAAAGGGGTTATTTGATTATCTGGAGTCCACCTTCTTGAGTTCTTTATATATATTGGATATTAGTCCTCTATCTGATTTAGGATAGGTAAAGATCCTTTCCCAATCTGTTGGTGGCCTTTTTGTGTTATTGATGGTGTCTTTCTTGTAAGACTACGCCAGGGCTTAGCAAACACATAAGTAAGTGGATGCTCACACTCAGCTATTGGATGGATCACAGGGCCCCCAATGGAGGAGCTAGAGAAAGTACCCAAGGAGCTAAAGGGATCTGCAATCCTATAGGTGGAACAACATTATGAACTAATCAGTACCCCAGAGCTCTTGACTCTAGCTGCATATGTATCAGAAGATGGCCTAGTTGGCCATCAGTGGGATGAGAGGCCCCTTGGACTTGCAAACTTTACATGCCCCAGTACAGGGGAACGCTAGGGCCAAAAAGTGGGAGTGGGTGGGTAGGGGAGTGTGGGGGGGTATGGGGGACTTTTGGGATAGCATTGGAAATGTAAATGAGGAAAATATCTAATTAAAAAAAAACAATAAAAAATGAGGGAGAACAATGTAACGTGAAATAATGAGGTATCCAGTCAAATAGCCTTTCTGGTTTTCAGAAAGAAGTCATTTCCATGAAAGACTCAGGAATCAGGGGTACTCCTGTCCAGCAACCAAGTGTTCCTATTCCCCTTTTGTTTAATGACCATTGTGTTATATATATGGAATATGGTAGGAAGCAAAGAACTTCTGCTTTCCTATCTAGGTGTTGAGCAGACACAGTGGGGAAGGTTTAAAGTCATCCAGAGTCCTTCAGCTTTTACATGGTTTAGACGCTGCTTTCTTTCTTTGAGAAAGGACCAGCTAAGTATTTCCAACATGAGAAGAGTTGTACATGGACCCTGCAGGCTGTACTGACTGCAGCAGCAAGGACCATAAAAAGACTGTAAGGATCATACTTTCCTTATGCATGTGCTGTCACATGGTGTATGTGTGGAAGGTGTGAATTTCACAATGGAGAACTACTTTCACCCATAAATTACCTTTACAGTGATAATCAGTGTGCCTTTTGTTGTCTTTAACTTTATTCCATGTGGAAGCCTAAGATTGTTGATGAAGCCAGAGTTGAATATGATAAAGCTATCATGAGTACATTTCCACAACATCAACCTCAGCCATTACTGTTACATGCTATAGAACTACATGAATTAATATATGAAACTACAATGTGTAGACTGTGTACTCCTGAGGAGTTCTCCTTAATGCCCATACCAATAATATTTTTTTTCTTTTTACTGAATGATTTTTACATAGACATTAAGTTACTTTTTTTTTAATACTGAAAATGTTTTACTCACATTTTCCTAATCCTCATAGCAAGCCTAAGAGATAGAGACATCTATTTATACTGTGAATACACAAAAGCTAAAAGAAGTTTTACTGCAGAAGCAGAATATGGAAGACACAGATGTGAATTCAGAGCTCAGGACCCATGGTGTTAGATCTGAATACATGTGGGATGGCTGAAGGTGGAGGGAATCCAAAAGAATGTGAGAAAACTTTTTTCCTGCTCTTGAAAAATTATCCATGTCTTCCACCATAGTATCTCTTTGTAATGTGTTTTTTGATTTTTACTAAGGACATTTTTTAATATTTTTCACTTTTATATTTCAGATTAAGATGGCATGTAAATTTAACGCATTAACCAAATTGGTGTTTGCTAGTTCAGTGACCTACAGGAAAATGCTTCTGAGAGTTATTCTTATCTGTAACAAGAGCTTTTTCATTTTAAAAAAAACAGTGATCCTATCTGGAAGTGGTGCTAATTTTACACAGAAGTCTATGGTGGCCAAATGGCCAGCCAGTTCATCAAAGGAAAAATGGTTAACAAAAGCAAAATCAATTCAGGAGTTTTTCCACTGTGACTATTTAAACGATGCCTGGATTAAAGAGCATATGATGTGACATTCTTTGTGTGTGAGAGGCATCTGTTGGCCGGAGGCCATGTCTACTCACGGATTCTCCTAGTGTGCTGTTCAGTCAAAAGTTGTGATTAGACTTCATTGAAATCTCACCCTATGGATTTGGCTTTTCAGGAATAGCTACTTTTTAACTCCCAAGGCTCCGCTTTAATTAAAGCTAACCTTCCTGTCTCCCGGTACTCTTCTGCTCTTCATCTTGAAGTCACCATTTTATGTAAGGCTTTTAATTGTATTCTGGGCTTTGCTTACCCTGTTTGAGATCTCTTTGAATGGTTTCAGAGGCAAAGTTTGTAAGTGGACATTTTCACACCTTTCAAATTCTTGCAAAAGATTTCCAAAGTGCCAACATTTGGTAAAATGGGCTACCTATATAGTTAGCTATAGCTTGATTTATATTATATAGGTGTTTTATCTGTAAAATATAAAAATTTTAAAATACTGCTCAAGTGAGCAGCTCCTATGTTCACAGTGTCCTAGAAGTTATCCAACATAATATATTGTATTTTAGGAAACATAGATACTAATATCAAAAAGGCAAATAGAATAGGTTAGCTATATACAAATATTCATGGAAATCATTTTAACAGTATTCCAAAAGATTTTTAGGTCATGTAAATATCACGACCTCTAGTTTTTCACTATAAAATTCAAATCACTTTATTTATTGCATTATTGTATTTATACAAATATGTAACATGATAACCAACACACCCGTAAAATCAACCAATAATAAGGAAGTGATCAAACAAGTCCATACTTTAAAGGTGGGTTTTGTAGAACTGAAAAGTCTGTAGGGTCCTTGGGTTTCTAAGTGACCCCACCTTAAATTCTCTAGACTCTTCTTTTTCTTTGTTTTTGTTTGTTTGTTTTGGTGAATTTCACCTTTGTACAGCCTCTTCTTGATGTCTTTGAGCAGCAGCTATAGCATCTCACTTCCTTAACCACTCAGGGATAAGTATACAGTGGTACCTGCTACATCTAGCTACAATGGTAAGAGTCATGCAGGTTCCACTCTCCCTAAATCCATACTTGCAGTGGCCATAGATGCCATGTGTTTACTGATTTATGTAATAGTACCAATCACTGCAGCCAAGGTGTGGTGATTACTAATTCTGGCTTAGAGCAGTCAGCCCCAACATGTGATCCAGAGAAAGTGTAGCTGTCTTAGTTCAGGTGAATAACTAATAACTTCTTATTGGTAAAGATCCCAAACTCTGAATATTGTCATAGTTATCTGGGCATAAAGTTTCTGAGCTGGAACATAAGGCAAATTCCAAAGACTCTACCATTAATCAACTAATTTTTACTTTAATTTTCTATAACTTTCTAAATTTATTAGAAAAATAACTAGAATGCATTATATATAATGCAGGTTTTCTAAATTATCTCACTTTATTTTTCCCTGTAATTTTTAAAATTAATTTATTTTTCACACTCAATATTTTATTGCCTCCCATCCACCCTCCAACTATTCCACATCCTGTACCTCCTCACCACCACCTGTCTCCATGTGGATATCCCCCCTACCCCCAACCATCCTAACCTCCAAATTACCTTGGGCCTCCAGTCTCTTGAGGGTTAATCTCTGAATGAACACAGACCTGGCAGTCCTCTATTGTATGTGTTTTGGAGGCCTCATATCACCTGATTACTCCTTGGTGGTCCAGTGTTTGAAAGATCTCAGGGGTCCAGATTAATTGAGACTGCTGGTCCTACTACAGGGTTACCCTTGTCTTCAGCTTCTTTCAGCCTTCCCTAATTCAACAACAGGGGTCAGCTGCTTCTGTCCATTGGTTGGGTGCAAATATCTGCATCAGACTCTTTCAGCTGCTTGTTGGGTCTTTCGGGGGGCAGTCATGATAGGCCCCATTTTGTGCACTCCATAGTCTCAGTAATAGTGTCAGCCCTTGGGACTTTGAGTTGGATCCCACTTTGGGCCTGTCACTGGACCTTCTTTTCCTCAGGTTCCTCTCTATTTCCATCCCTGTAATTCTTTCAGACAGGAACAATTATAGGTCAGAGTTTTGACTGTGGCATGGCAGCCCCATCTCTCACTTGCTGTCCTGTCTTCCTGCTAGGTCTTATTTGTGATCGTCAGAAGCTGGAAACAATCTAGAAGTCCCAAAATAGAGGAATGGATAAAGAAAATGTGGTTCATTTACACAATGAAATACTACTCAGCTATTAAAACGAAGACATCCTTAGTTTTGCAGGCAAATGGATGGAACTAGAAAATATCATCCTGAGTGAGGTAACTCAGACCCAAAAGGACATGTATGGTATATATGCACTAGTAAGTGGATATTTTCCCTGTAATTTTGTGAAACTTTGACAAGTAAAATAGATCTGGGTTAATATTATGTGAGTACAGCATTAAGGGCTTAATCATGGTGTTAGACCATTTTTAACAATAAATCATTCTGAGTGTTTACCGATATTTTCTGGATGCATAGTGTTTCAAAAATTGGTAATAATAGAAGCATTGGCAAACACTTTCATACAATTTAGTGTTTGTCATGTATTGCTTTGTGATGCTTTGTACACAGTAGGGTATTTACTCTCATCATAATGCTATGAAATATCACAAGTAAGGCTGCTATGAACATAGTGGAACACATGCCCCTGTTGCATGGTGGGGCATCTTTGGGTATATTCTCAAGAGTGGTATAGCTGGGTCTTCAGGTAGATCTATTTCCAATTTTCTGGCCTTATTTGTTATAGTCAGAAGCTGGAAACATCCTAGATGTCCCACAATAGAAGGATGGATACAGAAAGTGTGGTTCATTTACACAAAGGAATACTACTCAGTTTTTAAGAACGAGGACATCCTGAGTTTTGCAAGCAAATGGAGAGAACTGGAAAATATCCTGAGTGAGGTAACTCAGACCCCAAAAGACATGCATGGTATGTACTCACTAATAAGTGGATATTAGGCAAAAATTAATAATATTACAGAATACACAAGATACAGTCCACAGAACTCAAAAAACTCAATAAGCTGAAGGTCCAAGTGAGGACACCCCAGTCCCACTTGGGAAAGAGAAGAAATCAATCACAAGTGGGGAGGTAAGGAGGGACCTGGAAAGGAAACTAAAGGAAGTGGGATAGAGTTGGGGGAAAGAGGAACATGATCGGATATTGGGTGAGGGAAAAGGACTGAAGCCCCGAGGGACAGCAGAAATAAAGTAAACAGGCAACCTCAGGAAATAGGAGGTTGGGGGAACTCCCCTGAATGCACAGAAACCTGGCAGGTGAGAGCCTCCCAGAACTCAAAGGGTGGGACCTTAGATGAAATGCCTGACAGTAGGGAGAGGGAACTTATAGCGCCCACTTCCAGCAGGAAGACAGGACATCAAGTGAAGGATGGGGTTGCCATGCCACAGTCACACCTCTGACCCATAATTGTTCCTGTCTGAAAGAATTACAGGGATGGAAATGGAGAGGAACCTGAGGAAAAGATGGTCCAACGACAGGTCCGAAGTGAGATCCAACTCAAGGTCCCAAGGCCTGACACTATTACTGAGGCTATGGAGTGCTCACAAAAAGGGATCTATTATGACTGCCCTCCAAAGACTCATCAAGCAACTGAAAGAGTTGGATGCAGATATTTGCTCCCAACTAATGTACAGAAGCAGATGACTCCTGTTGTTGAATTATGGAAGGCTGAAAGAAGCTGAGGAAAAGGGTGACCCTGTAGGAGACCAGCAGTCTTAATTAATCTGGACCCCTGAGATCTTTCAAATACTCGACCACCAAATAGACAGCTTATACTAGCTGATATGAAGCCCCCCAACCCATACACCTAACCTTCAAGAGACTGCAGGCCCTCGGGAGTTTGGAGGTCAGATGGGGTGAGGGGCATTCACCTGGAGACAGGGTGGGGTGGGGTGGAAGTATGGGATGTGGAGCAGTCAGAGAGTAGATGGAGGCACATGGGAAATGGAATATGTAGTGTAAAAAATGAATAATGAATTAAAAATAAAACAATATGAACTAACTAGTTCCCCCCAGAGCTCCTGTCTAGTCTAGCTGCATATGTATCAGAAGATGGCCTAGTCGGCCATCAGTGAAAAGAGAGGCCCATTGGTCGTGCAAACATTATATGCCCCAGTACAGGGCAATGCCAGGGCCAAGAAGTGAGAGTGGGTGGGGGAGCATGTGGGGGACTTTTGGGACAGCATTGGAAATGTAAATGAAATAAATACCTAATTAAAAAAATGAAAAAAAAAACCATAATGCTATAAAGTAGTATATATTTTATGGTACAAACAAAGACTAATGGACTAAGGAAGCAAAATTATAATGCCACAGATATTTATTTTCATTGTGTTTGGTAGTTCATGCAAAAGATAACATCTCTGCTCTCTGATAACTACCCAGCTCTCAAACATGCATAGGCTCTATCACCATCTGGTGCCCATTTCTACCTTTGCATCCAGGGAAGCTGCTTCAGAGATTGCTGAAAGTGAGCAAGGATGGATAAATGAAGAATAAGCCAGCTATCTTCATTTCACAACAGCACGAGAGACAGTGATTATATATGTCTTATATGTTGTTCATCTGAATTCTCTCACATAGCACCTGGATATAAGGGAGATTAGGAACTTAATTCTGAAAGAAAATTCATATATCATGGGTCCCAATAATAAAGGAAGAAGGAATAAATAGCTCTTGCAAATACAGTGTTTACCCAAATTTTCAGGGGAGGCAATCATCAATTTGCTATACCAATATACCAGGGTCACTGCAGGGCGGGGTGGGGGGGACTTCACATCAGTGATCCGAGTTGCCATACAATGTTGAGTATCCTGAAAGTGTAATGCATTCTATAACAAGGAAAAGTCACTCCAAATCACTTTCCCAAAAAGTTCTGGTTGGTTCAAATTGTGGATAAATTTTTTTTTATCAGTGAGTACATATCATGTGAGTTCTTTTGTGATTGGGTTACCTCACTCAGGATGATGTCCTCCAGGTCCATCCATTTGCTTAGCAATTTCATAAATTCAGTCTTTTTAATAGCTGAGTAGTACTCCATTGTGTAAATGTACCACATTTTGTGTATCCATTACTCTGTTGAGGGGCATCTGGGTTCTGTCCAGCTTCTGGCTATTACAAATAAGGCTGCTATGAACATAGTTGAGCATGTGTCCTTCTTACTGGTTGGAAAATCTTCTGAATATATGCCCAGGAGAGGTATTACTGGATCCTCTGGTAGTACTATGTCCAATTTTCTGAGGAAGCACCAGACTGATTTCCAGAGTGGTTGTACAAGCTTGCAATTCCACCAACAATGGAGGAGTGTTCCTCTTTCTCCACATCCTCGCCAGCATCTGCTGTCACCTGAATTTTTGACCTTAGCCATTCTGGCTGGTGTGAGGTAGAATCTCAGGGTTGTTTTGATTTGCATTTCCCTGATGATTAAGGATGTTGAACATTTCTTCAGGTGCTTCTCAGCCGTTCAGTATTCCTCAGTAGAGAATTCTTTGTTTAGCTCTGAATCCCATTTTTAATGGGGTTATTTGATTTTCTGGAGTCCACCTTCTTTATATATATATTGGATATTAGTCCCCTATCTGATTTAGGATAGGTAAAGATCCTTTCCCAATCTGTTGGTTGTCTTTCTGTCTTATTGACAGTGTCTTTTGCCTTACAGAAGATTTGCAATTTTCTGAGGTCCCATTTGTTGATTCTCGATCTTACAGCACAAGCCATTGCTTCTGTTCAGGAATTTTTCCTATGTACCCATATCTTTAAGGCTTTTACCCACTTTCTCCTCTGTAAGTTTCACTGTCTCTGGTTTTATGTGGAGTTCCTTGATCCATTTAGATTTGACCTTAGTAAAAGGAGATAGGAATGGATTAATTTGCATTCTTCTACATGATAACCTCCAGTTGGGACAGCACCATTTGTTGAAAATGCTGTCTTTTTTCCACTGGATGGTTTTTGTTCCCTTGTCAAAGATCAAGTGACCATAGGTGTGTGGGTTCATTTCTAGTTTTTCAATTCTATTCCATTGGTTTACTTGTCTGTTGCTATATCAGTACCATGCAGTTTTTGTCACTATTGCTCTGTGGTAAAACTTTAGGTCAGGCATGGTGATTCCACCAGAGGTTCTTTTATTCTTGAGGAGAGTTTATGCTATCCTAGGTTTTTTTGTTATTCCGGATGAATTTGCAGATTGCACTTTCTAATTCGCTGAAGAATTGAGTTGGAATTTTCATGGGGTTTGCATTGAATCTGTAGAGTCCTTTTGGCAAGATAGCCATTTTTACTATATTGATCCTGCATATCCATGAGCATGGGAGATCTTTCCATCTTCTGAGATCTTCTTTAATTTCTTTCTTCAGAGACTTGAAGTTTTTATCATACAGATCTTTCACTTCCTTAAAGTCATGCCAAGGTATTTTATATTATTTGTGACTATTGAGAAGGGTGTTGTTTCCCTAATTTCTTTCTCAGCCTGTTTATTCTTTGTGTAGAGAAAGGCCATTGACTTGTTTGAGTTAATTTTATATCCAGCTACTTCACTGAAGCTGTTTATCAGGTTTAGGAGTTCTCTGGTGGAAGTTTTAGAGTCACTTATGTATACTATCATATCATCTGCAAAAAGTGATATTTTGCCCTCTTCCTTTCCAATTTTTACCCCCTTTATCTTTTTTTGTTGTCGAATTGCTCTGGCCACGACTTCAAGTAGAATGTTGAATAGGTAGGGAGAAAGTAGGCAGCCTTGTCTAGTCCCTGATTTTAGTCTGATTGCTTCCAGCTTCTCACCATTTACTTTGATGTTGACTACTAGTTTGCTGTAGATTGCTTTTATCATGTTTAGGTATGGGCCTTGACTTCCTGATCTTTCCAAGACTTTTATCATGAATATGTTTTGGATTTTGTCAAATGCTTTCTCTGCATCTAAGGAGATGATCATGTGTTTTTTTGTCTTTGAGTTTGTTTATATAATGGATTATGTTGATGGATTTCCATATATTAAAACATCTCTGCATCCCTGATATGAAACCTACTTGGTCAGGTTAAAATACCCAAGATACAAGATACAATTTGCAAAACACATGAAACTAAAGAAGAACGAAGATGAAAGTGTAGACACTTTGCTCCTTCTTAGAATTGGGAACAAAACACCCATAGAAGGAATTACAGAGACAAAGATTGGAGCTGAGACGAAAGGATGGATCATCTAGAGACTGCCATACCCGGGGATCCATCCCATAATCAGCCCCCAAATGCTGACACCCTTGCACACACTAGCAAGATTTTGCTGAAAGGACCCTGATATAGCTGTCTCTTGTGAGACTATGCCGGGGCCTAGCAAACACAGAAGTAGATGCTCACTTTCAGCTTTTGGATGGATCACAGGGCCCCCAATGGAGGAGCTAGAGAAAGTACCCAAGGAGCTAAAGGGGTCTGCAACCCTATAGGTGGAACAACAATAAGAAATAACCAGGAGTAGGACCACAGGCCTCATCCGGCTGGATCAGCGCCAGGGTAGCGGGAGCGCAGGGTTGCCTGACACCCGCCAGCTACTCACGACCCCCGCCGCAGGATTCTGGGACTGCTGGTGAGTGGAACACAGCTTCTGCTCCAATCCAATTGCGCGAGACCTGAGACTGCATTAGTTAGGGAAGCAGAAACCGGCCTGAGTAGGACCACAGGCATCATCCGGCCAGATCAGCGCAGGGGTAGCGGGAGCACAGGGTTGCCTGACACCCGCCAGCTACCCACGACCCCCGCCGCAGGATTTTGGGACTGCTGGTGAGTGGAACACAGCTTCTGCTCCAGTCCAATCACGCGGGACCTGAGACTGCTCTGGTTGGGGAGAGAGAAATCCGGCCTACATAGGGCCACAACCCTCTTCCGGTCAGAAAAGCACCTGGGCAGCTGGGGCGCAGGGTCAGCTGACACTCACCAGCTACCCACAACACCCACCACAGGATCTTAAGACTTCTGGAGAGTGGAACACAGCTTCTGCTCCAATCCAATTGCACGCGGGACCAGAGACTGCATTAGTTAGGGAAGCAGAAAAACGGCCTGAGTAGGACCACAGGCCTCTTCCGGCTGGACCAGTACCGGGGTACCTTCAGCTACCCACGACCCCCGCCGCAGGATTTAGAGACTGCTGGTGAGTGGAACACAGCTTCTGCTCCAATCTTTAAATAGTGACGACGATAACAACTAACCCCAGAGATTACCAGATGGCGAAAGGTAAACGTAATAATCTTACTAACAGGAACCAAGACCACTCACCATCATCAGAACCCAGCACCCCCACTTCGCCCAGTCCAGGGCACCCCAACACACCGGAAAAGCTAGACACGGATTTAAAAGCATATCTTCTGATGATGATAGAGGACTTCAAGAAGGACTTTAATAACACACTTAAAGAAATGCAGGAGAACACTGATAAAAAGGCAGAAGACAATAAAGAGGAAGCACAAAAATCCCTTAAAGAATTGCAGGAGAACACTGCTAAAGAGTTACAAATCCTTAAAGAAAAACATGATAACATAATCAAACAGGTAGAAGTCCTTACAGAAAAACAGGAAAACACATCCAAACAGATGATGGAAATGAACAAAACCATACGAGACCTAAAAAGGGAAGTAGACACAATAAAGAAAACCCAAAATGAGGCAACACTGGAGATAGAAACCCTAGGAAAGAAATCTGGAACCATAGATACGAGCATCAGCAACAGAATACAAGAGATGGAAGAGAGAATCTCAGGTGCAGAAGATTCCATAGAGAACATCGGCACAACAATCAAGGAAAATGTAAAATGCAAAAAGATCCTAACTCAAAACATCCAAGAAATACAGGACATAATGAGAAGACCAAACCTATGGATAATAGGAGTGGATGAGAATGAAGATTTTCAACTCAAAGGACCAGCAAACATCTTCAACAAAATTATAGAAGAAAACTTCCCAAATCTAAAGAAAGAGATGCCCATGAACATACAAGAAGCCTACAGAACTCCAAATAGACTGGACCAGAAAAGAAATACCTCCCGACACATAATAATCAGAGCAACAAATGCTCTAAATAAAGATAGAATACTAAAAGCAGTAAGAGAAAAAGGCCAAGTAACATATAAAGGCAAGCCTATCAGAATTACACCAGACTTTTCACCAGAGACTATGAAAGCCAGAAGATCCTGGACGGATGTTATACAGACACTAAAAGAACACAAATTCCAGCCCAGGCTACTATACCCAGCCAAACTCTCAATTAACATAGATGGAGAAACCAAAGTATTCCACGACAAAACCAAATTCACACATTATCTCTCCACGAATCCAGCCCTTCAAAGGATAATAACAGAAAAAAACTAATACAAGGACAGGAACCACGCCCTAGAAACAACAAGAAGGTAATCCCTCAACAAACCTAAAAGAAGACAGCCACAAGAACAAAATGCCAACTTTAACATCAAAAATAACAGGAAACAACAATTACTTTTCCTTAATATCTCTTAATATCAATGGACTCAACTCCCCGATAAAAAGACATAGACTAACAAACTGGCTACACAAACATGACCCAACATTTTGCTGCCTACAGGAAACTCATCTCAGAGAAAAGGATAGACACTACCTCAGAATGAAAGGCTGGAAAACAATTTTCCAAGCAAATGGCATGAAGAAACAAGCTGGAGTAGCCATTCTAATATCTGATAAGATTGACTTCCAACCCAAAGTCATTAAAAAAGACAGGGAGGGACACTTCATACTCATCAAAGGTAAAATCCTCCAAGAGGAACTATCAATCCTGAATATCTATGCTCCAAATACAAAGGCAGCCACATTCATTAAAGAAACTTTAGTAAAGCTCAAAGCACACATTGCACCTCATACAATAATAGTGGGAGACTTCAACACACCACTTTCACCAATGGACAGATCATGGAAACAGAAAGTAAACAGGGACACAGTGAAACTAACAGAAATTATGAATCAAATGGATCTGGCAGATATCTACAGAACATTCTATCCTAAAACAAAAGGATATACCTTCTTCTCAGCACCTCATGGTACCTTCTCCAAAATTGACCACATAATTGGTCACAAAACAGGCCTCAACAGATATAAAAATATTGAAATTGTCCCATGCATCCTATCAGATCACCATGGACTAAGGCTGATCTTCAATAACAAAATAAATAATAGAAAGCCAACCTTCACGTGGAAACTGAACAACACTCTTCTCAATGATACCTTGGTCAAGGAAGGAATAAAGAAAGAAATTAAGGACTTTTTAGAGTTCAATGAAAATGAAGCCACAACATACCCAAACTTATGGGACGCAATGAAAGCATTTTTAAGAGGAAAACTCATAGCTCTGAGTGCCTCCAAAAGGAAACTAGAGAGAGCACACATTAGCAGCTTGACAACACACCTAAAAGCACTAGAACAAAAGGAAGCAAATTCACCCAAGAGGAGTAGACGGCAGGAAATAATCAAACTCAGGGGTGAAATCAACCAAGTGGAAACAAGAAAAACTATTCAAAGAATCAACCAATCAAGGAGCTGGTTCTTTGAGAAAATCAACAAGATAGATAAACCCTTAGCCAGACTCACTAGAGGGCACAGGGAAAGCATCCTAATTAACAAAATCAGAAATGAAAAAGGAGACATAACAACAGATCCTGAAGACATCCAAAACACCATCAGATCCTTCTACCAAAGGCTATACTCAACAAAACTGGAGAACCTGGATGAAATGGACAAGTTCCTAGACAGATACCAGGTACCAAAGCTGAATCAAGATCAGGTTAATGATCTAAACAGCCCTATATCCCCCAAAGAAATAGAAGCAGTCATTAATAGTCTCCCAACTAAAAAAAGCCCAGGACCAGATGGGTTTAGTGCAGAGTTCTATCAGACCTTCAAAGAAGATCTAATCCCAGTTCTTCACAAACTATTCCACAAAATAGAAACAGAAGGTACTCTACCCAACTCATTCTATGAAGCCAAAATTACTCTGATACCTAAACCACAAAAAGACCCAACAAAGATAGCAAACTTCAGACCAATATCCCTTATGAATATTGATGCAAAAATCCTCAATAAAGTTCTTGCTAACCGAATCCAAGAACACATCAAAACAATCATCCATCCTGACCAAGTAGGTTTCATCCCAGGGATGCAGGGATGGTTCAATATACGGAAATCCATCAACGTAATCCAGTATATAAACAAACTCAAAGACAAAAACCACATGGTCATCTCGTTAGATGCGGAAAAAGCATTTGACAAGATCCAACACCCATTCATGATAAAAGTCTTGGAAAGATCAGGAATTCAGGGCCCATACCTAAACATGATAAAAGCAATCTACAGCAAACCAGTAGCCAACATCAAAGTAAATGGTCAGAAGCTTGAAGCAATCCCTCTAAAATCAGGGACTAGACAAGGCTGTCCACTTTCTCCATACCTATTCAACATTGTACTTGAAGTCCTAGCCAGAGCAATTCGACAACAAAAGGAGATCAAAGGGATACAAATTGGAAAAGATGAAGTCAAAATATCACTTTTTGCAGATGATATGATAGTATATATAAGTGACCCTAAAAATTCCACCAGAGAACTCCTAAGCCTGATAAACAGCTTCGGTGAAGTAGCTGGATATAAAATTAACTCAAACAAATCAATGGCCTTTCTCTACACAAAGAATAAACAGGCTGAGAAAGAAATTAGGGAAACAACACCCTTCTCAATAGTCACAAATAATATAAAATATCTTGGCGTGACTCTAACTTAGGAAGTGAAAGATCTGTATAATAAAAACTTCAAGTCTCTGAAGAAAGAAATTATAGAAGATCTCAGAAGATGGAAAGATCTCCCATGCTCATGGATTGGCAGGATCAACATTGTAAAAATGGCTATCTTGCCAAAAGCAATCTACAGATTCAATGCAATCCCCATCAAAATTCCAAATCAATTCTTCAACGAATTAGAAAGTGCAATCTGCAAATTCATCTGGAATAACAAAAAACCTAGGATAGCAAAAACTCTCCTCAAGGATAAAAGAACCTCTGGTGGAATCACCATGCAGGACCTAAAGCTCTACTACAGAGCAATTGTGATAAAAACTGCATGGTACTGGTATAGTGACAGACAAATAGACCAATGGAATAGAATTGAAGACCCAGAAATGAATCCACACACCTATGGTCACTTGATCTTCGACAAGGGAGCTAAAAACATCCAGTGGAAGAAAGACAGCATTTTCAACAAATGGTGCTGGCACAACTGGTTGTTAACATGTAGAAGAATGCGAATCGATCCATTCCTATCTCCTTGTACTAAGGTCAAGTCTAAGTGGATCAAGGAACTTCACATAAAACCAGAGACACTGAAACTTATAGAGGAGAAAGTGGGGAAAAGCCTTGAAGATATGGGCACAGGGGAAAAATTCCTGAATAGAACAGTAATGGCTTGTGCTGTAAGATCGAGAATTGACAAGTGGGACCTCATGAAACTACAAAGCTTCTGCAAGGCTAAAGACACCATCAATAAGACAAAAAAACCACCAACAGATTGGGAAAGGATCTTCACCTATCCTAAATCAGATAAGGGACTAATATCCAATATATATAAAGAACTCAAGAAGGTGGACTCCAGAAAGTCAAATAACCCCATTAAAAAATGGGGCTCAGAACTGAACAAAGAATTCTCACCTGAGGAATACCGAATGGCAGAGAAGCACCTGAAAAAATGTTCAACATCCTTAATCATCAGGGAAATGCAAATCAAAACAACCCTGAGATTCCACCTCACACCAGTCAGAATGGCTAAGATCAAAAATTCAGGTGACAGCAGATGCTGGCGAGGATGTGGAGAAAGTGGAACACTCCTCCATTGTTGGTGGGATTGCAAGCTTGTACAACCACTCTGGAAATCAGTCTGGCGGTTCCTCAGAAAATTGGACATAGTACTACCGGAGGATCCAGCAATACCTCTCCTGGGCATATATCCAGAAGATGTCCCAACCGGTAAAAAGGACACATGCTCCACTATGTTCATAGCAGCCCTATTTATAATAGCCAGAAGCTGGAAAGAACCCAGATGTCCCTCAACAGAGGAATGGATACAGAAATTATGGTACATTTACACAATGGAGTACTACTCAGCTATTAAAAAGAATGAATTTATGAAATTCCTAGCCAAATGGATGGACCTGGAGGGCATCATCTTGAGTGAAGTAACACAATCACAAAAGATCTCACACAATATGTATTCATTGATAAGTGGATATTAGCCCAAAACTTAGGATACCCAAGATATAAGATACAATTTGATAAACGCATGAAACTCAAGAAGAATGAAGACCAAAGTGTGGACATTGTGCACCTTCTTAGAATTGGGAACAAAACACCCAGGGAAGGAGTAACAGAGACAAAGTTCGTAGCTGTGATGAAAGGATGGACCATTTAGAGACTGCTGTATCCAGGGATCCGTCCCATAATCAGCTTCTAAACGCTGACACCATTGCATACACTAGTAAGATCTTGCTGAAAGTACCCAAATATAGCTGTCTCTTGTGAGACGATGCCGGGGCCTAGCAAACACAGGAGTGGATGTTCACAGTCAGCTATTGGATGTATCACAGGGCTCCCAATGGAGAAGCTAGAGAAAGTACCCAAGGAGCTAAAGGGATCTGCAACCCTATTGTTGGAACAACATGATGTACTAACCAGAACCCTGGAGCTCTTGTCTCTAGCTGCATATGTATCGAAAGATGGCCTAGTCGGCCATCAATGGAAAGAGAGGCCCATTGGACTTGCAAACTTTATATGCCCCAATATAGGGGAATGCCAGGGCCAAAAGAATGGGAATGGGTGGTTAGGGAAGTGGGGGGCGCTATGGGGGACTTTTGGGATAGTATTGGAAATGTAATTGAGGAAAATATGTAATAAAAATATTAAAAAAAAAAAAGAAAGAAAGAACCAGTACACCCCCGGAGCTCATGTCTCTATCTGCATATGTATCAGATGATGACCTAGTCGGCCATCAGTGGAAGAGAGGCCCATTGGACTTGCAAACTTTATATGCCTCAGTACAGGGAAATGCTAGGGCCAAGAAGTGGGAGTTGGGGGGGCGTGAAGCGGAGGTTGGGGGACTTTCAGGGTAGCATTGGAAATGTAAATGAAGAAAAAACCTAATAAAAAATAATAAAAAAATTAAACCTTAAAAATTTTTTTGTAATCTTAAGAAACTTGTCATGAATGGTTATTATTTTGAAAGTCTAAGTTTTAAAAGAAGGCTATGGCAACTTTGTTATGTTTTAAAATAGTCGGTGAGCATTACTTTTTGCATTATAGAATTCCCAAAATATCCCTGGAACTGGTAAATGAGAGTACTGGAAATTTATTAAAAAATAACTAGTTGTGAATGAGTTTAAAGTATGCAATTATATTTTACAACCTCACCTTTACAAAATATAGTCAGTCAGGATCATTTTGACCTCAGTTATCTATAACAGAAGATATTTCCAATTTCAAATAACAGTAATGTCTCAGTCATAATGTCTCAGTTAGACAGTTCAAACCTTAAAAGTCATTTACTAAGCTTTTATTTAATTTTAAATGCTGTTTATTCATCTGTTAATATCTGGTACATACAAATATTTGTATATATTGATATAATATCCTTATAAATAAACTGTATATGACTGCATTTATATGTTCTATATAGCATCTGTATCTTTAATATTTCTTTGTAGATACAACACCTCCGATATATATCTTATAGTTGCCTATATTTTCTATTGAAAAGAATTTTTATTCATGCAGTTTCTTTTGATCACTGTTTTCCCTTACTCATCTCCCTTGAGACCCTCCCTAACTCCCTGCCATCCAACTTCAGGCCTTCTTTTTCCCTTTCTTAAGGAAAAAAATGGGAACAACACAAGACACGCATACACACCCGCACACACACACACACACACACACACACGCAAAAACACAACAAACACATATGCAAAGAGACATACACAGACAAAACTCATAAAATCACAAAATTTTAAAAAAACATAATATACAATCAAAAAGTCAGTAAGATTAGGGAAAAATGTTCATACAAAGCAATATGAGGCAAAAATATATCTATAAGAACACCATTCAGCCCATTTTGTGTTGGCTATTCCCCTGGGCCTGGAGCCTGCCCTTAGATGTAGCTAATGTCCTCACTGAGACTCCATTGGAAAAGAATTAAATTTTCTTTTGCAAGAAGTTGTCATTTAGAGCTATTTTCTGGATTAGGGATGATTGTTAGTGTTCACAATGTCCTTTCAGTGCTGGGATGCTGTCAGGGTTGGAATTGTATAGATCTTATGCATACTGCCACAATTTATATGTACGTAAATCCTGTTGTGTCTCAAAGTTTTGTTTTTAATTTGGTTAAGCTACTCAATGAAAAAAAATATCTTAAATTTCTTCATTCTTTAAGATGCCTTAATTCTTATATTGCACTGGTAGAAGTTGATGCTTAGCAAATATAAACTATGCATGAGAAATTCAAAAGAATGGAATCATTTTACATAATGCTTGTTCATGGCTAAACATCTATCTCATTGATTTCTTAGTCCACAAATGGAAAAATAATCCTTGTAGCAATAATTCTCCTCATCCTAACCACCAAACTAGCAACTAATGACCAAGGAAGAATCATGATTGAAAAACACAGTCATAGTATCGCTCTCGCAAAACTCAGTGTTGAGATCACCGCAAATTTGTGCAACAAAACAATCAGAGAGAAGCTGAACTAAACACAGCTAATCTTGTAACCTTAAACTCTAGGTGATGGTGCCTGCTCATGATAAATATTTGAGCATGAAGACCGAAGCAATTTCTAAATGTAATTTATTGTAAAGGTCAGCTTCTTGAACAGATTATGAGAGCCCTGAAATCTTACTTTTTATGGCTTCTGGTCACACTGTATGACAGAAAAGAAAATTTGGGAAGGTAGTCTGTGGGCATTGAGTGAAGAATCACAAGAGTAGGCTAAGAGAAATTTCTGTTAGGGAGAGAGTGTATGAAAAAGCTACGGTGGACATTTGCTATGGAGCAGAAAGCCACATATTTAGTAAAGGAGTTTGCAGAAGAAATGAGTTGAGAAAGACCCAGGTAGCATATATTTGCTCCCACCCTATAAAAAATAATATTTATGGGTTGTATATAACACCAACTCTGGTGATTGTTTTTAATCTTACTATATTATTGCTGTTTATATAGTATGTGAAATTCAGTAGAAGATTTAATGATCATTTGCGCATGGATTTCTTATTTTAGAATATTCCTTACTGATTCCTACTTTATTGAAAGGAATTTATTATTAAATAAATGAACAAGTATGTTATTTGGCATTGCTATATTATATTTTTTGCTTTATTCACTCATTTAAATTTTTTTCTGGAGAAAAAGAGCCACTAGGCTTGGGTTCTTTGACAACTGGCTTTTAAAGATTGTTCCATATTACATGTTTATTGATGCTTCATCTATTAGGTGCTTTCATATGGGACATTAGTGAATGATATTGTGGTACAGGTGTGAACCTCAGCAACACAATTGCCTATGATGCACAAGGCCCTGACTTCAACATGTAGCACTAAAAAATAATCTCATGCATGCCATCTTTGTGTAGCTTTTATTTGGATATATACCTGTATTTTCTTTGGTAGGCATCCCAGTTTCCTTTTTATTGCAGTGAAAATATGCTATGACTATGACTAAGGCAACATATTAATGAGAGCCCTTATTGGGATTTTATGGGGTCTAGTTTTTATAGTCTCAGAGGGTAAGTACATAACAATATTGCATGAATCATGACATCATGTAGAAATGCATGGCACAAGAGCAGTATCAGATCTTTTATCTGATATTCAGGCAAAACACACACAAACACACACACACACACACACACACAGAGAAGAGGGGGGAGATGGGAAGACAGAGAAACAGACAGAGACAAACAGATAAAGACAGAGAGCAAGAGAAACTGGGACTTTTGAAACCTTGAAGCTTACAAATAATGTTACACCATATTGCACAAAGCCATGCCTCCTAGTCTTTCACAACAGTTCCACAAGCTATGGACAAAGCAAGCAACTATATGAACCTATGGATGGGAATCGTTCTCATTCAAAGAACCACACTATGTATCTCAGTATGCAGTTTCTATGTTATATAGATGTTTTACGTTTAATATTTATTTTCACAGCATGGATACTTTGTCTTAAAATCTTACTATGTGTGTAAGAGAATTCCCCAAATTGATAAATCATATTATTTATTTTTGAATAATTTTCAAAGCTTTTCTCAAAATCATATCTCCTTTAAGGTATTCACTATGAAAAATTTCAAGATAATTTGAATAAATATGTGTATATGTATAACTGAATGTAGTTATATACATATATAACATAAAAAATATAATATATATATATTTATATTTAACAGACTATGTCATATGGTAATAGGTAAGGTTATATGTAACAGATATATTTCATAACAATGAAGTGTATATATTTTCATGTCCATAGTTTTGAGGTTGTTAAGTTCATCTGATAAGCAAGGCAAGCACAGAATTATGTAGTCTATTCCACATAAGAAAATAACATTACAAAAACCTATATTTCAATCTTCAAGGTGCTATGTGTCCTCCTCCTTGAAGGTTAGAACTTTATAAAATGCAGCTAACACTTACAAATATAATAACTTTAATTATTTTTATTTAAAATCCCTGTTCCTACTTAATGTAATATGAGTTGCAGTGATGTGGACTATATTTCTGGAATTTGAATGTTTAATACATGAGGAAGAATGAACATACACATTTTTAAAGTTGAGATTCTAATGCTAGAAAATAAAAAAAAAACAATATTTGGAAAAGTAGAATAATTCAGAATTCAGTTGCTGATCTTTTATAATATAAACTAAGTTTACTGAGTTCTTTAATTATGGTGCCCTAAAAACAATTCAAAATTTCTCATTAGTGATAAATTTTTATTTTTCTAGTAATAATTTTAGCTGTAATAATAGGTCCCATCTTATATTTTGCAACTTACAGCCAGATTTCTGAAATATTTGTTAAAATATTTATCAAGCCAGCAGTTATAAGAAGCAACTAGGTCTAATGTACCAATATTGAAAACCCTGTTGAATGAATAATGATTTGTATTCACACATAGGAAATGTGTGACTCTGGACAGATTTTACACATTTTTTTCCCTGTGTAATTCAATTAGAAAGCCAAAATCAGCCACTTGGATACATGCTTGATGTGTGAATTTCTCCCACAGCCAATACCCTGATAGGTGGAAACAGAAGGGCTTGAGGCAACAACGATAACTTGGAATAAAAGAACAGCCATGCCCCCATTAAATGGTGGACAGAGAGGCCAGAACTGCCCTTCTACAAGAAGAGCAGGGATAGTGAGCACCTGGGCATCCGTCTACATTGTGTGGACTTGGAAGCAAAGACAGATATTGGAAAAAGTCAGTGCCATCACCACTGTGGTTGCTAAGCTTCCCATCTGTGTTCTGTAGTTTTCCATTCCAATCTGAACAAATGGGAGGCAGAAGCAAGGCTCTAACCCCTTGGAAGGACAGCATCTATTGCCATCATCTAAGGTTGTATTTCACTGTCGAGGATCAGTTTCTATTTGGTTCCAGTCAAGTTGCAGTAGTGTTCTTTTTAAACTTTTGGTTTTCACTCACTTATTAGCTATATAAGAAGTTTTAACAACACCACCACCAATGACAACAACAACAGCAATAACAACAACAACTGCACTTCTCGTGTTAAGAAGACTTGAGTCATGAAAAAAAAATAGACAGTCCAGTCCAATATTATAGAGTATAAATCTATTATTGTACAGAAAATCTTTAAGTTATACCCCTTCTGAGAAAATACATAGCTATTTATTAGTAACTGCTAATTTCTGACACACACACACATACACACACACACACACACACACACACACGCCACTGCACTGCCAGGCAAGCTCTATCCTGCTTTGTGGATGTGGCTCTTGTCCATACCTCATACAAGCAGAATCACATAGCATTTTCTTTCTGGGACTGGTTTACCTTCTAAGCATAATATTTTCAAGTTTTATCCACATTCTTTTATAATTTCTTCTTTAATATTAGACAGTAGTCCACTACGTGTATATAAAATAAGTGGCAGAATATCCATTCATTTGTCGATGAGGAATGAGTTTTTGCTACAGACAAGTAAATTGGATATTTGAGAGGGTTTAAGTTTAAGAAATCATTTATTACTCCCCCCACCTCATCTATTTGTGTTTGTGTGTGTGTGTGTGTGTATTATATTTGTATACATGATGTGGTCATATATGTAACCATGCAACTTCATAAGGCGTTGGTCTTTACCTTACACCTTTACTTGAGTCCAAGAGTCATAGACAGGTTTTCAGTCCTGTGCAGTAAGCACCTTTACTCAATGAAACTCTCACTTAATCAAATACAATATAGTTAAAATTGAGAGGGGGGAAACAGAGAGACAAAGAGACAGAGGGAGGGAGAGAGGGAGAGGAAGAGAGACTGGCTGGATAAATCAGTAGGCAAGAGTGCTTGCTGCCAAACTTGATGGCCTCAGTTCACACCTGGAGCCATGCAGAGGAAGAATAGAAACAACTGAACATATTCCTCTGCTCTCTACACATGTGCCTTGACACATGTTTTCCTGTCTCACAACTAAATAAATGTAAGAATAAATAAATAAATAAATTGAAGAAATTGATGGCTCAATGGTTAAGAGAATATATCTTCAGTTGCTAGCACCCACATCAGACCACACACAACATCTGTAAATTCAGCTTCAGAAGATTGAATGCCTCTAGCTTCTGTAGGCAACATATATGTTCCAGATGCAGATTTGTATATATAACCTATAAATATTTTCTAAGAAAGGATATTCTAAGATACTAAAATTAATAATAACATAATTTGTTGGTGTTCCACAGTCCATGAATCATCGTATCAGCTTTGAGAAAAAGTATAAAGACAGAGGCCTCAAATTTACTAATTTCAAAATATATTTAAACTTTTTCTTTTCAAAATAAAGCTTTTGCTTATTTTGGCCTAAGTCCAGCATATATCAAGTCAAATGTATTAAAAATTAAAATATAATACCCTCAAGTCATAAAATATTTTAGGAGAACTCAAGGGAGGAATATCTTTGTGACTTTGATGTTAGCAATGGTTTCATGGATGTGACACAAAAACATAGATAAAAAAAAAAACACAAAGTATTTGAAAAACCCAAATTCAAAGCAGTAAATGATCTGAGTAGGCATTTAAGAGATGATATACAGTGTCGGGTGCATCGCTAGTCATTAGTTTATTCTAGTGAGGAACACATGTATAACAGAATCACTTATCAAATGACAAGTTAACAAGCCTTGCTATGGCTAAGGAGAACATTTGGAGTCCTAGTTAGTGGTCCTGGGAAGAAAGCATGATTCTCCACGTAAAAGGTATAAGTAGGCTTGTCAAATATTACGGTTACATTTATTGTATAATCTAGTACTTCACCTTCTCAGCTTCTACTTGCACAGAACTAAAAGCTTTATCTCCAATCTGCCTAAATATCTCTTCCTGGTTAGTTTGCAGCATTACAGAACCGTTGAGGTATTTTTCATCTTGAACGTGATTTCTGCTTATGAATTCTCCTTGTTGCTATGTCGCAGATGTGTGCCTGTCGTCATGTTGGTCCTCCAACAACTAGTGCAGGGGCTACCCCAGAAGCTGTTGCCCCTCTGTGGAACATTTTCCCCTAACTGAGCTTACTTGTCTGGCCTCCATATGTGAGTATGCACCTAGACCTGCAGAGACTTGATATGCTTGGGTGGGAGGACACCCGGCAGGTGAGTCTTCACCCTCTCAGAGGAGAAAAGGAAAGAGTTTTAGGAAAAAGACTGTATGAAGCAGAGACTGGGAGGAGGTAGTGAGCAATCAGATCTGGATGTAAAATGAATAAACAAACAAATGGGAAACATTTTCATTGTTGCTGGGAGAAAAAAATAATGCTGCTATTAGAGGGACTTTTATAATTATATTAACTACAAAGAAATGCTTTAGAGTTTATTAAAGTAAATAGAAGCCATAAATATTTGCCTATCTATACAAAGCAAAATTAGGCTTTAGGGTTATTTGTAAATAATAAAGCACATTGATATATTGGTAAGTCATAATAAGCTCTCTTTTCTGAACTATGTAGAAAGATGAGGCGTCTGAGGCACCATACACTGGAGTTAAGGACCATGGCATCATGTTTGTAACATTCCTTACATACTTTTCTTTGCTTGCACCTGCTCTTCCACAAAGATGAGATTGTAAAATGTTTGAGAAAATGATTTGGTCTCTATAAAAACTGAATTACCTAAATTAAGTTTAGATCCTTGAAACAACCTTGTAGACAGAATAGAAAAATCAAAGAGCTGACAAAATTTCAGTAACACATTTCACACTTTTGAACGATAAATTCAAAAGAATGGCTTATTGGTACTAGGCCTTATTTTCAATTTCTAAAGCAAGTATGTGCCATGGTGGTCTATAATAATAATTGGGTTTAATTCAGATTAAATGGCTGTGGGTCCATGTAAATTATTTTTAATATTATTGTTGAGTTGACATTGATGAATCCTAAAATTTTGAACAAAGAGTGTTTGTATTGCACTCTTTATTTAGATAAAACTTTTATTTATTTGGATCAAACTTGCATAGATCAGAGCTGGCTGCCTAAATTGTGTACATCTAAAGCTATTAAATGAAAAGCTTATAAAAAAATAAGAATATAACAACTGTAAACAAGCATTAAAAGTAAATGTTGATTTTATGCTTTTAGAAAAAAATAACCAAAATTTCTTATTTCTTTAACATTTATGAAAGGAAGATGCTAGTGACAATTTTGATTGTGCCAACAATGGGGAGATACTGATGGAAATAGTGTAGTAGTTGTATGCTGTTTCTAATTTGGTGACTTATTTAAAACCAAAGATACCTAAAACCAGTGCACATACCACCAGGTCATTACAGTCCTTGGTGCATCTTCTTGATTACAGTTTATGCTACTGAGATGGTAATTCTAGATGCACATAAAAATTTATTTCTATTTTAGTGAAGAATTTTTATGCACACAAAGGTAGCAGAGGAATGGGTTTCAAAAGAAAAGAAAATGGAGCATAATTCACATCTTAACATACAGGCTGATGTAAAAATGAAACATTCACCTCTCTAATGACAGATTCAACCATTAATAGGTTGGAACAAGTATTAGCTGATCATGTAGTACTTTTCTTTGGTGTCTTGATGAAGGTTGACATTTTTGACATTAAGGGTTAATTAGTTGCCACTCAGAATGAGGTCACAAATGGCTAATTGCACCTTCAGCTAGGTAATTACTGTCATGTATCAAATTCTCATTCCATGTAATTATACAGGAATCAGGTGCTCTGACTGCTCACCTAGGGATACATTTGCCTTCCAAGTCCTCTCTGTGGGAATTCCAAAGTTTTACATAGGAGGTAAATTCACTTGCAATTTGGCTTGATGACTGATTGGATATGCAGAAAATTCCATGCCATCCTTTCAAATCTTGATCCTAAGGATGTCATCCAGTGCCACTTTAATGTTTCTGGCTTCTCTGATTCTGTAATTTTGCTGCTGTCAGCTCCCATATTCCTACTAGAAGTTTAGATATTCATTAAAGTCATCTGGTCTGTTCCAAACCTTCATCTTCTTTACCCAAAATAACTGCCAAAGTTTAGCTTATAACCAACATTTACATAGAATGTCTGGTGCCTCTTAAATAAAGAATCTGAGGCCAGGCCCAGGTATATGAGATAAAGATTTCTTCTGCAGTGGTTCTGTAAGCACTGGAGCTGACCAATGCCTTAGTTTTGCATCATTGCCCAGATAAAAATTAAGTAGCTGGGGCATTTTACCAGGAAGAAGATATGGTACTTCTGAATTTATGCTTCTGCTCACATCCCTAGAATATACTTCTGGGTTATGGTAAGCATGTTCTCTTGCTTCTCGGTGGAAATAGCATTGGTGATTAATGTAGCAGTTTTTATATTCTCTAATCGGAAGCAGCAGTCAGTATTATTAGTTAGAAGCATTAGGTTCTTCAGTAATGGGTGTTATTCCTTGATTAACCAGGGAGTTTAAATATCCCATAGGGAATTCAAATCTAAAGTTTGTAGTTATGCCAATAAGCATTCTATCTGTGGCTTGAAGTGAAAATATATTGCCTAGATTCAACTAGGATACATTGAACTGCATACAGGCAAGTAATGCAAAAATTTTAGCGTGTCATATAAAATTTTCATTTTCATTTTGAAATTAGAACTTTTTAAACATTATATCAGTGGAGATGTATAAAATGGAGGGTTAAGCAAACTTTTTGTTGCTTTATGAACACAATTTTGACTATTAAATTATATGTCCTAAGCATAATAATATATATTTTAACTTTTCTTACCTTCTATATACAATGAATCATTCTCAATTTGTCTGCGGTCCTTATTTTAACAGAACTCCATAGAAGATATTGACAGTTTAATAAATATATTCCTAATCTAAATACATGGTGGACCTAAGTTAAAAACCATCTCTCCCCCTTCTTTCTCACTCTCCCTCTCACTCACATATTTAGTGGTGAACACACATATCACACATACATATATTATTTTAGATTTTCTAAAGAAAATGTAAATGTATTATTCTTTTTAACTCCTGAAAATTAATCTCTGATAATCTATACATGAGGTGATACGTACAGAAGATAGCATTCTGGTGCCAAATATCCTGTTATAACCCATGATTTTAAAATTATTATTACTAATAATAATAATTTGTGATTATTATCAGCTATAATCAGTGAGGATTATTTGGAAATTATTAAGATAACAAAAGTTTCAGTTTTGGTATATGCTTACAATGCAGAACAATAATTCCATCTTCAATATTAATTGAATTTATGTATGTCTGCCATACAAAGATTTTAAGTTATGTTCTTTGTCTTATCAAACCCATAAGAAAATTATACATAGTCTAGATACCAGGCCTCTGGTTTTAAACAGAACATGGAACAAGAACGATGCCCCTGAACTGAAGTTCTTGAGGACACTTTCTAACTAATCTCCACTTTGAAGTCAAACCTCTCCTCAACTTCTCCTCAGCCAACAGCACCTCTAAATTACACAGGAAGGGAACGTGGAAGTTGTTCTTAAGATCCCTGAAGCGCACATTTTAGTAGGAGAAACAGACATTACACAATAAATTATTCAATTAATTATTTAAGCACACTTGAAAAAGCACTCCAGAGGAAAGACAAGTGGTAATAAGAGATCACAGAACAGAGACTGGAGATTAGCCTGGGAAAATGTCACCAAGAAAGTAACACCTCACCTGAGAGCTGAAGGGCAGCTGGAGGTAGGTGGTGTGATCAAAGGAGGCATGGAGCACCATTCGGCAGGAATGGCTGCCAGGATAGAGGCACAGAATCAAGCAGTGAGTGGTCACAGAGCAAGGTGAAGGAACAGAATCTCAGTTCCTTAAGTCATTTCTAGAATTTGGGGGTTTATCCACAACTCAGCCTAAAGCAGTTCTTTATGTTAACAGAAGGAAATAATAGTCTTCATGGTTCTTACATGGGGACAATAGGGTTGGAGAGATATCCCAGTGGATAAGAACCTTTGCTGAGTAGGTATGAGGGCCTGATTTTTCAATACTCAAGAGGCCATGTCACAATCTGTTCACAGGCCATGCACCTCTGTACCTCCACTCTGCAGGGCATAGGGAGAGGCAGGAGGCTCTCGGGGATGGTTACTTGCCAGCCTAGCCCCACTTAGAGAGCCTCCTTGAAGGAAATGAAGCGGAACATTATAGAGCAGGATGCCAAGAATCCTTCTTTCAACTTCATGTACAGACATGCATACCTGACCAAGTATAAACACACACACACACACACACACACACACACACACTATATATATATATATATATATATATATATATATATATATGCATATATATTAATAAGTAAAATAATTACAAATGAATCCAACCCAATTACATTTTGGAAAAGAGTAATTGAAACTTTTCTTTGAAGCTGCTGCTTTAATCCAGATGAAAGATAATGGGGGAGTGAACAAAGCAAATGGGACAGTGAGGGCATGTATGAGTACCATGTAAAAGGTGCATTCTCCAGGACATAGTGATTGGCTGTAAACAGAAAAGTGAACGTACGACACAATCCTATGAGGTCCTACAGGATCTGTGCTGTGCAGCTGCATGGATGCCGGTGCCATGAAGGGTGAACGATGAAGGGTTGGGGAGGGCCTTTCCCATAGCACTAAGCTTGGGAAGGAGATGTGGAATTTAGTCTGGATGTGTTTTGTTAGACAAAGTTATGGGGCAGACAAGTCAAGATGCAGAATAAAGAGATGCACTGGTATTTGATTTTCTGAGTATTTTAATTATGCTCTTATAGGCTGTTAATGATAACATTCTTGAGACAATAGGAAAGTACTATCTTAGGGATAACAAGATGCTTACAATTCTATGTCAGACCTAAAAAGAAATTCAGTTGGCCATTATGATATATGTGAAAAACTAGTGTCATTTTATTTTCAAGTTAACATTCTATTTTGTCATATCTTTAATATCAGACAGTAACAAAATGCCAATAATTTGAACTACAGGAACTGACCAAAGAAATGCAAAAATCCAAAATGAATTATCAAGCTAAGATGAAAAGATGTTGCTTTGTATTCTCTTTAAGTGTCTGTGAACATGTGCATGGTTCAGTGTGGAAATTTTTTATTATTACGTCAAAGCTTCAGTATTTTCCTTTGTGTCCAACAAAGAGTGGCCATTCAAGTTCATTGTCCGTTTTCCTTAGCCTCTTTAATTTGACATTGAGCTCAGCTCATTTTTTTACTTTTGTCAGTTTGTTTTCCTTTGTTGAAGTTCTATTGCAATTCTTATAATTTCTATTTCTTTATTAAAATTCCACATTTGTCATTATAACATTTTTAATATTTAATTGAAACATCATTTATTCCTATTCTTTAGGTATATTTATTGCAGACCTTTTGGAATTGTTTATTGCTATATCAAATATTGGTTCCCAGTTAGGTTCTCCCTCAATTGAGATATTCATTTTTTAATTTAATTTTATTTTTTAACTTATTCACTTTACATCCTGCTCACTGCCCCCATCCTGGTCAGCCACTCACACAATCCTTTCCCCCTCCTGTTCTCATCTGGCTTGGTGGGGGCTCGCTTGAGTACCCCACTACCCTCCCCCTCCCCAGGACTTCCAAGTCGCTGATAGGCTAAGTGCTTCTCCTGCTGAGGCCAAACAAGGCAGCCCATCGAGAAGAAAATATTCTGCATACAGGCAACAGCTTTTGGAATAGCTCCCTTTCCAGTTATTTGGGACCCATATGAGGGCAAAGCTGCACATCTGCTACACATGTGCGGGGAGGCCTAGGTCTAGTCTATGTATGTTCTTTTGTTGGTGGTTCAGACTCCAAGAACCCCAAGGCTCCAGGACAGTTGACTTTATTTGTTTTCCTTTGGAGTTCCTATCCTAGTCAGTGTCTGCAAACCTTCCAGAAGAGTCCTCACCCTCCATCCACTGTATGGCTGTAGGTGTCTGTATCTTCCTGAGTCATCTGCTGGGTGGAGGCTCACAGAGGACAACATGCTTCTGTCTGCAAGCATAACAGAGTATCATTAATAGTATAAAGTGTTGGTGCTTGCCCATGGGATGGGTCTCAAGGCAGGCTGGTTATTGCTGGACAATACCTCAGTCTCTGTTCCATGCCCTGCCCCTGCATTTCTTGTAGACAGGATGAATTTTGGGTTGAAAGTTTTGTGGGTAGATTGATTTCTCTATTGCTCCACTAGGGTTCCTGCCTGGCTATAGGAGGTAGTCTCTTCAGGTTCCATTTACTCAGTATCAGGAGTCTGTCTAACTCATATTCTCTCAGAAGGTCTTTTGCTTTGCACAAAATGTGATATATAAATACTAAAAATATTTATTGAAAAAATACAGGTAAATTAATCTAAAGTTTCAAATCATCTATAAGATTTAAAAGCTTAAAAGTTTGAGTATATTTTCTTTAACCTCTTTTCAGTTCATTGAAATCTATGAGTTAATATTTGTATATACATTTCATATCCTTTACCTTGTACCTATTTACCCAATTTTAACTCACTGATTTTCTTTTTATAATTTCAGAATCTTACTTTGTAAACACATCTATTATTAGTTTTATTTTTGTTCTATTCTATGGATTATGAGTTATTTGCTTTTTGTCTTTGTTTCATAAACTAAATATCCTTGTTAGACATTGGTCTCACTTTCCATCTGGGAAATAGATACAAATATATCTGAGCATTGTAGAATGTTTCATTTCACCTCTTGAAGAAAAATAGGGCTTAAGGGAAATTTTCACTCAAGTGCTCTAGCAGCTAAAGAGCAATGGCTGAATATAAATTACGTTATAAATTTTCTTTAGATATTTTTTACTTTCTACACTGTGATATCATAAAAATACTCATTGTTCTTTTCGACCCAACTTCTTCTTTCACACAATGAAATAAATTCTCAGATTCCTGTTATTTTAACAATGGAAGGGACAAACTAGTGATGGCTGTTATATTTCATTCTTTGACTTGATTATCCCAATGTATATGTGTGTGTTTGCTTATAAAAAAAATCAGTCTTTACTAAACCACATCTGCATGTTTTGTTCCAGCAGTTACAGACTGATAGGAAAACAAGAAAAATATTAATAGATGCTTAATAATACATTTTAGCACACTTTTTTTTACAAGGAAATGAAGTAAAACTACCAAGTATTGTGAGTACACTTTTTAAATACCTTGAAGAATGGTGGCTTTGATATCATACTTCTCAAATGTGAGCAACATGCCCAAATTTAAAAGAGAATGTCACACTCAGTATGAACCTAAGCTGCATTGTAAATACAGCACTGAGCTAGTAAGGTAGAGCCCACATGTGCCATAACCTCTCCAAATGATTACTCCATTTATTTCTATACTACCATATTTTCAAAAAAAATCGAGCCATTTGGTCTCATAAATACCTCAGATGTTCTCCAAGCAGTGGCTAGACTTACTCCTGTGATTTGAGCTTATCCTCCACAGTTCTTATCCTGGTAAAGTATTTTGAGCAATGATAGTATTGGGAAATGCATTGTTCCAAGGTTCTAAGCATGGACTCTTCAGTAGTTAGCACTATTATCATGACCATAGGATCTTTACAGAAGACCATTTGAGTACCTTATATACCACTTGGATGAGAAGTCTTCTATCATGTGATGCAGCAAGAAAGTTGCCCCTTGGACCCTGACTTATCTTATGATTCCTCTAATCTTCTATTAAGAGTCAGTTAGCTTATCTAAGTTTGTTTGTTTGTTTTGTGCTTGTTGTTTGATATAGTATCTTCAAAACAAAATAAGGTTTAAGTTTCCTATAATTAGTGATGGTTCTGAGCAAATTCAACACAAGTGAAGCAGTGTTGAAACAGGGGAACCCTGTGACAGAAGGTGGAAGAGCTGAAGTCAATACAATGTGTGCAGTTTTTATCCATTTACATAAGTGAAGTCCAGGTAGCTGCAATATCAGAGTAACTGATTAGAGTTTTGAGAGAGAGAGAGAGAGAGAGAGAGAGAGAGAGAGAGAGAGAGAGAGAGAGAGAGAGAGAGAGAGAGAGAGAGAGAGGTGGTGTTCAGGACAAAAGTGATTTCAATCCTGTTTAGACAATCCCATCAGGAATACAGATTCCATTATCTGATGCAGACAGTTCTGGGGTCTGCTAATACATTTCCAGATATGCACATCATTCTGGTCTCATTTATTTCGTGGGTGTTGTGAACCTGTGTGGGTAACAGAGATCATGGTTGCTCAGAGCTACAGTCATGGTGGTTACCAGTCAAGATGGATGCTGTTAGGTTATGTGTGATGCCAGTGGTAATCATTATGTTTTTCACAGACTCGACAGTTATTTCTTACTTGTTATTAGAATGGCCACCTTTCAGACATCCTTGACAAACTTTTTTTTTTTTTGGTTTTTCGAGACAGGGTTTCTCTGTGTAGTCCTGGCTGTCCTGGAACTCACTCTGTAGACCAGGCTGGCCTCGAACTCAGAAATCCGCCTGCCTCTGCCTCCCAAGTGCTGGGATTAAAGGCGTGCGCCACCACGCCCGGCTTTTTTTTTTTTTTTTTTTTTTTGACAAACTTTTAAACATTTTGCTGGCGGGTGGAGATTGCCATATGCCTTTAGATGATCTCCAAACATGAATTCAGTTGTGGTAAAAATTATTCAAGCTTAGTTTCCCCCTCTATCTTCTGCTAGAGTTAGGAAAACAAAAACACACATTAGAAAAAAAAAGCATCATTTCTAGTTCCCTATTGGTTCTATAAGGCCCATAATAGTAACGTATGACATAGCATTTATTTCCCTTGGTCATGTTAGACTAAGCTGTTGCCATAGTGATTGAGATGAAGGAAGAATATGCCATGCCAGATATACATTTCTCATTCAAAAACATTACTTACAGTAAGGAGTTCAAAGCTGTTATTCCATTTTGCTATTTCATGACTATCTGGAATTTTGATACAGTCACAGGTAAACAAAAGTATTGGTCATTTTCTCACATAGTTCTTTACCTCATTTTCATCTGGATTATGACTCTCTTGATGTGCACGTGGGCTTCAGATGCAGCTCAGTTGATAAGCCTTGATTCTGTCACCTGCCTTGATTCCGTCACCAGGAGTCCTGATTTTACTACTCTAGAAAGACAAGAATTATAAAGGAGAAAGAAGGCCTTTTTCCCTTGCAACCCAGAAGATCTCACTTGCCCCTGGTCTACTTTCTTATTTTTAAATTTACAGGGTAAATTAATAGGAATTTATTAGCCTCAGGTAATTATATTCGGAATTCATATCTAAATACTGTGTTATAATAAAATTTCCCCTCTGTAGTGTATTGTTTTGCAGCAGCACACACAGACATAAAGTTTCGTGCATTAAAATAAACAAGAGAAAAGAATCTACCATCGTATGTAACGTTCTGACTATTGTTTAGGTAATTTGATTTTGCTCTCTTAGCATATTGAGCAATTATTTTCTCGAGTAGCAAACAGTACTACAAAGTTCCTGGGCCCATGAGACGGGTATCCTGAATTAGAAAACCAGTATTTCAGCAATAGCTGCCACCGAAATAGCTTATTTCTTCTTTATTGCACAATTATCTTGGGATTAAATGGGAAGACATAATAGTTCAGTGGAATTGTTTGAGTTCCGTTCATATTTGGTAAATTCTGTTACACAATATTTAGCAAAACCAGTCCCTAAAAACCCCTGACTCCCCAGGGTCATGTGGAGGCAATCTTAACCAACCTACCACATATTCAGGTTCAGGAAAAGAGGAGTATGGATCAAAATAACCTGTCAAGTGGGTAAAAACCAAGCCATTTTGTGCTATAAAAATCACTAGTCAGACAAATGTAGGAGGTAGTTTAGACTGGTACCATGTTTGGCTTGGATTATGAGTTCCTCTTTTCTTGTAATGCATTTGACAGCTCAGTTCTGACATCTGCATATACTAGGCACACTCTTCCCCAAACAATGCCCTTAGTAACCTTGCAACCCCCTCAACCCTCCTGCTGTATTGGGTTACATTTACCCTCTTCTTTGAACAATAGGATAGATTTTGCTACACCTAGAAACAATACAATAGTTTTCTTCAAGTATATACCCAGTACTCCTAATTTTGAAGGACAGGACTACTTGAACCTAACTGATCTTGGATGTATGCTTAGTAATGTAAACAGAGTCCTTTAGGTGAATTCTTAGAAATAAAGAAGCACTCAAACTGTGGTCTTTAGGAACCAACTTCCCCTCCATCTAGAGTCCATGAATATAGAACCCAGGCCATATGCCAGCATCTTCCAGTGTTCTGTCTCCTGGTGTCAGTCATGAGAGTTTACCATTCTATAGCAAGGATCCCTACTCCCCATCCCCCAGTCTTAGGCAACCTCTGTGAAAGGGACTTTTGGCCTCAAATGGTGATGACCCACAGGTTAAGAACTGATTCTCTATAGTCTTTGATATCTCTTTGCTCTAAATATAGTTTTTGTGCTTCTTTTTGGAACTTGTAAACCTTTATTTCAAGTTTGTTTTGTTTTGTTTTGACTTGTTTTTTGAGACAGGGTTTCTCCGTGTAGCCCTGACTGTCCTGGAACCAACTTGGTAGACCATGCTGGCCTCGAACTCCGAAATCCGCCTGCTTCTCCCTCCCAAGTGCTGGGATTAAAGGCGTGTGCCACCATGCCTGGCTAAACCTTAATTTCAATTCTCAGGTTTGAGAGTAAGAATGCCTATCAGGGATGATATTAGCTGAAATACCCAACAAAGGGGAGAGAAAACCTGTAGAGATCATATCCAGTGGATAGGCACAGTCCTTAGTTTAGGCATGGGGCCACCCATCCACCTCAAAAATATTAAATCAGAATTGCTCCTCTCAAAAGGAAATACATAGACAAGGAGTGAAGCAGAGACTGAAGGAAAGGCCATCTAGAGACTGCCCCACCTAAGGTTTCATCCCATCTTCAGACACTAAACCCAGACACTATTGCTGATGCCAAGAAGTGCTTGCTGACAGGGGTATAGCTGGTATAGCTGTGCCCTGAGAATCTCTGCTAAACCCTGGCCAGTATAGATGCAGAAGCAGGCAGTCAACCATTGAAATGAGCATGGGAATGCCAATGGAGGGGAAGGAATAAAGCAGCAGAAGGGGTTTGCAACCCCATAAGAAGAATAACAGTATCAACTATCCTGACTCCCAAAGTTCCCAGGGACTAAACCACCAACCAGAGAGTACACATGGAAGGACCCATGACTGCCTATGTAGTAGAGGATTGCCTTATCTGGCATCAATGGGTAGGGAGGCAAATATACATCTCCATTCAAATTTCTAGCATATGGAAAAACACACAGAAAACTTGAATTCTGTTTCTACTTCAGTTTTATTTTATATATATATATATATATATATATATACTTAAATATGCTATAAGTATAAGTATATCTATATATCTATCTATCTATCTATCTATCTATCTATCTATCTATATAGATATACTTAAGTATGCTAACAAAGAAAGTAATGAGTTAATGCTACATGGTTTAGCCTTAAGGGGAAATAACAAACTAAAAGTAAAACACATATAAATAAACAACCATTACACACAACCACATGTGGGAGTGTTCCTATTCATCCCATCTAGAGATAAAGCAGCCATAGATATGTCTACATATTCCTTGACCTTGAGTTCTACCATCTGTGTCAAGTAAGTGCTAAGGATGTTTTTGTTTGTGTTCTTGTCTATCTATCTATCTATCTATCTATCTATCTATCTATCTATCTATTATATCTATTATATATATCTATTATATATATCTATTATATATATCTATTATATTGTTGGCTGTGTTTCTGTGTCTCTGTGATATGTATGTTTATGTGGGGGTGCATGCTACAGAACAAATGTGGAGATAAGGGGCTTACTTTATGAAGTCAGATCCTTCCTCTACCTTTAAGTGGGTTCTGGGAACTTAACTCAGTTTTTCATGATTGCTTCAAGTTACTTTACCTCCTGAGCATCTTGGCATCCCCACAACTCAATTTTATAGGAATAGTAAATTATTCTAATTGCCTAAATTAGGAACACAGTAAAGAGGTTTTAGGAAGGTTCCCCCTGTAAGTTGAGTTCAAAAGAAAGCTTGCTCACTCTGCCTTGAAAGGCTGTGCCAGGTTGAATGGATCCCCTCAGTTTGGCAATTGGGAGAACCATGTCCTTAGCTTTAATGTCCTTTTTTTCTATAGTGCCAATCTTTCCTCCTCCTTTTCCACTGACAATCAGCCTCAGTTTTTTACTTATTTTTCAGAATAGTCTACACTTTGACACCAGGCTCCCACTCTAAAAAATTATTCTACCTCCAAAATACCTCATTAGACCATTTCACTAATTATCAAGCTCTAGGTGATTGCAATTTACAAATTTACCTCTGCAGGGCAGCTTTCATTTGGCACTTAGTACTAAATCCAAAGTCTACCCTTGAGGCTTCCATGCCTTAGACTATGCCAAACTTCCCAGGGTATTTCAAACTGTTCTTTGTCTTCACCAATCCTAGTCTTCATTCTCAGACCTTAAGAAAAACATCCTTTCATATTTTGCAACCCTGTGCTAACTCTCATCTGCTGAAAGCACAGTTTTTGAGGTCCTCTACATTGCCTAAAGCAATCTCAGTAATAAAGACCTCTTGAACAAATCATCTGCTCACTCCACGGTTACCATTATGACACACTGCTTATAACTGTGCAGTGTAGGGTAAGATAAGCACACACAGAGTCATACATGCAAGATCTGGGTAATCTACTATTAAAGAGATGCAAACGTCAGTCAGTACAGAGCTTGCATCTTGAATGTCTACCAGAAATCGCTGTGTTGAGGGTTTGATCCCATGATTCTGTGGATATATAAGAAGAGGAGTCACTACCTAATTAAAAAAAAAAAGAAGAGGAGTCACTTGGAAAGTTCTTACTGGTATAGAGCTGAGCTCTCTAAGGGGATTATAGACCCTGCCTGGCCTCTCTTCTGTTTCTTACTGTGCATTGAAAACTTTGGTGTATATATTCTCTGTACCATTGCCATTATAGCATGCTTGCTACAGGCTCAAAGCGATCACTTTACTTGGTCTATTCTGCTCCACACAGCTGTGAGAATGACCCCTTTTCATAGTAAGTTCGTTGTTGCGGGGATTTCACAATGGTAACAGAGAGATTACTCTTTTGTCATGCAGTTGGATCTCAACTACCTACCTCACAGCAGCTTTATTTGACATAACTTTGCTAAATGATTGGGGGATTCACAACTGACTAACAGAGAAATAACAGCCCTGAGTGAAAAGGTAGAACTTGAAGCAATTCTGTTATTTCTGAGGAAGAGAATGAGTATGCTTTTTTATTTTATGTTTCTGACACTATGGGCTATATGTTAATTGGATTAAGTACACCAAATTCATTTTTGGAAGAGTTGAAAAATCACACCAAGTTCTCAGGGATGACTAGAGATGTATATTTGGCAATCCTTTGCATGAAAGAAAAGTGACAGTTGAAATACTAAAAGTAGTTGAAATTGGAAAGAAAGAAACAGAAGAGTGAATGTCAGATTTGTAAATGCTCCCTCAGAGAGAGAAAGGGTTTGAAGGGAAGCCAGAAAACTAAAGCATGAGGGCAGGGTAGAGAAGAGGGTAGAATTAACACTAGGTTTTTATTAGAAGGTGAATGTTACCTTCAAGGGATGTAATTTCCTCATATGTCCACGTTAAGTCTGCCAATTCCTGCGTTTTAATATCAATCACTTCTTTTAAGTGGCAATACAAGTTGGGAGGTTAACTATTCTCATGTGGCAGTTAGTCTTGAGCCATTAAACCTCCAGATATTTTCACATTGATTAGACATAAGTAGCATTGAAGTTATTTTCCCTAGAGACAGTATTATGTTTGTTCATTTAAGATGTATTAGAATTATAAAGTCCAATTCATTGAGGATCTATGACATTTATGTAAAATTAATAGGACTTTATAAAACCCTGCCTGTTTTTTTTTTTTTTTTAAATAAAACCCTGCTCGTGGACATTGGTAATTAGAAGTATCTAATAAAGAATGAGGTAAAGTTGGAAAAAAAGGAGTATTGAAAAAAGGGAAAAGCTAGTGTTATAAAACTTGTTAACAGCAATTATCCAATGTAGAAAGATTAATCTAAAGATCAATAAATATGCTTAAGACATTACATGAGATGAAGATATTACATGTAAGAGGTAGGAGTGGATATGTTTGGGAAAGAAGCAAGCAGTGTGCTTGCAAATATTCAACAAATAATACATGATTGGATAGGGAAATGGATAGTTTAAAATCATCTCTCAGCTATAGAGAATTTTGAATTCATACACACATGAAAGAACCATTAAATATAAACTGTGCTTCTTCTACTGGTATGGTAGTCACCTTTCATGTTAGGTTGGTTGGCTATTCCTTTAATCAATCTAGCAATAATCTTTTCAAAATATTATCTTACTCTATTCTTTCTAGTTTTTTTTTTCAGAACCACTCTTAAAAAATGTTTCTATCTTTATTTTCCATGTCACCTATCTTTTAATGATTATATAGCAATTCCACTCTCAGTGTGTGATTTTAGTTCCCTAATTTCTTTCCAGCCATTTCTGATCAACCATTTGCCTAAATCAATGTCCTTTAATATTCAACATTACTTAAGATTTATCATTACATTTGTTTAATTTCTCCATTAACTTTTAACTATCTAAATTTTATACTTTTATAAGTTTATACACATAAGCCTTTTACTTAATTTTTAACTAAAACTTTATTGCAAAGTACTTGTAGATACAAATCTTGATGTTAGTCTGTTGAGAGCCTCCTGGCTCAGGCCAGGTAGCAGTGGAGTCACAGAATAGGACCTTGGTGATGGTGGAGTCTGAGGGTCTAGGGGCTTTCTAGCTCTCTAAGTATACTGAAATGCTGATAACATCTAAAACGTCCTAAAAAACTTCCTTGCTCTTTCTGAGGGTAAAAGACTGCTGGCTTAGGTGATTAACACCTGTAGCCTAACAGGTGAGGATTAAGCAATGCAGCCTTTGTTCTATCTCATATAGTCCTGGCTGTCCTGGAACTCACTTTGTAGACCAGGCTGGCCTCGAACTCAGAAATCCGCCTGCCTCTGCCTCCCAAGTGCTGGGATTAAAGGCGTGCGCCACCACGCCCGGCTAGAGTCTATTTCTAAGTTGTAAAAAGTTTCTTATGAAAGCTATATAAGGGGAAAAGAGGAAAGATCCTAAGTGTATAAAGGGAAAAGTTCTCTAAGCGGGGAAAGGGAAAAGATTCTAGTCTAAGTGGGGAAAGGCAAAAACGTCTCCTCTATTAATCCTGTTCATCTCTTTGTCCTAAGTACTTATATATCTTTCAGAATACATGATCATATGTTACAAAGTTCATCACAAGTTCACACAAAAAATCAAATCACAAATTGAAATAGAAGTTTACAACAGCAAATGGTTACATGCATACCATTAGGAGTAATTATCTAGCTAAACATCCATCACCTGTCTCAGCTCCACAGGTTCACTGAAGGTTTAAAACCACAACTAAGTTTTTAGTGAAGTTTTGTATAGATAATCCCAGCTGATACTTATCTTCTGTCCTAACACCTGTAGTAAATCAGTAGTTCTCTTTCAATGACCCTTGGTTAATTGTTTTACAACCTCTTGGAATGTGCTCTGAGTAGGAGAAAGTCTGGTTACCATCTAAGAGCAATTAACTGGTGACACTTGGGAGACTGACAGAGTTCTCACTGTAGCTTTGATTATCAGAAAAGGACTTAATAGCAGTCCCATTATAAAAGAGCTTAATAATCACAGATATAATTTTAGGACTTCTTATAGGATCATCATTAAAACTTAAGTCATCTATTTGTCTATATAGCATCACTACAAGATAGTACATCTTCGTGGATCTGCAGAGATCTGTTCCATAGGGATGTGTTACTACTTTGTGATTGTTATATATGTATAATAATAACAGGAAAAGCATACTAATGGCAGGAATCCTTCCTAAACTGAGTCCCTCACAGCCTTGCTTAATGAGGGTTCACTTGTCGCAGATTATATAATAATCCGAGGCAGGCCACTTCAGGATGATCACCTGTTAGTTATTAGATTGTCCCATTATGGCTCCTGACATTTGTCTCATATCAAATGTTGTACACTGATCCTTTCCACTATTCAATATCTGCTAGTGGTGCTCTCTTAGTCCCCTAGTTTTGTGTCTTCTTTCATATATTTCAGTATTTGAAGAATATTTAAATCTAATCTAATTCCTAATATTCCAGATGGAGATAAAAAAAATGTTCTCTGATATCCTTTATCCCTTTTTGACCTTTTTGACCTTTTATTGTTGTTGTTGTTGGTTTTTTTTTTGGTTTTTTTTTTTGTTTTTGTTTTTGTTTGTTTGTTTGTTTGGGTTTTTTTTTTTTTTTTGGTTTTGGTTTTTTTGAGACAGGTTTCTCTTTATAGCCCTGGCTGTCCTGGACCTCTCTTTGTAGACAAGGCTGGCCTCGAACTCAGAAATCTGCCTGCCTCTGCCTCCCAAGTGCTGGGATTAAAGGCATTCACCACCACCGCCTGGCTCTGTTATCCCTTTTTATCTTTCACCGTCAGTGTATAACTCTAAGACAGAACATAAAGACTTTGCTATGGTCAGAATATTTCTGTTTCCCTGCCAGTTGGGTAGAGCCATACAGGTACATGTATTTCAATCAATAGGAATACATTTTAGATGTTGTCCTTCAAAGCATCGACAAGCTAACCAGTAGCATTTACTCAGGACAAGGTAACCGGTGCCTTAGAAAAATGGTGGAAAAGGAGGTTTATAATACCCTAACTCTGAGCCGGGCAGTGGTGGCACACACCTTTAATCCCAGTACTTGGGAGGCAGAGGCAGGCAGATTTCTGAGTTTGAGGCCAGCCTGGTCTACAAAGTGAGTTCCAGGACAGCCAGGGCTACACAGAGAAACCCTGTCTGGAAAACAAAAGCAAGCAAACAAACAAACAAACAAACACCCAAACCAAAACCAAAACCAAAACCAAAACAGACCCTAACTCTGAGTTACCATGTGGACTACAACAAGAACCTGCAATCTAAAGTACTCTCATGTATTGCACACCTTACAGATTCACTCATCACAAGAAAATGAATTTTTTTTTTTTTGTTTCTAGAGACAGGGTTTCTCTGTATAGCTCTGGTTGTCCTGGAACTCACTTTGTAGACCAGGCTGGCCTCGAACTCAGAAATCCACCTGCCTCTGCCTCCCAAGTGCTGGGATTAAAGGCGTGTGCCACCACCGCCCGGCTGAAAATGGATTTTTAATGCTGAATATGGGATCTAATGGTATAGCTAAAATATATAGCACTTCCATAAAAGACAAATGATAGATTAAAAAGAAAGAAATATAGCAACTGTAGAATCAGCAATTCATATGGTGTTATATACAAATATTGCAAATGCACAGTTGTCTCTGGTAACTTGGAAGGCACAATACACACATGGTAGGGAGATGCCTGTGCATAGTTCAAAAGGGAATGATGCAGACAGTGGTAGCTCTTTTAATATGTATTATCTGCATCATACTATTCTTACCAAGTATATACTGCATAAATGTCTTCATTAAAATTTGAGAAGTTATAAGTAGAAATTGGATGGAGAAAAAAATAAAACCAGAAGTCCTTGGAGTGCCTTAGCCTGGAAGATAAGACTGCTTATGAGCTATTTATTATTAGGCACAAAGATACACCTTTCTCAAAAGCTCTCTTTAAAGACTTCTCACCTGGGTGAAGGAATCCCTGCTGTAAAATCTGGTTCAGGGGATTGCTTTCCAGAGTATTTTATAGAGCCAGAGGATTGATAACCACCCCCATAATGACAGAGAGAGAGAGAGCCAAGCTCAGCAAAGGTAGCATAAGGTGTCAGCATTTAGAGGAGTTCCACAGCTCATAAAGTAGCAAACTAGAATGATCAAAGCCACTTAAGATTTTACTTCTGAGGGAAGTCTCAGTCCCTCCTGTGTGGTAGAATAGGAAAGTCACTCCTGGAACCAGAACCTGACA